>NC_133620.1:5297622-5652622 GCF_048593235.1 Sminthopsis crassicaudata | reverse complement strand
GGATGGCCTGACACTGGGGCCTTCAGCCCCAGCTCTGTCCACAGCTGTGCATGGTTTCCAGGAAGTGAAACAAGAGCTCCTTCCTTGCAGCCACAGTCCCTTTACAGCCACATTAAAGCTGAAACCTGAGAGCCTGGGATTTTACACAGAAGGACTTAAACCATGGCGGGGACACAGAGAAGACACCTTGTGGATTATTGACTTCCCCTAAGCCTAATCCTAAACCTGCTTCTAACCCTAACTCTAACCCGGATTCTAACATGAACCCTAACTCTAACACTAAAACTAAGCATAACCCCAACACTAAATCTAACATTAAAGCTAAGCCTAATCCTAACCCTACACTTCTGGATGCTTGACTTCCCCTAACCCTAACCCTGATCCTAACCCAGATTTCAACCCTAACCCTAACTCCAACATTAAACCTAACTAACCCTAACCCTAACCCTAAATGCACCACATTCAACGAAGATAAAATAGCAAATCAGGTATTTAAGGGGAGTTTTAAGCTGTGCAAAGTCCCCCCCCCTCCCCAGGTTTAGCTCATTTGAGCCAGCAGAAGTGTTATTATCATGCAGGTGCAGATGGAGAAGTTGAGGCTGCCACAGATTATAAAGGCGTGACCAGAGGCACCCAGGGAGGGTCTGAGGCGGGATTTGGATCTGGATCTTGCAGACTCCAAGCCCAGTACTTCCTCCACAGAGCCAGCCAGCTGCCTGTTAGGTTTCTAAAGGCACACATTCTATGAGACAGGTTCCCCAAAGTCCTTTGCTCCTGGAAGCTGTAGGTCCCCAGGGTGCCTGCATCAGGTCCATCTGCTAATTCTCTCATCTCCTAAGCCACATCTGCGTTCCTCTCTTGGCTTTTCAGACTTCCTTCATCAGCCTGCTTCTTCCCTCTTAGTAAGAGTTAAAGTTAGGATTCCTGCAGCTCCTTTTCCCTCCCCATCCCTGACTCTTCATTCTCCATTTAGGGGCTGTTTTTTCCTCTTAGAACTTAAGCCTCTTGCAGGCAGGAACTGTTCTTCCGCTTGTTCGTGTATCCCCAAAGCCCCATGTCGGACACAAAATGTGGACCTGACGTTGAAACTACATGCTGAACTCAATTAGAAGATATCGGACATCCATTCGAGGCATCTGCCCCTTGAGGCGACTGGCGGTGCAATGGAGGCAGCACTGCAGCTGGGACTGTGAAGATTTGAATTAAAATCCAGCCCCAGACACTCCCTAGCTCTGTGATCCTGGGCATGCCATTCACTGTCTTCTGCCTCAATTTCCTCCTCTGTAAAATGGGGACAATAACAGCACCCACCTCTCTGGGTTGTTGTGAGGCTACCTGGTTGGTTGGTTATTGTTCTTCTTTCTCCAAGAGGCCCCAAACGACATCACTATGTTAGAATCGAGTTACAGTGTGTCTGACTGGCCGATCAGACCAATGTGGGCTCGGAATACCCAGTCCCCACAAACGTTTCGGGTGCTTCTCTAACTTTGCGCATCTCGCGTTTCTTCTGAGCCAATTCAGCTCTGCTTTCTTTGCTCACAGAGCACAGCGCTTCTGGGATGAGGGCCCGCCATGCTGGGTGCTCCCGTGCCGCTGTCTCCCTTGTATGCAATCAATGCTAAAGTTCTTCAGAGAGATTTTGAGAGGATTCTCGGAAAGCTTTTTCTGATCACCTTGTGGGCACTTGCCTCCATAAAGTAAGTCCTCCATAAAATGCTCTTTTGGAGGAGCATGTATTGGGCATTTAAACAGTGTGAGCAGCCCCACAGTCGTGCTCTCTGCACCACAGCTGAAATGCTCAGCAATTTACTTTGAAAAACTGTTGACAATTCAAATGGAAGTGACTGTTCCCTGGCACAGTGCTGAGGCTAACTGATCGTATTTCTAAAGCAGTGCGCACAATGCCTGGCACACAGTAGTCACTCAATACATGCTTGCTTCCTCCCTTCACCAGTATTACCAGACGTTTCACATAGCGCTGAAGCTCGCTCCTACTGCGCCGTGCTCCAGAGGAGCTCACCAAAGCTGGAGATCTCTTGGTTCTCTCTCTGCAAACACTGTTAGTTTTACCGAACCATTTATCTCTAAAGCGATGCTAGAAAAATGAAATCTTTCTACCACTGCCCACTTTCATCAGTGATCACTGGCTGGTCAAAACAAAACAAAAAGTCATTTGCTCCAGGAAAAAGGACATGGATTTCTTTCATCGTCCATGGAGCCATGAAGGTGGCCAATCATTCCACGATAGATGCATGCAAGGCCATCCAAAAGTGCTTTAGTCACTTGGGAGGAGAGGGCTGGAAGAACTTCCCAGGAATTAAAACCAGCAAGCCAACTGACCGCCTCCTCATGAGACTGGGCGAACTACCGGTCGATTGTGTTGCAAAGGGAGTTTATGCTTCAGGGAAGCTTGGATTAAAACCCTTCTAGGTGTTCTGTGTGACAATCAAAGCTTTCCAAGAATGGGTGAGGTCCAGAGCTCTCTATCACAAGAGATCTTCCAACCAAGGCTATGTGGCCACTTGTGCAAAATACCCTAGGGGAAACTCTCAGCTATAGCTGGATGGCTTCTGAAGTATCTTCCCACTCCTGAGATTCTATGATCTCATTCTATCTCCTTGTTTTACAGATGTGTAAACTGAGGCCCTGGAAGTTAAGTGAGTTATCCAAGGTCTCACTGGCACCAAGTAGCCACACTGCAATTCTTTCTCTTATCCAGAAAAAAAAGCCACCTTACAAAAAATTAAGGACAGATATATAATGAGTCCAGTATTTGAAATCTCTTCAAAAATAAAACTACATGGCAGTTTTGGTTTCTGAAAATGTCATGCTTGACAGAATTGCTTCCCCCTTTCAGATTCACCGTTTTAAAAGCCACACTCTGCATCTTCCACTTTGTTAGGCCATAGTATGTCAAACAATGCAATAAAGAATTAGGGGAGGAAGAACTATCGTCCCATGAAGTATGTGTCCATTTTAAATGGATCTATCCATATGGAGTTTCCTTTTCAAATCAGCAAGAAAGCTTTGCGTGACGGGTTCCAGATAAAAATTGAATGGGAATTCAGGGAAAACATTCTCCACATCTTCCAGGATGGAGATTTGACACCAGAAAAGATGGAGCTGGGGGATTTTTCATTTTCCATGTTCTTTGGACAAGAACCTTTGGCTCTCCTTTCATTGGATGGATCATTTGATGATTTCCTATGTGCCTAAAACTACACAGCTCTACAAGGAGCTCCTTCAAAGGCCACAAGCCCCTGCCTCAGTGCCTACAGGCCCTAGTCCCTGGGGATCCCCGTTTCCCTGGTTTTTGAACCCCCGATGCCTTGGAGAGCATGTGGTACCAAATAAGCGATTGTTTGATGCTTGTTGATAAACAGTTTTAAAAATTAGTTTCCTTTCTGGGCATTTTAATGGAATATAAAAGGAGCCCACAGGATGAAGAATCATGAACCCTGCATCAGATCACTTCCCAAAACGGCCACTTTCCTCTCTCCTCTCTCAGGAAAGAAAGGGAGCAGGATTCTTCAGACAAAGCTATTTTTATGCACATGGGCCTCTTGCCGGCACTTCTGGCTCCATGACCCCGCTGACTTCTGGAAAGCTTGGAATGCCGATGTCCTCTCCGGGGAGTGGGACGGGAAGGGAATGCGCCACCCGGCACTTCTCCTTTAATAAGTTACTTTTCTTCCTAAATGATCAACTGAATGGCTCGTGATGGGAGGAAGAGCAAACTAACCTAAGGGGGCCTGTCCTCTGGTTTCTGAGGCTTCTGAGATTTTTTGATCTTTTTATTTATTTAATCTATTTATTTCAATCTTAATATTTTTCTTTAATCTTTATTTTATTTTTAATCTTTTATTTATTTTAATCTTCTTATTTATTAAAGCACATCAATGTGCTTTAATGCCTGGCTAGAATTAGGTGTGAGAAATGTGCACAGCTAGAAAAAGAATTCTTGAACTTTCATGCTGCCTACAATAATAACCTGTCTGAGTTAGTCAGCTCTCCTCTGATAAGAGAACAAAATAATAACAACTCACATTTAGGAATCCTGGGAGATAAGGAGGTATTAGTATCCCCATTCTACAGATGAGCAAATTGAGACTCAGGCACTTGAAGGAATTTGCCCAGAGTTGCTCTCAAAAATTAACCCTGAGAACTGAATGTGGATCACAACATTACGTTCTCACTCTTTTTGTTATTGTTCGCTTGCATTTTGTTTTCTTACTCATTTTCTTTCCTTTTTGATCCGATTTTTCTTACGCAACAAGAGAATTGTATAAATATGTTTACATATATTGGATTTAACATAGATTTTAACATTTATGACATAGATTGCTTGCCACCAGGGGAGGGGGGAGGGGAAGGAGGGAAAATCTGAAAGACAAGGCTGTGCAAGGATCAGTGTTGAAAAATATGCATATGTTTTTAAAAAGTTTTTAATTTTTTTTTAATTTAAAAAAGAATGTAAAAAAATTACCCCCAGGGTCTTTCTAAGGCCCAAGTCAGGGCTCTGTCCATGAGGCTATGCCCTATGAAGTCTCCTCCATTGGAGGGGGCCACAATCCTACAGGTGGAAGCTAGTCTAATCATTTCATTTTAAAGCTGAGGAGGAGGGAAACATTGATTTGTCCAAGATCCGGCAGGCCAAACACGGCAGGCCAAACACGACAGAGCTGGGATTCAAACTCTCGTCCTGTAGCTCCAAGATTGGCACCCATTCCTCTGTCCGAAGCGTTGGGAGGGATGTCCCTGAACTCTTCAGGGGAACCAAGGGTCCAATTGGGAGACCATGGGCATGTGGGACTTCTGGGGAGGATGACTTCCCGTACATCCCCCACTGCTTTGTAACGGATGTTCTGGAGCCACTCACTCGGTGAGAGAGGAGAGCCCACTCTGTCTAGCAGGCGGCCTCTCTCCCCACTCTGCCATCCTTCCTCTCCATATCCCAGATCAAAGGAATCTGATCCAACTTCCTCATTGAACAGTTGAGGGCCCCAACGCTTTGGCCATGGTCCCAAAGCCGGTCAGGCAGAGGAGAAATAAGAACCGCACCTTAAGTTTACAAGCTCTCATTCAGAAATTGCTCTTGCGTGTGACTTTCCCACTAACATAACGCAACTAGTGTTCTAGGCTTCTGTCTGCTTCTGGGCCCTGCACAAGCCCTCAGCAGCTCCGAAAAGTTATGGTGAAAGTTTCATTTGATGTAAGCCTAGGTCAGATTTCACATATTTTTTTTTGACCATATTTAACATATATTGGATTACTTGTCATCTAAGGGAGGGAGTTGGAGGGGTGGGGATTGGAATACAAGATTTTGCAAGGGTCAATGGTGAAAAATGATCCTTGCATGTTTTGAAAAAAAAAAAAAAGCTTCAATATTTTTTTTAAAGTTTCATTTACTGTTCCTTGTTGGAACTTTGCCTGGATCTCAGTTTTTCCTTGAGCAAATACGTAGGAACAATACAAACAAGAGATGGCTGGCTCTGAAGCCCTGGCACTCCTTCCCGCTGGTTCCAGGTGGGATTGTGTAACGTGCTGTTGTCTCCAGAAGCTCCCTTCCTGCAGAGAGCTGCGTCAAGCCTGATGTAGAGCAGAGACTTCTCCTATCTCTGGAGTGCTGCCCTCTTTATCCTCCCAGAGAATGGGTTTGGGATAATGCAAGGGCTTCTGGGAAGAAGGACTCCAACCAATGAGCTTGCTCCTCTTAGGATTCCTAAGGTGTAAACTCCCTTTAAAGGCCCAAACCAAAGGTCTGAGCCAGAGAACTGTGAAGTCAACCTGAGTTCTCACCTTGTCCCTGTCCAGACAACCTGAGTTCTCACCTAGTAATCCTAACAGGATTGTTTCTAGAACCTTGGGGGAGGAGACTCCCCCAAGAACTCCTACCCTTGCCTGTCACCCTGCACAAGTGGATCCAGAAGCCCTTCGGTTGGTGCCCATTGGGGCAGAATGCATTCTGAGAGAAGCAACGAGACTCAGCTGAAAAACAGCTTTTCTGCAGCTTGTCTAGGGAAGATAGCAACCCTAGGTGATCCGAACCGCCTCCAAGTGGCACTTCGGGTGGTATTCATGCAGTCAATCAAGAACCTGTGGTCTAAGCACAGGGGCCACAAAGATGCAAAAGACCGTCCCTGCTCCCCAGGAGCTCACAATCTAAGGGCCAGCCCACAAGCGAACAAATGGAGAAAGGGACAAAGAGGAAGGTGAGTTCAAAGATCCTGAGCCTAAATCACAGCCTGGTGGGTAAGTCACACCCCCACTGCTTCTGAATCTTGCCACCTTCCCACTAAGACTATCCCCCCATGTCATGTATCTCATGGTGTCTCCCCCTAACTTTCTCAGGAGACTTCATGCTCAGCACAGTGCCTGGCAAATAGCACTTCACAAATGCCTCCTGCCTTGATTCGAACCTCAGTTTCCTCACCTGTAAAATGGACATAAATAATGCCTGTGGTACCTCCCTAGTATGGGCAGTTTGAGCGTATCACTGTGATCTAGAGATGGCAAAACAAAGTGAAAAAGAGAGACTACTTTGGGGAGACTTCCTGTGGCCAGTTTATGGGGGTCATCCCAGAACAGTGACTGGCCATGTCCCTTCCTGTGGGCCTCTCCCTCCGCCGCTACCTTCTTCCCCTCCACTTCTGGGATTTGCCGCCTCCCCTCTCGGATGTAAGCGCCTGGGCCACGGGCTGGTTGCCTTTCCTCGTTTCCCTTACACTCGCCTTGGAGCCTGGCACTCGGCAAGTTTGCGGATTGTTGATCACAGAGCCACGGGAGCCTCCCAGACGCCACAGCCAAAGCCATCAGCCGGCCTCCAAGCCCACCCAGACCTTTCCTCTAGAACTGGAAGGAGGCTCACAAGCCAAGAAGTGACAGATGAGGGAAGGGAAGGGCCTGGGCCAGGTTCATCCTGGTGGCAAAGGTTAGCGTTTTACCCCAGGCCAGCAGCACCATTCTGTCCCTCAGTGAACTGGGATGGAAGGAAAAGGGAAAGGAGGACGCCTGGGGTGGGGGGTGGGGGAAATAGAGAGCAACAAGGGTGAGAGAAGCTATGGGGAGGGAGAAGAGTCCCGAGCTCCACTAGCAACACGCCCATTCAGGGCCTCTGGTCCTTTCCCCAAGAATCTAAGCGGAGCGGGAGGCCGGGTCTGGGAGCTACCCACTGCCCTCTCCAGCACAAGGGCTCACAGCAAGAGGCAGCCGCTCACTCTCCTCGGCAGCTGCTCACTCTCCTCACCAGAGCTCTGGACATGCTGGTCGCAAAGCCAGCCTCGGAAGGTCTCCAGCCTTCATCCAGGTCTCCCCCGTCTGGGCCCCTGGACGTGGATTTCCCGGGTTCCAAATCCCTGCTCTTTTCTCTAGGGACCTACTGGAATGTACCTCCCGCTGCTTGTAAACTCCCAGGGAACAGGGTGCCCCTCAAAGAGAGGAGGAGGGCTGGAGAGGGGCCACTGAGACCGCGACCTCGGCTGGAGCATGCCCTAGGCCTCCCTGCCTCTCCAGGCCTCCCCTCCTCCCCAGGCCTCCCTGCCTCCCCTACCCCCTGGCCTTCCTTTAGTGCATTATTCTAGCTCGGTGGTCCCAGGCACTTCCCCGGGGTCACCAAACCGTCGGCTCTCCCTCTGCACTAAGGGGACGTTTGCATTTCTGCAACGGTCAGAGCCACACGCAAAAGCGGCCATGGGGAAGGGCCCGAGACCTTCGTGGGGGAGGAGGGGGTCGGGAGGAGAGCCGCTTTAGTCCGGATAATCCCGAGGTACCGCCAGCGGCCCGATGATGCGCTTCTGGGATAAGGGAGGGGAACCTGTCCGCCCAGGCAAGTCCGTCCCGCGCGGACTCTGGGCTCCGCTGCCCTCCCTCCCTCCTCCCCCTGCCACCCGAGGCTTCCCAGTCAGAGGCTTTCATTGGCAGATAAGGAAACTGAGGCACGGAAGACATGATTTGCCCACGGACAAACTGGTGGGAAACTTCAAAAGAGGGATTTGAAGCGGGGACAGAGCCTGGGGCGGAGCCCCGCAGTGGGTCCCTGGGAGCCTCACTTTCCTCCTGTGGGAAATGAGGCGTCGGGGCTCCGGCCCCTGCGTCCCCGGCGCTCTTACCTCGGAGGGCGGGATGCCGAAGGCCTGGGCGATCTTGGCGTACAGCTCGTGGATGCTGGCGAAGCCCTCCACCCCGGCCGCGGCGCCGCCGTGCGCCAGCTGCGCCTGGAACACGAGCGAGGGCTTGGGCGGCCGCTCGGGGGGCTCCGGGGGCTCGGGTTGCGCGGCGCGCGGGGCCCTCGGCTCGGCCCTCACCAGCTCGCACTGGTCCTTGGGCGCGCCTTTCTTCTTGCCCCGCAGTCCCAGCGGCATCGTGGCGGCGCGGAGGGGCCCACGGGGCTTCGGGCGGGAGGCGGCGCGGGCGGCCGGTCCGGTACCCCCGAACCCACGGCAGCGAGCGCCCGGGAGAGCCGGACCCGGGACTTTGCCCCGAGGGAGGGCGGGGCAGGCCGGGCTGGGTGCGCCGCGGGTGGAAGGCGGGCAGCCTCCGCCTCCCCCCTCCGACACTGGCCAAGTATCCGGACGCAGCCCGAGCGGAGTCAGGGAGCAAGCCGACGGCGTGGAGCCTGGGGGACCGGGGGACCCCAAGCTGAGCCGGCCGCTTGGGGCAGCGGAGGGGGGGCGGGGAGCAAGCCGACGGCGTGGAGCCTGGGGGGCCGGGGGACCCCAAGATGAGCCGGCCGCCTGGGGGAGTCGGGGGGCGGGGAGCAAGCCGACGGCGTGGAACCTGGGGGACCGGGGGACCCCAAGCTGAGCCGGCCGCCTGGGGCAGCGGGGGGGGGGGACGGGGAGCAAGCCGACGGCGTAGAACCTGGGGGACCGGGGAACCCCAAGCTGAGCCGGCCGCCTGGGGCAGCGGAGTCTGAGGGCTCCCGAAGAAGGATGGTGACGCGCCGACAGGGCTTGGGGGCCTCCCTGCAAATCAAGAGGGTTCCCGGGCCTGACACTTGCTGTGGGTCGGGGGTCTTGACCCTCCTGAGCCTGCGTTTTCGCAGAGAAGGGATGGCAAGTGGGAAAGAGCCTGAGCCCCCCCAAAAAAAAGAACTCGTCAGTAAAAGCGAACGCCCCATTCTGAGGCGACCCCTGGGGACCCCTCAATCTCCACTGGCCTCTGGGTAAAGAGCCCCCTCATTCACTGTTGCACATAACAGGCTACCCTGGAAAGGCGCGAGGCTAGGGCGAGCCGCCGCCACAGCCTTCTCTTCAAGAGAAACCTCCGCGATTTCAACAGACCCCTCAATGGCACGGACCCCGTCACATCCTAGGAATAGCTTCGGTGCCTCCGGGCCGAGCCCAGAGGGACCTGCCTGCTTCCAAGTGCTGCGGGAGGGGCCGTTCGCCCTCGGACCCTGAGCTTTGCTGCATCGGAACGGGAATCTCGGAAATCTGAAGTCCCTGCGCCGCCGCTGCCCTCGAGCACTCCGGCTCTAAGACCCCGAGCTTGGGGCCGCGGCTGCTCGGGGCCACGGAGCCACGGGTCCCCAGCCCCCGTTCCCCACCCCCGCTAGCGCGCGCCCCTCCAGGCCCCACCATTGGGGCGTCTCTGTGGCTGAGGAGGGGGCTCCCGGGGCCTCCCCGGCTTGGGTCTGATCCTTTCATCCCTTTAATAAGCGTGACCCGGACTTCAGGGACGTGAAGCCGAGACGCCAGGTGATCTGAGCGAGGGAGGGCTGGGCGGATCACCTGCCTCACTTTCCCCTCCAGAGCCATCGGGGCCGGGGGCCACACAGAGACGGGGCGGCCGCAGATGGCCCTGGATGCGGTGGGGGCTTTTTAGCTCAGCTCTTCCAAGTCTCAATTTGACTGAGGCAACAGCCACTCAGTGATTAAGGGGGGGGGGGGGAAGCGGAGGCAAAGAATCTCCTCTCTCATCTCTTCCCCCCAAAAGTCTGAATAAATAAATGACTCTGGGAGGGGAAGGGTTTCTGGCCCAAGTCAAAATGAC
Organism: Sminthopsis crassicaudata; assembly: GCF_048593235.1. Taxonomy (NCBI): domain Eukaryota; kingdom Metazoa; phylum Chordata; class Mammalia; order Dasyuromorphia; family Dasyuridae; genus Sminthopsis; species Sminthopsis crassicaudata. Next base: position 5,642,629 of record NC_133620.1, on the reverse strand, counting down.
TGCTACCTAAACCATAAGCCAAGGGGGTACTGGTGACCAATAAGAATCAGAGGTTCTGGTGAAGGCCCCGCCCTTAAGAAAGAAATCTAGTCAGGTAACCCTAAGATGTCTGGGGAGGGCGCAGAGGTACAAAAGGGGGGGGGGAACGCTTTTTTTAAAGAGCATCTGTAGGTAAGGGTATGATATTCGATGCGGACCCAGGGAGGAAAAGGGCAAGAGGAAGGAAAGGGAAGGACTGCCCAGTTCCGGTTTGTGGCCCATTTTACTCCCAGAGTGGCTGACTGAGGAGGGCAGGCAGAACGAGGGTTACCTCCATTTTATGGATGACTTTCACCTGGATTGTGAAAGGGGAGGTGATTTGGCCAAGATTTCTCGGTTTATTCATAAGGAGGAAGAAATTCAGAGTCAGAAAAGTGACTCAGTCATGGAGGAAGTGACCTTGTGCTGGCACAAGTGAAAGTCATCTTTGGGGAAGATAGAAGGTGCCAGACTTCAGAGAACTCCTGGGGGGAGGGGGAGGGGAAGCTGGCACCTCTCAGGAACAAGGTGCTCCCAGCAGCTCAGGGGAGGAAGGCACCAGGCGAAAGGCAGAGCAAGGTCTGGCTCCTGGCCTGAAAGTCTGGACTTTGTGACTAAATAGCCAGGAGAGGTCCTCCACCTTCCTCTGACTCTTCTTAATGCCTTGGGCCTTCCCATTCCCTTGAACCTGATCTTTCTCAAACCTCATTTTCTTTGACCTCGGCTCTCCTCCTCTCTTCTCAGCAGGTATTGGAACTCTCTCTCTCCTGGCTCTTCTACGGCCTCTCTGACGATCCTTCTGGTCTCCTTTATTAGATCCTCAGCCAGATCTCTAAGCCTAGCTGTCCCCCTCCTTCTGTCCTGGGCCCTGGTCTCCCCTATCCTGGATGATCTCCTCAGCTCCCACGGACTGAATGAAGATTCACTGAAAATTCTCAAACCTACCCATCCCGCCTCAACTTCTCTGCTGCCCTCCAGTCTCCAGTCTCCAATCTGCCTTTCAAGCACCTCAAACTGGACGTCCAGAAAGCATTTGAAATTCAATATGTCCAGAAGCAAACTCATCATCTTTTTTCTTAGCCTTCCTCCACCACCATTACTGCCAAGGGTACCACCCTTCTCCCAGTAGCTCAACCTCTCAACCTAGATGTTAGCTTGGACTCCTCATTATCCCTTCGCCTCCATTTCCAAGATGGTATCAAGGTCTGTTGCTTCTGTTTGTATAATATCCCTCAAATACAACCCTCCTCTCTGATCCCGCCACCCCAGGCAGGTCCACGATCATCACCTCATACTTCTACTCCTGCGATAGCTGCTGGGGCATCTGGCTACCCCGAGTTTCTCCCTGCTCCAGTCCATTCTATTCAGTCACTAAAGTGAGTTTGCACAAGCTATTTCACCTCTCTGTTTGATGAACTCTAATGCTGTCATTTCATGCTCAAATACAAGATCCTTTGTTTATCATTCAGAGCCTTCAGAACCTGGTCCCCTGCTCTTTTTCCAGTTATCTGACATCTAATTCCTCCCCATGAAGTGTCTGAGCCGCTGTTCCATGAACAAGACCTTCTGCCCTCCACTCTGGTCATTCTTTTGGGCTGCTTGGACGGCTCTCCCTCCTCAGCTCTGACTACTGACCTCACTGGTCACTTTAAATAACAACAAAAATAAGCACATAAATAAATAATAACAAAATATTCCAGGAAGCCTGGCCCAATCCCTGGCGATTCGAATGCCTTTGCCCCTGTTCATTGTTTCCTATTGATCCTGTCTATAGTTCAGATGTACTTGCTCATGAAAGACAAGGTCTGTCTTTTGCCTCTTTTTTTTTCCCATTCCCAGTGCTTTGCACAGGGACTGCACATGTAGGAATTAATTGTTTATTGATTGATTGATTGATTGATCACCATTGCATTAAGAGGATATGAGAATAATGCACATAAACAAACACATAAAGTAAGAAATTAGCATAAAATTTCTCAAACATAACCATGATTCAAAGGACTTTTGCTTTTATTCATTCCTCTGCCTAAAAGTGTACTAGCAGCAAGATCTCTGTGTAACTCAAGATATTATTTTCTGAACATCATAGAAATAGATCCATGCATGTGCATGTGTGTGGTTGTGTGTGTGTGTGTGTGTGTGTGTGTGTGTGTGTGTATAAGAGAGAGAGAGAGACAGAGGACAGAGAGAGAAAAGAGGGAGGGAGACAGAGACAGAGAGAGAAGACAGAGAGAAAGAGAGAAAACAGAGCATATGTGTGAATGTGTGTGTGTATGTGAGTATGAAAGAGACAGAGAGAGCCAGAAAAACAGAGACAAAGAGAGAGACAGAGATCAAGACAGAGGACAGCGAGAAAAGGGGAGGGAGAGAGACAGAGAGAGAAGGCAGAGAGACAGAGAGCATATGTGTGAATGTGTGTATGAAAGAGACACAGACAGACACAGATGGACAAGAGAGAGAAGACAAAGAAACAGAGCATGTGTGTGAGAAGGGGGGGGGGGGGGGAGACAGATAGACAGACTAAGAATTAAAAAGATCTGAGCTTCCATCCATTTCTGACACATCCTTACTATGTGACCATTGACAACTCAGTATGTCAGAACTTCAGGCAACTCTAAATAGGTGAGAAAAGGAAGATTGGAAGAGGAAAAAATTAAGAGAGGGATAACTTTGTTTTTTCAAGCTTAAAAATGTAATTGGAAAATATGAACATGATAAATAAAAATATAACAAAATATTTATCATTAATTTGTCATTTTCTGGAGCAGTATGCTTTTTTTTAATAGCTTTTTATTTTCAAAATGTACTCAACGATAATTTTCAACATTCAGTGGAATCAGCTTTAAGCAAAACAAACTCTAAGATAAGCAAAACATTTACAGCATCTTCTTTTCAGAATGGCAAGAACTAAGAGGGTGACCAACTGAGGAATGGCTGAAGAATTATGCTGCATGGATTATGGTGGGAGGCTATTGTGCTATAAGAAATAATGAAGGGAATTGTTTCAGAGAAACCTGGAGGACTTGTAGGAACTAATGCAGAGTATGTAGTGACAGCAATATCTGAAGGACTTAGGAACTCAATGCAAGGACCAATCATAATTTCAGGAAATGAGAAGAAACACATTCTTTACTTCCTAATAGGCTGATAGATTTCCAACCGCCTCAGGCAATGGGCAATTTTTGGACATGCCCCATGCAGGAATTTGTTTTCCTCCACTATTAGTGTTTGTGATGGGTTTTGTTTTTCTTTCTTTTTCACTGGGAAACAGAGAAGATAGGGAGGTCAGGAGGATTTTTGTTGATTGAAAAAAAATTAATTTAAAATAATCAAACCAAATATGTAGGATTGCAAAGGAGACCAATTATACTGAAATCCAATTTTAGAAAGAGGAAAACAGAAGGTGACTCCAAGTACTACGGCATGGGGACCCCCCCCCCCCCACCAGCCAACCAACTACTTTTCTCCAAAGCTACAGATGAGAATTGGAAGCAAGGAGCAGGAAGAGAGGCTGTGTGACAATGGTGTGTGAGCTGGGATGATTGCTGAGGAGGGATGGCTAAGGAACAAAAAGGTCATTTTTTTCAGCCCTATTGGGGGGAAAGAAGAAACTCAAAGATTGTTGCTAGATGCCTGGGACAGGCACTAAGGACTGAGAGAAGAGGGAATGGCTGGAGCCTGGCTTGGTTTCTGTTTTCGGTGCCAAGAAAATCGACCTTTGAACAGTCAGGGAAGGACAGAACAAAAACCCGCTAATAGGAAGTTGATATTCAAGATTAACAAGGTGACAGGAAGGGAGCCCTGGCCATTCCTAATGAGTTCCAGTCACCTGGACAGACCAACTCCATCCTGACAGACCAAAAGGATCGGTAGATGGGCATGCTCACCTACCATCAGTGCCCCTTGACTACAGAAGGGCAAATGTCCTCATTTTGAAAAGGGGCAAGAGAACAGGATTGGTGTTCCCAGATGTGCTGGGAACATTTATGCACAAGTTTCACAAGGTGGGTCTTGACGTCTTAAAAATTATGTTATTGCAGAAAAAAATAATTTAAACATAAAATATTTTAAATATAAAATTTACCTACCCAGCATATGAATTATGGGAAGTATAGTGTCCAAAAATAAATAAATAAATGCACCAGACTCAAAACAAGTTATACTTTGAACAACTTTCAAACAACTCAACAAAAACGGATGACTCTCCTTGAATGGAAACCTGACCTATTCTCACCCGCTAGTTCTCCTAGAATGTTGCCAACTTAAAGATTCCATGTTGTGGAATTCTCATAAGGAACTCGGAGCCCAGACATCCAGACAGGGACCAGCTAGCTTCTGCCCTTCCTCCCTCATCACCGAGAAAGAATATCAACTTAGCTGGGAGAGGGGGGACAAGTGAGCGCAACTGTCACTGGGCGAAGTGTGACAAACTACTGTCATTGGGCTAGCAAATCTGTCCCTTCCCCTTTCTGAATCCCTGCATGTGCCTAGGAGAAAGTGCACTTTGCTGACACAGCTCCTCCTTGTTCCTGTTGTAGATGATTTGCAGACATTAATAAATAGGTTCTTTAATAAAGAGGAAAGGAAGGAAGACCTCTCTAGTTGAACTATGAGGGAAAATAAACATTCCGATAGGAGCTAAAGAGGGGAAATCTCTCTCTGGAACAAGATTTATGTTCCAGTTTACATAGCCCAGTGGTGAGATTTCAAATTGATCAGCTTCCTCTGGAACTCCGTTCTGTTGTTAACAAATGGCCCTCCCTCAATGACCTATGGCTCTCGCTATCAAGTCTTCCCTCTCCCTCCAGAAGGCCCAGCAACCTTGGCCACTATCCTCCAAGAAGCACTAGATGCATCTTCCGCTCCCCCCTCCCCCCTGCAGACTTGGTAGATCAGAAGGGGGAGGAGGCCTGCTTCCTGTCCTGCTTGCCACTCCCAGACCCTCTCTCTTCCAGTCAGCAGCCTGTTCCCCCTTACGTTTCTATCCCTCCAGACTCTGGCAGCAGTTGTCACCAGGTCGTTTGTCCTCCTCCTTCAGAGTTCCGTACAGCTTTTCCTTCTGGCTCTGCACTTATCCTCAGGGACGTCAGTATATGTCGTGACCAGTCTCGCTGAGTTTAAAGAGGCTCAGACAGAGAAGGCTCCCCAGTTCATCATTCTCCCTCAGTTCCCATGCCCTTCACCATCTCTGTCCCTCATCCACAGATGAGGAAGCCCAGAGCCTCCTCTCTAAAGATTCCACCTCCAGGATCCAGAACTTCCAAGTTCTTCTCTCCAATTTGGCAGACTCCAATTCTAGCACCAATGGGTTTTGCAGGAAAATGAGGTCAGCCATTCAGGACTGATCCTGATCTAGGTATCTTACTGCTCACTTCCTTACCCTCTTCCATGTCCAGATTGTCAGCTCTACTCATTCGCCATCTCTCATTCCTGTCCTGGTTTCTTTATTCATACAGTCAATACTGGAGTCCGGAAGCCCATCACCTCTCACCTGGACTACTGTAATAGCCTCCAAATGGGTCTCCCTGCCTCAAATTTGTCCCCGATCCAAGTTGTCCTCTAAACAACTGCCAAAGTGGTTTTCCTGACGCACAAACCTGACCACACGGCATTGCCTTCTCCCTGTTCAGTAAACTCAAGGCTGCCCTTTCCCTCCAGAATCAAATAGAAACTCCCGAGTTTGGGAATGAAATGACTTAGACCCTTCCTGTCTTCTTACACCTTCCATGTTTCCTCCATGTCAAACTGGTCTTCTTGCCATTTCTGATAGACTCTTCCTTGGTCTCTCTGTGCCCCAGATCTGGAATAGTACAGGCACAGACAGGCCAGAACAGAGGTGAGCCTGAGACAAGGTCTTACGGGCCAGGCTGACCCCCCAGTCACCAACCGTCACTCCTAAGAAATGAAAGCTCCTAGCCTCCCCAGCTACATTAGAGAACTCCAATATCCCAGTGCAACTCTATGTCCACCCGAAGGCCCAAGCCCTGAGACCTGGACCTTGAGGGGCTGCTCAGACAATGCAAACTGGCAGCAGAAGAAAATCTGCTCATCAATCTCCCAGACTTGCCCAGAAAGCTCTCCTCCAGTCCAAGAGAGAGGAACAGAAATACTGGGTTCTTTTGTAATACCAATAGTAATAATTAGCTTTTACTAAAGTGTGTGAGGCAAATGAATACAATGAATAAAATGAACTCAAGATGTAGAAAGAGACATCCATTTTTGGACACAAACACTGTTGCGATTTTTGTTTGAGAGTGTTTCTAAAGTGCTTGGCAAACATTTATACTATATAAATGCTCCCTAGTGTTATTACAACAATGTATCTACATACTTACTTTATATAAGTGTAGACATATATAAGTATGTTTACTTATATAAAGTAACTTTATATGTATGTACACACACACACACACACACACACACACACATTTTCTTTTTCCTTTATTTATGGCCAATATCAAGACTTGGGTTGAGAGGAGGAAAGGATGAATTTTCATGAACTAAAAACCAAAATTTAGGTTTTTTTTCTTAAAAGAGTATTGTCTGCAGTCTTCCTTTCCAAGCAGAGCTGACATGTCTGAGTCTCCAGGACAGATTTATCAGCCCCAGTTGCTGCCGTTTCCTGTTTCTAGGGGGAGAAGACTGTGCATCTGGCCACTTTAGTGATTAGAAATCAACCCAGAGTTGTCAATTGTCCTCTCAGTTGTCAGTTGTCCAGATTTGCTTCCTGGCGTCGCTTTAGACAAGGGCAGAGTGATGACCAAATGGGTGGGAGACAAGCAGGTGAACAAGCTCCCTCGAACATTCTATGGCATACATCTTCCTTATCATCCGTGATCGTAATTCCTATCAGAGACCAGAACTAACCAAACCCAGAGAAGTTCTCATTCCTTAGGAATCCTTAGGGATAAGTGGATGGGAACATGGCCCATTTTTACTTCTCCCAGAAGTACCCTGCTTAGACTGAAAATAACAGTAATAAAAAGAGGGCACTTAACTTAGAGTCTATGAATTTCATCAGGGCACACATAAACACAATGAATAGGGTTTTTTGTTTTAATCATTGAAGTTTGATTGCTTAAAATGGAAACTTTGGCACACACTCTCCAATTACCAATGTTATTTTAATTTCATTCATTTGATGGTAGCTAAAAGGAAAGAAATCCCAGGAAAACTGTAGGCAAATGGCTTCATTTTTGTCATTTAATATACATTAAAGAATGTGTTGGAAGCTGGTAAGGGTGGACAGCCAAATGATGGGGAACTCTTCTTCTGTGTTGTATCCAACATTTTGTTGGTGATTTATGTTTTTATAATTAACCCTCTACCTAACACTACTAGCCAATTGAAGTATAGTGAAGTTATATCCTCTAACATTAATTTTTCTAATTTTATCTATCCTAGGTTACTTGTCTACAAAAGCATAATTTATTAGGATACTGGAGCTGCTCTAAGTTCTTTGCTAAAATAGTGTTCATTACACAGGATCTTCATAAAGTGTTTACGTAAAAAAGTTTAATAATTCCTTTTTTTTTTTTTTTCCCCTGAGGCTGGGATTGAGTGACTTGCCCAGGGTCGCACAGCTAGGAAGTGCTAAGATCAGATTTGAACTCGGGTCCCCCTGAATTCAAGGCTGGTGCTCTATCCACTGCACCACCTAGCTGCCCCAATAATTCAAAGTTGAAGGTATTATAGGAAAAAAATCTATAAAAAAAGTATTTAGAAGTAAATGGATCTTTCTTCTAATTGATTTGGATTTCAATTATGTTAGTCATTCATTCACTGGGTGATTACCTTTTTGTCTTAGTCATTTTTCATTTGTCCCAAGAACTGAATGGGAATATAGTCTTGATCCATAATTAACTTTCTTATGATTGTTTTTCTATGATAACCTAACATTTACATTTAAATATACCTCCAAGGACTTTATGTAGACCCTGTAGATCAGAGATTCTAAACCTAGAATCTAAAAATATTTTTCTATAGTTTGACACTGCACAAACAAAGAGGTCCACAACACATATAAAAATGAAGTACCACTGCTACAGAGGAGGTTTCCATTCTCTGAACCCGGGAAGAATAAGTAGATTACTTTGACTGGAGGAAGGGACTCTTAGGATGGACAAGCAACAAAGGTCAGATGAATCTACAAGGAACAATAAGATCCCTGAGATGCTCAGTTAATCAGAATTACCTTTTGCACTCCCGTTTTTAGAATCTACTACAGTAATTTATAAGTAAGAGATGCTCCATAAAAATTTATTCATCTATTTAGGAGAAAGGAGAGTAAGACCAGATTTAGTGCACACATTAGCATCACCAACACAACTGCATTTATTCCAAAGATGTATAGTTCAAATCAATTTCCTACACCTTCTATCAATACCTAAAGTATATAAAGTACTATATTACCAAAAAAAATGCTTTGGGGGATGTTTAATAGTTAAGGCAACATAAGATTGAGAGTTCTAAATTAAATATAAGCAAATCTCCAGGGCCCATGAAAGTCTTTCCTCTTTAGTGGAGATGAAAAAAAGAAAGCCCATTTCCAATATGTAGAGTCAAAGCCTAGGTTACTCTATTTCATCATCAACACAATACTTAATCATCTTCCACAGATTCTTCAGTTCTCATGAATTCCAGAATATCCAGAATGAGAAAGTGGTCTCTCTATTAGACTACACTGACCACATCAGGAAGACTCTAGCATAGTGTTCAAAGCATGGGTAAGTTAGACCTGATCCGAAAACAGGAGAATGAGACAATTCTAGCTTCCTGCCAGACACTGGATGGTTGTTAGAATTTTAGACATCTATTTCATATACTAGAGATTTAAGGGGTATGTGCTCATTTTCTTAACTTCCTAAAGATGACCCAGTAAGATTTTTATTGTTCTGACTGTCCTTTAAAGATCTGACTAGGACCACTGGGTCAAACAGTGAGGTAGGCTTCTAGTTCGATGTAAGCAAGAACATCTAAATGTAGTTTAAATTGGTATGAGCCTGACTCCCACAACTCTATCTTGTTTCGGAACCAAGGATACTTGGCCTATCTGGGAATCCTTGAGGCATTCCTACAGAATCCTCTTCATTAACTCAGCCCTTGATGCCTCCTTGTCTCCTCCTAAGTTGGAGCCTTTGCAGGCTAGAAAAAGGAGTAATATCCAGTCTCTGTTCTCCCCAAAAGTGAAAGGTCATTAGCTTGGATCTTTTCCAATGACATTCCACGTCCCCATGTCTTGCACAATGTTGTTCTTGTCTTACTGTTACTTATTGCTTATTTTACTGTAATATCAAATCGTTATTGTAATAGACATTATTTCACCTTCTATCTGCAAACAAAAAGCTTTTGTCCCCATTGTGTATAATATGCTTGCTCTTGGTTTTAAATGCCTACTGTGACCTCAGACAAATCAAAACAGGGGGAAATCATTTTAATTTGGGAAGTTATCCACTGCATCCTAAGCCACCATCAACTTTTGTCAACCACTGGGCTTTACTGACTAGAGGAAATCCAATTCACTTATGATTCAAGGATCAGCTAGCACTAAGGAAAGTTCTGTTTTCTAGTGCTTTTAATAAGGTAGTGTATTTTGTCAAAAGCCTTTTCAGCTTCCATTGAAATAATCACATAATTTTTTTTTTGATTATTGGTCAATTATGTTGATAGTTTTCCTAATACTGAATCAAGCCTGTATTTATGATATAAAATCCAATTTTGTCATAGTGTATGATCTTGTGATAGATTTCTATAACCTTGCCTATATTTAAATTTTTTGCATCAATAGTCATTAGGGAAATTTGGATTACAGATTTCTGTTTTGGCTCTCCCGGGTTTAGGTGTCATAATATTTGTATCAAAGGAGGATGTCCTAATGTTTAAAAAACAATGAGTTCACTACATAGCATTTCTAATTCCTTTGTTAACAGCTTGCATTTTTGATTTCCTTCTCAGGTTATTTTTACCTTTTTTCAAAGTCCAATTCTCCTTATGCAGCAAAATAACTGTATGGATATGTATACATATATTGTATTTAACATATACTTTAATATATTTAACCTGTATTAGTCTACCTGCCATCTCGGGGAAGGAGGGAAAAAGTTGGAACAGAAGGTTTTGCAAGGGTCAATGCTGAAAAATTACTCATGTATATATCTCGTAAATAAAAAGCTATAATAAAAAGATAAAGAAAAAAGTTTACATTGTATTGAAACTAATTTTTAAGATTCTGTAGGCCCTAGAGTCAGAAGGACCTGAATTCAAATCTGACCTCAGACATCTCTAGCTGTGTGATTCGTGGCAACTTATTTAACCTAGCTGCCTCACAACAACAACAACAAAAAGTTTGGCAGAATTAGTTTGTAAATCCATTCCATCATTTTTGTTTTTTGGGTTTTTGGGGGAAGAGTTCAATTTCTTTTTTTAAGATAGGGTTATTTAAATATTCTATTTCCTGCATGAGCAATGGTTTTTGTACAATGTTTTTGTAAACATTTAGTCTTTTTTATTTTTTAAGTTATCACTTTTGTTGACATATAGCTAGGCAAAATAATTTTGTTGTGAATTTATCCTTTTCATTTTGTTTTTTTTTCCAATTTGGTTTTCTCCAATCCTTTTAAAAATTATCCAATATTTATGTGACTGGGTTTTTAAAAAACCAGTTCCTTGTTTTATATGCTGGTGTTTATATTATATATAATAGTGGCTGCTGGGGATCTAATTCTGACCAGCATAACAGATCCCTTCATGTGAGAAGACGATAATGGTAGAAGACTGAGAGGCAGTTGCATTCTCTGATCTCAGAGTCCCTCTTGCCTCGAATTTATTTCAATCCCAATTCACAAGAAACATCTGCCTCAGTAAAAGCTGATTTGCAATTCCTTCAAATGTGTTACAATTCACAACTGTGAAGGCTTTCAGAGAACAGACCGGCCCCTTCATGGTGCAGTCCCCTTTAACACTTTGCAGGCTTTCTGTGTTTAGATTTGGGCATGGTCCTCAACATACTAGTTTAATGTTTTTAAATTTTTCAATTTGATTAATCTATGATTTTCAGAATTTCTATATGTTTTGAGAATTTTTGTTTTTCTACTTTAGTTACATGCCCAATTTGATCTTTTTCTTTTTTATTGATGTAGGGATTTAGATATATAAAATTTTTCCTAAGTACTGCTATAGTTGTATTCCAGAAATTTAGTATGTTGTCTGGTCATCATCTTTAATGAAATGACTATTTGATGGTGAGGTTTTTATGATCAATTCTTGTGAAGCAGCTTTGTATTGTTGAGAAATAGGTATATTTTCCAGAGGTCTATTCTAACTTTTCTAAGATTCTACTAATTTTATGTTATGGTTATATTTACCTAGTATAGTTTTACCGTTTTTCTTCCTATAACTCATTTAACTTTTTTTTTTCCCCAAGAATTTGGATGCTGTGCCATTTTGTGCATATATGTTCAGTATTGATATTGTCTGTGGTACCTTTTGGCAAAATGAAGTTTCCCTGCCTTGTTCATCCCTTTTACTTAGACCTATGTTTGCTTTTGCTTTGTATGTAATCATGATTACTACTGGTTTTTGATGGTTGAACTTTTAAATTCAGCTGAAGAATATAGTCAGTTGCAGACCCAGATTATAACTATGCATATCTTTTTGTTTCAACTGTTTCTTGCAAACTACTTATTTTGGGGTTCTGGTTTCTAATCTGCTTCATCCTTTTCACATACATCGCTATGATTGCTATTTAATATCTACATTCTTTCTTATACTTATCCTTTTTACTCTAAACTCAACTACTTGTGCTTCTGATCGCTACACTTCCCTTAATCTACCCCCTCTCCCCTCTGTTTCCCTTTTCCTTACTAGGATGAATTTCTGATTCTGTGTATGTTTATTCATCTCTCCTTGAACCAATTTAGAAGAGAATGAGGTCCAAATATGGCCCACACTATTTTCTCCTCTACTGTATGTTTCTTTGAACACTCTAATTATGACCTCCCCCTTCTTTCTTTCCCTTCAGAGAACTCAGAGAGCATTCCTTCTCCTCACCCTTCCATTCTTCTTGAGATTAATCTAACATAACAGAATCATACACATACTTCCTCTAAAGCCCTACATCCTTTCCCCATCTATGTGTGTAAACAGTTTAACCTTGTTTAATCCCTTATCATGTTTGTCTCATGTTTCCTTTTTTATGCTGCTCTAGAATCCTATCTTTGAACATCAAATTTTCTATTTCAGTTCTGGTCTTCTCATCAGGCATGCAAAAGTGTTCTCTTTCATTGAATGCCCTGTCTCCTCTTCCCACCATGCTCCACAGGGTTATGTTCATTTTTGCCAGATAGCTCATACTTGACTGTAATCCTAGATACCCTTTCAGATTATACTCCAAGTCCTCCATTCCTTTACAGTGATAACTGCTAAAGTCTCATGTGAACCTGATTGTGGTTCCTTGGTATCTATTTTTTTGGTTTTTATTATTTTGTGATCAGGGAGTTCGGGATTTTGACTACAATGTTCCTATGAGTTTTCATTTTGGCGTTTCTTTCGGAGGTAATAAATTCTTTCGACTTCATTTTGCTCTCTGGTTCTTAGTTGGGTGATTTTTCTTTATAATTTCTTAAAATCCATCTGGATTCTTTTTCTGTTGATCATGGCTTTCAAGTAGTCCAATGATTTTTAAATGATCTCTCTTCAATCTATTTTCCAGGTTGTTTTTCCTATTAGATATTTCAATTTTTTTTCTATTTTTTTTGTGGGGGTGCCTTTTGATTGTTTTTCTAAATGTCTTGTGGAGTCATTAACTTTCATTTGGTAATTCTAATTTTTAAAGTGTTAATTTCTTTAAAATGTTTCAGACCTCTTTTCATAATTTTTGAATAGCTTTTTGTTTCTAATGCTCTTAGCTTTTTTTTTTTCTCTTTTTAAAAATCTATCTCTTCTAGGAATTCACTTGATTTGTGTTCAGCCTGCATTTTTTTCTTTTGCATCTTTGCATATAGATGTTTTCTTCTTCTGAATTTATGTCTTGTGCTTCCCTGCCACATATCAGTTTCTTTTTTGATTGCTCATTCATCCCAGACTCCTCCTTGAACTTCTATGCTTACTTCTTGGGAAAAGAGAGATGTCCTGGTCCGAGCTTCTTTTTATGTTGTTTTTTTTTTTTTTTTTTTTTTTTTTTTTTTTTTAATACAGCTCAGTCTGGGGGGCAAGGTTTCATTGCTTCCAAAGTTTCATTGCTTCATCTCCCTTCCAAATCAGGGAGAGGTCTGCTCACTGCCTTCCAGGTATATAAACTCTCCAAAGTTTCTGACCCATATTTGGATCTGTTGGCATCTGCAAGATCAAGTTTTCATAGACTAATGTTGGACTCAAGTCACTATTGGCTTACTGGGAGGTTCTGTAGGTTCACAGGGACTGATTTGTTTTGACTCTTCCTCACTTTGGTCTTGGTTTTCTGCTCTGGTTATTCCAATACAGACTTATTCCCAGAGCTTAAGGTTAGAACTGAATCCTTTCCATTCAGAGTCAGAAAGATGGAGCTTCATGCTCAGGATCAGTCCTCTTGGCCCTGGAACAGTGAACCAAGGAATGGATAATAGTAACAGAGCTGGCAGTTGGCATCTGTTCTGGTTCCCAGCACTGATCAGGGATTCCTCCAGGATCTCATTCTTAACCTCCTTACCTTGGAATTGTCCCCACTGCTGCAGACATCAACACTGTGCTTCTGGCTGGGCCCCACCCCCACCCCCAGTGTCTGCAGACCTCTCTGTCTTCCTAAGCTGTTTATTGTGGCCTTTTTCTTGGCTCTGGCACATTTATAGATCGTTGTGGAGAAGCTGTGTTGGTGAGTTAGGCAAAAAGGTAGACTCTCACTCCATCGTCTTGACTCTGCCTCCTAGACATTTCTTTTACAGTTCTTTATGAGATTGACTTGTCTCTGCAATGTAGGTAAAAAAAATCTTCTAAAATTGCACAAATTAAAAGTAATAGACACAAACCTACTATGCTAAATACCTAAAAGAGTATCATATTTACAAGGGGGAGGGGAAGCTAATTTATCCCTATGAGATCCACTCTGAAATCCTCAAATTTTGAATAATAGTTTTCTAAAAACAATATTGTCTGGCTTTATAAGGATATTGCTGCTTAACAAATGTCATCATTATCATCATCAATTAACAATTAACACCATATATTTAGGCAGAATATTCATTTACACAGCTCTTCCCTTACAACCAACCCCAAATAATAGGTCATTTTACAGCTGAGGCAACTGAGGCTAGCTAAAAGGCTAGCCATACACAGCTAGTGAGTGTCTGACACAAAATCTGGCTTTTTGCCACTGTATTACTGTTAGGATTATTAGGTGCTAACTCCGTTGTCCAATTTAGCATAGTACTTAACAATTCTCTAGCTCAGAATTGACACCTTTAGTTCTCACCTTTAAAAGGAGTTTACACCTTTAGTCTTCTGAAAGGAGGAGTTAACACCTTTGGAATACCCACAAGCCCATTCTCTAGGAGGATAAAAGGAGCCAGGATTCAGGAAGAAGAGAATTGGAGATTCTACCTTTGCTCTGGCTGGAGGCTCCAGAAGCCTCCCAAGAAACCTGCTCACAGAGAAAAGAATTAACAGAAAAAAAACCTCCTGCCAGAGAAGGATTACAATCGAAAGACAACAGGACACTACAATTTGGCACCCCACGAGGGCAAGGACTTGTTCTGAGCCCTTCAGAGGAACTAGTCTGGACTTGACATAACATTTTGGCGCCCAAACAGGCGACGCAGGACGATCTGCCTTGAGAGCTGCCTCAGCACCAGCTGAGGGTGGAGAAGATGGTGGTTCCAGTGAGAACTTTGCAGGAGCAGCTAGAAAAAGCCAAAGAGAGCTTAACAAATGTAGACAAGAATATCGGAAAACTCACGGGCCGGGATCCTAATGACGTGAGACCTATCCAAGCTAGATTGTTGGCCCTCTCAGGCCCTGGTGGGGGTAGAGGTCATGGTAGTTTATTGCTAAGGCATGGATTCTCAGATAGTGGAGGAGGACCCCAAGCCATACAGAGAGATCTTGAAGGGGCAGTCAGTAGGCTGGGAGGAGCGTGTTGGACAAGAAGAGAATCATACCAAGAAAGCAATGCAGAGGATGATGATGTCAAAAAGCCAGCATTGCAGTCTTCAGTTGTAGCTACCTCCAAAGAGCGCACACGTCAAGACCTTATTCAGGATCAAAATATGGATGAAAAGGGAAAACAAAGGAATCAACGTATATTTGATTTGTAAATGGTACTCTTCAGAAATTTGAGCAGGAATCAACTGTAGCTATGGAAAGGCAAAAGAGGCGTCAAGAAATTGAACAAAAGCTTGAAGTGCAAGCAGAAGAAGAAAGAAAACAAGTTGAAAATGAAAGGAGAGAACTTTTTGAAGAAAGACGTGCTAAACAGACAGAACTGCGACTTTTGGAACAAAAGGAACTTGCTCAGTTGCAAGAAGAATGGAATGAGCATAATTCTAAGGTAATTAAATATATAAGAACTAAAACAAAGCCCCATTTGTTCTACATTCCTGGAAGAATGTGCCCAGCTACAAAAAGTTGATAGAAGAGTCACAGAGAAAAATGAATGCTATGTTTGAAGGTAGACACAATGAATTTGCTGAACAAATAAATAAAATGGAGGCTAAGCCTAGAAGACAATCAATGAAGGAAAAAGAACCTCAGGTGGTGCATAATGAAGAACAGAAGGTGGAACAAGAAGAAGGTAAGGTGGCTCGGCATGAGGAAGAGATGGAGGAGATGGGTAATCAGCACAATGATGTAGAAATAGAGGATGCAGGAGAGGAAGAGGAAAAAGAAGTAGGTGCAGTTCATAGTGATGCAGAGAAAGAACAGGAGGAGGAGTATAAAAAGGAAACTGAGGCTAAAATGGAGGAGGATAATGAGATTAGGGAAAAAGAGAAACAACAGGATAGTCAGCCTGAAGAAATTATGGATGTGAAAGAGCAGGGAGAAAGTGTCAAAAATGTAAATACAGAAACAGAGGAAATGGAAACTAATCAAGTTGAAAGTGTAGACCCTTCAGAAAATGAGAATAGCAAAGAAATGGGACCAGAATTGGAAGGTGAAATTCAACCAAACAAAGAGTATAAACCTATTTCTCCTCTGAAGGAGAATGCTAATGTTCCAGAAATTGAAAATGAATCTGAAGAGAAACAAGAGAAAGAGAACCTGAGTCTCAACTAGAGTTTGTGGTTCAACCCCAACCCCAGTCCCAGTCCCAGTCCCAGTCTCATACTCTGCCCTCACTCCAGCTCCAGCCCCAGTCGTTGCCTCAATCTGAGACTTTGCCTTTAACACTTATAGAGCCACTACGTCAGGTCATGCAGGAAGCAAAACATCTAACTGAGAGGAAAGGGTTTGCCATAGAACCTGTCCAACTTACTGAGGTACAAATAGAGCCAGTCTTGTTAATGCCTACGGAAAGGAAAACCAAAACCAAAACTAGGAGCAGAAGCAGGGGTCGAGCCAGAAACAAAACTAGAAGTTATAGCAGTAGCAGTAGCACTTCAAATAGTAGTTCAACTAGTAGTAGTAGTGGCAGCAGCTCCAGCAGTGGCAGCAGTAGCAGTCGGAGTAGTTCCAGTACCAGCACTAGTACTAGCGGAAGCAACAGCAGACACAGTAGTAGGAGCAGCACTAGTAGCAGTGAGAGTAGGAGTGGAAGCCGAGGTCGGGGACATAAGAGGGATAGAAAGCGCAGGAGGAGTGTGGATGGAAAGCGGAGGGATACATCAGGACTAGAAAGAAGTCACAATTACAAGTCTTCAAAAGATAGTAGCAAAGATACAAAAGGATCAAAGGATAAGAGTACTCAGTCTGAGAGAAAAAGGTCTATATCAGAAAGTAGTCGGTCAGGCAAAAGATCTTCAAGAAGTGAAAGAGATCGTAAATCAGACAGGAAAGACAAAAGGCATTAATGGAAGAAACCAGGCTTCCTTAGCCTATTTGCAGCAGAAGATTTCTTGATGTGTAAAAGGATACCTTTCCTTTTAAGGGGAATGCTGCCTTAAGAACTGCATGTTGTAAAATTCTTTTTGGAAAAAATGCAGACTTTGTTTAGCAGACATTCTTGTACTTTTTACATAATTTTGTAAAAGTTATTTATCAAAATGATGTGAGGTTCCAAAAAACATGTAAAAAAAAAAAAAAGATTAACCACCCTTGTCATCTTTTTAAAATATCCCATGCTCTATATTAAGAATCTGTATATTTTAAGGTAAATGTTTGTTTATGTGTTCACTTCTAATTCTGTATCATACATTGCTTTTGTAGAAATAAATGTACATTAAAGAATTTTTTGAGACGGCCTGGTTACACTTGTGTAATCTCCTTAGAATCAGTTTCAAACCACTACCCACCATCTTACTGGAGGTGCTGAGGGGAACATTTTTTTCTTCCCCATTTTTATTTACATGAATAATTGTTCATTTTACCTATCCCCTTAGGTGGTTATTTTTTGGATTGACTAAACCTACCGAAGGTAAAATTTGAGGAAGAAAGTGGTTCATTTTCCTCATTTTTTAAAGTAATTTTCTCTTTCTTAGTCCCCTTTTTTATATTAACAAGCTTTTATGTTACTTCTGATCCTCAAACCAAATATGATGTGTCCTTAGGTACATTATCTTGCTAATTCTAGCTTGGTTGACTTTTGTCTTCCTGAGCATGGTAGCATCACTTATCTCTAGTGATACGTAATGATAAATTTATACCTCTTAAGAGAAAAAATTTATCCCTCTGAGGGAAGTAACCAAAAGTGGGCTCTAAATGTGGTTTTTAGACAAACCTTGGAAATTTGATATGATGGGGTTGTGTTCTATAGCTTTATACTTACATATCCTATAATTGAAGAGATTGACTTGTTAGGTCAAAAAAAGAGAAGATATACTCCTTTAAATTTGAATAAAATTAAGAATCTGAAAAGAGGTTGCACTATTTATGGGGCTACATCCTCTAATGTTAAAATGTTACTAGATAATTTGTCCCTTATGAAATTCTAACCCTGAATGATTGGAAATCCATAGCTAGGACATATTTAGAATCTGGGCAAAACTTGTTGTGGCTTTCAGAGCTTCATGAATTATGTAGAATTCAAGACAGATGCAATATGGAAACGGGAGTTAACACATAATTCACTTTTGAGTAATTATCTGGTGAAAGTCAGTATGGAGAGAATTCAGAACAGATTAACTATCCCATAGTGTATGAGCAAATTTCTAAGGCTGTAATAAAAGCTTGGGGTTCCCTCCCCGGACAGAAAGATCAAGGGGAAGCCTTCACAAAAATAGAACAAAGTCCCTATGAACCTTTTGTGGATTTTGTGGGACGTTTGCAAACTGCTGTCACAAGAACTATTGGAGAGAATGCAATTACAGAAATAATGACCAGACATCTGGCTAAGGAGAATGCCAATGAGGCTTGCAAGAGACTTATATGGGGACTAGACAAAAATGCTTCTTTAGAGATCATAAGATGCTGTGCTAAAGTAGGAACAAATACTTTTTATACCCAGACTATGATGAACATGGAAAGACAAGGTCCTTCCCCGCAAGGGACTTCTAGGGAAACTCATCCATGTTTTCAATGTGGAAAAGTTGGACATCTAAGAGCTCAATGTAGATATGGAGATAGAGTGAGAAGACAGGCTGAGAGAAGACCTAAAACTCCATGTCCAAAATGTCACAAGGGCTTCCACTGGGCCTCGGAATGTAGATTGATCCAGGGAAATGAGAGGCAGAGCCCAGCTCTAAGAATTCAATCAAAAGATAGGTGGGGCATGATGGCAGCTAAGGTTACACCCAAAGAGCCTTTAGAAGGTCAGGACTCTGATGTGATCTATCAGCTGAAAAGTAATCACATGGAAGAAAGGGATTACTTGATCAGTCAGCCAAAAGGCAATCAGATTGCAGAAATGGATTACACTTGGGAAGAATAGAGGTCTTTTAAACCAAGAGGGAAGTGTCCAGTACAAACAGCTCCAATGTAATTGCCAGATGATGAGAAGAGATTTTGAAAGTGATAAATAGAAGGAAATTAGATAGGTTAACTGCCTGGGAGACAGGGTTTGCTTGTATTTTAACAGACAGAAGGAAACAGATGGGTGGCAACAAGCACTTGGAGAGAGACAGAAAAAGAGAAAAACATCAAAACAAAGGAGAAGATCTAAGAAACATCTGACACTGAAAGAGCATGGCTGATAAGGAGACTGGAATCATTGGATTTCCTAACACAAGATGAGACTATTGTAGGACTTTAAAACTTGCAGGAATTATTGGATTCCTGGCACATGAACTAATGGACAATAGACTTATGGACATGTATAAATTCTCAATTTATGATTATTTGATCATGTTATTTGTTACATCACTTCTAGCATGTGTTATAATGTTTATGTAATTTACGTAATAATGTGTAATATTTCCCATATTGATGGATTTATGTATACCTGTTTCAAGGTCATGACCATCCTATGTTCTAAATCAAAAGAAAGGGGGATTTGTTAGGATTACTAGGTGCTAATTAGGTTGTCTAATTTAGCATAGTACTTATCAATTCTCTAGCTCAGAATTGACACCTTTAGTTCACACCTTTAAAAGGAGTTTACACCTTTAGTCTTCTGAAAGGAGTTGAATAAGAAATTTCTGTATTATTGGTAAGTTCATTTCAAATCATTGTAAGGACGTGACTCTCCACGTGAACCATGCGAACCCACTTAATTTAAGATATAATTTTCTTCATGAGAACCTGACCATTCCTTAACCCATAACAACATACCATTTTTTTTTAAACCTATAAGATGGGAGTGTACCACCTGTGTTTTAGCTCCAAATACGTGATTCCAGGAACTCGACACTTCTTGGAATAGTTGCCATTGATAAGGACTGGCCCCTTTGTCAAAACACCACTTGACTATAACCATCTGGAGCCTATGTTGGTACGTTACTATCTTATATGATGTCTTTACTTGGCTCAAAGCCTTCTTCATCCCAACCCCTATAAAAGATGGGTAAAACATTCCATATTTGGAGTTTCACCCATGAAGATGATGATCTGTCTGGGACCCTTTCTCCTATTCTGAACCTAGAGGCTGTATAGGGACTCCCCAGCAGGTTGAAATCTAGTGTTGGTGCTCCTCCCAATTGGTGATGCATTCTCTCTCTCTCTTTTTCTGCTATCTTAATCATAATTCTTTGTCTTTTATGTATCATTTATTGTATTAGTTGTTATTGTAAGCATTCTATTTGGTGCATTGTATAATTAAATTTTACTTTCACTTTAATTGAGTCAGAGAGCGTCATTTATAGGAGCAGATTCAAACTTTTCTCGAAAATCACATAATAGGAGTTTACACCTTTAAAGGAGTTTACACCTTTGCAATACCCACAAGCCCATTCTCTGGGAGGATAAAAGGAGCCAGGATTCAGGAAGAAGAGGATTCAAGATTCTACCTTCGCTCTGGCTGGAGTATCCCGAAGCCTCCCAAGAAACCTGCTCACAGAGAAAAGGATTAACAGAAACCTCCTACCAGAGAAGGATTACAATTGAGAGACAACAGAACACTAAAGATTACAATGCCCA
Organism: Sminthopsis crassicaudata; assembly: GCF_048593235.1. Classification (NCBI taxonomy): domain Eukaryota; kingdom Metazoa; phylum Chordata; class Mammalia; order Dasyuromorphia; family Dasyuridae; genus Sminthopsis; species Sminthopsis crassicaudata. The sequence continues at coordinate 5,621,977 of NC_133620.1, read as the reverse complement.
AGTCCAAAATTTATAGTAAGACCTTTTTTTCCTCATCTCCTTACAAAAGAAGAGCTTCAACAGTGCCTTGAAAATTCATGGTAGAAAAATCAGGTTATCTCTCATTTTATTAAGTTTTATTATTGTTCCATGAACAATCTCTTGATTTTAGTTTTAATTTAGGATTTATCTCATTTAAAATCTGTACACATTCTCTGTGTTCCTTGGAATAAAATTATTATAGAATTCTAAAAAATGTTAGTACTACATAAAATAAACATTCTTTTAAGTTTATCAACTTTATGGCTTCAAATAGTGTTATTTCTAAAAAGCCACAAAATTAATAAGTAAAATTCTTTTATACTATTTGTTTGTTGTTAATCAGTCAAGTCTTAAAAGATGTAGGCTAGATTTGGAATCAAGAAAACCGGAGATCAAATCCAGCCTCAGACACCAACATGCTGTGTTAATCTCACTGAGCCTCAGGGAACTAAACTAAAGACTTTTAGGAGCCCAGCCCCACAAAAAGTACAAATTCTAAGCAAATAGCTCATTTTGGTTTTGCAACACATATTTTAGAAATTTTCTAGTCAGTACAACTTGAACTACAGAGTTTTACACATTGTTTTTGATAAAATCTCAAAATCCATTTTAAATGAACATGCATTGACTTCTATAATAAAATATTAATGGGCCATAAGGTCAAATAGTTATTTAGACAACAATGAAACTGATATTTTACTGTAATTTTCATTTATAGCTAATGGCAATGACCATCAAAATTATATTTAAATCTATAAAACCTAAGCTTCTCAAATAAAGAATGACATGATTTAAAACACATACATAGTGTTATATCTGAAGTTTTTTTTATCTCAAAAGAGCTTTTTACTACTAGATTTAATGGATATCTCTCCGATAAGCCTTTTACTGCTAGATTTTATGGAATCTCAATTTTGAAATATTATATATAATCCTTTGGTTTCAAGTATCTATACAAGTAACTGTAACCAGTTTACTAAAGACAAACAGTTCCATTTTCTTATTACATTTCCTTCATCCACAGTTAAGGCAATTCTCTGCTACAATTAAAAAAACTAAAAAGTTCTATTCCTTGTCTCCAAAAAAGGCTATATAATATCCAAAAGTCAGTGTCTATGGCCATTCCTAATTGAAAATGTGGCAGTACCTCGCCTGTTCTATACAAGAGAAATGGATTGTCTTGAGGACTTTCTGAAGCTTTACAAAATAGTTTCTTCACAACTGTGATAGTATACATGGTCCCTTAGTATTCACAGGAGAGTCTGATGTACTTTTCTGACTGGGAGGGCAGGGGGAGGAAATCCTATTTTACCTATAGCTTCATTCACTAATAAATAAATCGTGTTAAACATCTTCTTTAGGAACTTTATCATGTCAAAATACTATCAGTAAAAGTTGACTATCTAAATTTGTGATTCTGGGATTTGAAGCCATGGAGGAAAAATGGACATGGGAGACTTTTTTTCTCTTAAAAGTCCACATAACTTCAATGACCATTGAGCAGCAATTTTATTTTTCTTTCATGAAGCTCCTCCTTCCTCCCCCCAAATTTTATTTTATCTGTTTTGAAGAGTTCCTATATCCTATACCATCATACAAGTTTTAAAAGGCATGTCAAGAATTAGATATAATATTGATACAAAAGAAATTAACTGGATCAGATGTTTGGAATGTGGTAATCATGATGTTACAAAGGAAGAAGGGAAGGTAAAGGAGGGATCAAAGAAAGAGGCGGCAAATGGGGACAGTACTGTGCTACCACATCTCCACGAAATGTTTCTGTGACCTCTGAGAAGGCTCCTAACTTCAGTCTGAGAAACATGGCCACGGAGGAAGCTGTTATGAATGAAGAAAAATGGAATGCTAGGTAGGAATAATTTAATTCATTGCTGTTTTGTGAGCCTTAGATTTTTACAAAAATATAAACTACTGAAGATCTAATTTGTGAAATGCAGTATTTCATTACTATGATTTTTAAATTGCAATAGGATTCTGTATTACTTGGCATAATTGAAGCCTGATAAAGTTATTTTAACAATGACATGCAGAATAAATCTAGACCCAGGGATCACATACTTTTACTGAACACATTGTTTCAAAAGATCATTCTCACTATGGTAACAAAAGCAAAGTTAGTTAAAAATAAGTTTACAATCTTTAAATTAAAAACATGAGAAACACAATACTGTACATATGGAAACAAACCATTTTACATGCATACACACATTATATAGTAGCAACATTATCATAAGCAGCAGTCATTGTTTTTCCCTGTATTTTGATTGTAACACTATAGTAGTTATTTATTTGTTCCTTTTTGGGAACTACTTAAATTGAGTCATATAGCATGATTGTGTACACTATGAAAATGACTACATGGTTGAAAAACAGACCCAACAAGAGCCTTGAAGAGCACATTCATTTTGAAATAAATCATTTATGCCAGTGCTTTGATGAGTCTATACTTTCATAAGCCCAACATGTGTATATAAGCATGTCTGTGAGTACAGACCTTGCTGTGTATATATGTGTATGTATGTATGTAAGTATACATACATACATACACATATATACATAACTACTTTCACAGATAAAAATCACACATGACATTTTAAATGAGCCTGATATTTTGAAATACCCAGTAGTTCAGGTAAACTAGGATTTCCACAGCTGAAAAAATAGCTTGACATAAATTCACATTTTGAAAATCAAAGTAATGAAATCTATCTACCAGGCAATTTCTCTATCAGGGTACCAGCCCTAGAGCATTACTATGGAAGCAGAATTAAATCTGATTTCTCTATTTTTAAATAGCCTCTTTAAAATGTCCCAGAAGATGCATACGACATGTCATTCACTTGTGAATTCTGCTCTCCAGTATAAATGGCAGCATCTCCTAATGATGATGTAGATACATAAGAAATAAAGTACTTGTATATTCGAGTACTTTATTAGCAATATGTACACTAGCTTCATAAAACAACTAAATTTTACATGTATGCAAAATTGTGAATGAAATTTCTGGTTAAGAAGAAAACAAAATATAGTAAGTGGTTTTCCTCTCCATATTTAACTGCAAATTCCCTTTTGCCCTTTATTTGACCCTCTCTATTCATGCATATCACTGAATCCTCGAGGCATTCACCCCACTTTGTCTATGGCGCTCTATTCAGCGCCTTGCCAAAACCCTAGTAATCCAGCGGGAGCTTCATCCTCCTAGGAGGTGGGAAGATGCTTGCGGAGGATTTCTTTGGTTGCCGAGGACAGGGTGTCCGGGAAGTTCACCTCGAACTCTATGAGCAGGTCGCCCCGCTGGTCAGGGTTTTTTGGAAAGGGCAGTCCATAGCCTATAATTCTTCTCCTCATTCCAGGCTTCACAACTTCATTTATCGTCATGGGGATGGTTCTTCCTTCCATTGTGGGAACATTGATGGAGCAGCCACACAAGGCCTAAAAGACCAACAACAGAGTCAACTTGCCAGGAAGTAGAAACTTGTTGCATTATCTTTTTTAAGTTCAATGCAAACGGCAACTACAAAATATCCATTGTGACTAAGGCAAACCTTATAACTACCAACCACCTGTCAGAAACCACCATCATTTTCACCCCAAACTCCCAATAAGACCAGAGACCACTGTATTGTTCCTGTTCTTCAGCATCAAGCCTCACCCCTGATCAGTGCAGAAAATGATTTTATTAAACTGAGGTCCATGTACATACAGAAAAACCTTGAAGGGGGGAGGGGGAAGAGTTTCATTTCCATGTAAGGAAAGTCCTATGAGCCATCTTACCCATTTCCTCTCCCCTTTGGAGGTCCATTGGACAGTTTAGGAAATGATGCTTTAGAGGGAATGACATCCCTATTTCAAACTACATATTTTCCTTTCTACTGTTATCCACATAATGCTTAAATTCAAAATCAACATTTAAGGACCTAGAATCTTGAATAGAATATTGGTTTTCCCATTTTCCTATCTAATTCCTAGGAAATTCCTAATTTCCTATCAATCACCTAGTCTTGGAGGCAGCTCTGACACACCTCTTATCAGACCATGACACAAAGGCTGGATCCAGCAAGGTAATCTATCAATACTGGCTTCTTCCTTACATGCTAGAAGGAAATGCTGAGCTGGGTAAAAGATGCACTGATGATGCTGACCCAGAGGGCAAAGGATGATGCACAGGGGTAGACTCTTCATCAGTCTGAATGTATGAAAGACATTTTCCGGATATTTATGACCAAAAGAAGAGTTGGGGTAAAAGGAGAGGGCACAGACCAAGACCCTGAAGTCCCCCGGGGAACATGGCCATTCAAGTTCTAGACTGGCCCTTAAAATCTGTCACCTGCTTCTCCTCTTCCCCAGGCTGCCCTTACTCAGGATCTCTCTGGGAATACTCAAGCCATGGGCCAGCAATGCAAAGCAGTGAGCCATGGAGAATGACAGCAATCGACATCAGGGGAAGGCCCGACCGCACAAAGAAAACCACAGATTTGGCAAAGGATTGTTGGTATGGCTTCTTACACAAGATTGAAGGTTTAAAGAAGGCTTGCAAGTGAAATTTTTAAATTACAAAACAGATAAAAAATTATTTCTTTAAACAGTAAGTTGTAAATCCTGACTAAACTATGCTATGATAAACAATCTGAAAGCCCTGAAAGCTTTCCTTATCAGAGTAAATAATGCCTACAGTGCCCTCTACCATCTCTTCTCCCAATATACCTGTGAGAAAAGGAGATGGGAACCAGGACATATTTAATCACAAGCAGCACAACTGGGAAAGGAAGTCAGCAGCCCACTGATGGCTAGTAATGCTGACAAATCCTAGGGAATACTCAAAGGTAGTTATGATGGGGAAAGCAGGTTTGCCTTAGGGCATTTTCCACAGTCATTTCCTAGATTCTTGTGGCACAAATTGGTTAAATGTCAATGTTTCAGATCCTGTTTTATAACTTACCTCTCGTAAACTGATTCGGACAGGATAGATAATATTGGATCCATCCCTCTTAAATTGTGTATGCGCTTTATCTTTAATGACAAAAACAATATCCGCTGGAATACTATTGGGCATTTCATCTCCTTCCCTTGGAAAAGTGATTTTTGTTCCTTCTTTCCATCCTTTTTTTATTTCAATGGTGAGAATTTTGTCCTCTGTTCTAACACTTCTCCCATCAGGGTTCAGCCTTTTTCGGGAAATCTTCATCCGTTTGGTACAACCATTATAGATTTCTTCAAGAGATACTTTAAGTTCATGGATAACTGGGGGGTCTTGCCTGGGTCGAGTTGCACCCACTGGGGTCCTCTCCCTAGGATACCCATTCATGCTGAAACCAAAAGCACTAAAAGGATCTCCATCTACTTCCATTTCTTCACCATCTCTAGTAGTAGCCATTCTTCTACCAAAGAAGACTTCAAAAGGATTGGCGCCACCGAAAAATGCTGCAAACGTGGCATGAGGATCACCATGAAAGGTGTACCGGAAGGTACCTCCATGTCCATCAGTCCCACCAGCTCCTCCTTTCAAGCCTAGATGAGATGAGCAACATGTTAGAGACACAACATCCTTATGACATAAAATAGAGATGCATAGTTCTCAACCCACTTGAGCTATAAACTACTCAAAAGAAACAAGGACTGTATTCACTTAGGGGAAGAAGAAGGGGTCCACATCTGATTCCCCTGTTCGAGGGACCAAATTGCCTGGGAACACTGACAGGTTAAGGGACTTGGCCATGGTTAATGTGTCAGGGGCAGGAGGTAAACATTACGCCTTCCTATTCCACGGCTGACTCTTTATTACTTCTTATAATTAAAAATTTAAAAGACCGTGCCACTTTTGTCTGTTTTCTAGGCCAAAATTTTCTAGGGTTGTTCTTTGATAATGTTTTACAATCCTAAAGAGCAGTGATATAGTGAACAAGAAGGGAAAAAATGGCATTTTAAACTTCTCATTACAGAGATGACTTTTGACTTGTCACTTTTAAAATCAGAGGTCTTTCCATAAGCAAATATTCAGAAATCTGATTTTAACTTGACCATGAATTTCAAGTCAACAGGACTACAAATTCCTCAGGACAGAGCCTTTTTTGTGTGCATTTAAGGTTAGAGTTAGGGTTAGTATTTGTTACTAACTGGCAAGTAATTGCTAATAACCCTAAAGAAAACTTAACTAGCTTGTTAAAAAAACAAACAAACATTCTTTACCAGCTAAAATCTCACTTTACTGGTAAAGAATAAAAAAAGGGAAGACTTTCCAGGTATGGAAAGGATAGAAATCTAATCATGAAGTCCCTCAATGAAAAATATCCTATTTCTAAATTACAGAATTTAATCTTAAGAGTTATCACTCTAAGATTGCCACTTCAATCAAGCCTAGTCTATTGAAAGAGAGGTGTCAGAGGCTCTGGACACATGTTGCTGTTGGATCCCCAGCCCTCAGGGCACCTCACTGTCATCAAATCACTGCTGGATGGCTAGATAGCCCAAGAAAGAGGCAGTGTAATTATAGAAAGAACATACTAAAAGCTGAAAGTTGGAAGTCACAAGATCTTTGAGGAATCTAGGATAATCAGTGCTTCTGTTTGGTTAAACTTGTGGAAGGGTCTCAAGAATATTCCCCAATAAAAAATATTACAAAATAAAATATAAAAAAATGAGTAAATTTTAATAAATTATGTTAGGGACAGGGCTAAAAGCTCCAACAGGCTAGATAACCTGCTACATCCAACCTTAAAATGAAATTTTTTGCTTCATGCTAATAGAAGAAACCACAACAAAAGATGATCATCTCAATGAGTATCACTGGGGAAACTCAGCTTGTCCCTCCCCCCAATTGCTTTCTCATCTTCCATACAAGTGTCTTGTGCCCCTCACCTTATGTTTGGTCATGCCCTCTGTGTGAGAGTTGGTATCTTCTAGGTAAGTCAACTCCCACTTGCAGTGGCCATGTCTAGTTATGACAACAACTCCATTGATTAAAAGATAAAGAGTCTAATGAAAAAATGTTCATTTGGATCTTTTCCCGCCAGTCAAAAATCAGAGGACTCTCTCAAAACCAATACTGAAATCCAGGAACCCACACACCCATCTCAACCAAGGATTCTGAATCTGAGGTCCAACAACTTGTTGAAAATGTTGATATAATTGGCTTCTTTTGTAATTCTCAGTATTTCTCTTTATATTTAAAACCATGACTCCATGAAGTGCTCCAAGCCTTCTCTAGACCACTGCCAAATTCATAAAGAGCCTCTGATCTGGTCTAATACTTTACTAAGAGATGAACCCCTCCATGGTATCCCTAAAAAGTGGTCATCCTATCTTTCCACTTCTCGACCCACACATGCACACACCCACAAAGACCTCTAGTGACAAGGAACTTTTAGGACAACTTAGTTCATTTTGGAACAACCCTAAATGTGAAGGAAGTTTTCTTTTATCCTGAGCTGAAATCCATCTCCTACTCTAGTTCCAGCTGTATTTTTAATTGGAGTCATGTCTTAATTTCAGTCATCTCACTTCCTCATCCCAGAGATCTAAAATCATTTTGCCAAATTTCCCATAGTAGGTCATGCAGGGGCTATTGCTCCCATTTCACTGAAATGCAAAAAGCTACCAGATGTGATCGGTAGGATGATGGCTTTGAGGAAGAAAATTAGACAGAAATAGTGTGGAAAAGAATGCTTATCACAGGGAGCCATTCCTGTGGAAAACCAAAGCCCTGAGAAAAGAAGTTCTCCATCTACTTGGGATCCCACTACTACTCTTGGTCCTGTCATTCATCCCGGCTCTTCCTAATACAGACGAAACCCTGGCAGAGGCAGGACACAGCAAAGTCTTCCAGAGTTGTCCCATGGGATCCCTTTGAGCCCTCTGACCTTGGAATTAGCACCTGCTACATGCTGGCATCTATGACTTTCTTAATGAAAAAGGGACAGCATCTGTCTCCTTGTAGGCACGCAGGCAGAGGATCTGAGTTTTGAATATACCTCAACCACCTGGCTTGCTACCTGGGGTTCCTTATGGAAATCCCCAAGAATCTGTAGGTCTCAGTTTCCTCACTTATAAAATATTGGGGTTTTCTTTAGACTTGAAACCCAGGCTCTTAAGAGAGGGGGCAAAGGAGGTAAAGTGCTCCAAGACATTCTGAGAAGGGAGATGTTACTATCAAGGCCAGGAACATCAGAGAAGGTATTACTGAAAAGGGAGGAGCAGATTCTACAGGGCAGAAGCAGGATGTGTACAGCTAACTGAAAACATAAATGGATGGAAGGGAATATGGTAAAAGGAGATCAGAAGTTCCACTCAGAAATCTGTACTGAAGCCTCAAGGCTATCAAGCTCCACTGTATACTGGAACAAGGAAGGGACCTAGTTAAGGCTATAAATTAGCCAAGAAACTGTGACAGCTCTATGACAGATGGATGGGCAAGATGAGAGCCTGGATGCTAGCAGGGAGACCAACGGGGAAAGCAAAAAAAGGCACACCGGATCACTTAATAACCTGGACAAGAGATCAGGCTGACCTGAATTTGGGGGATGAACATGTGACTAGAGAGAATGGATGAAGAAGCAGCTAGAATTGGAAGGGGAATGCAAAAGCCCAAAGGTCAGAGATGGCAGGTTGTCTATTTCCTCAAGTTTTCCTGACTCCAGCTCTGATGCTCTAATCACTGCTCCATCTAGCTGCCCAGGTTGTTTACGTCCAACAGCACATGGGTCAATTTGGCCAGAGAATAGAATGTAAGGACTAGAGTACCAGAAAGAGAGAATCAAAAGACATGACAACATTGGTCATCAAAGACTTTAAATGACCAGAAATAAGGAGTTTGCGTCTTATCTGAGCATTAGTCAGACACTAGGGTGATGGAGGGGACTCTGGGATGACCCTTTTGGAAGCTGTATGGAAGGTGAGTGTGAGGGGAACTGTCCAGGTGAGAGGTGCTGAGGAGAGCAAAGAATTAGGACAGTCAGGGCTTAGGGACAATGAGGGACAAGTCCAGGCCAATGCCAAGGCTACCAACTTGGGTTCCTGAGAAAGTTATGGTGCCCTAGGCGGGGTGAGTTGTGCTAGACGTGTTGTGTTGGTATACCTTGGGCTAAGAGGGAGACAGCTAGCGGTAAGAATTCGAGAATAGTGAGCAGAATTCTGATTTTTCTAGATTAGCTTTGAAAGAAAGAGCTAGGGTACCCTAAGGGAATAAAAAGGCCAAGACAAGATTTTTTGGATTTTTGTTTGGGGAAGGGAGGAAGATAGGGAAGATATGAGCAAGACTAACATAGGCAAAGGAAAGCAGTCAGAAGATAAATGATGGAGTAAAGTCCTGGAGGAAATGGTACCTGATAGGAAAAAAACATCTGGACTTACCAAAAGGATAAATGTCAGGGCAAGGGGAATTAGGTTAGCTTCTTGTAAATAGGTTTTCTTTGGGGATTCAAAGTTATTTGAGTTGTTCGCAATTTTAGGGAAATAGATTCATTTGGCAAAATAAGGTAAAGACATTAACGATGTAGAAAAGAAAGAAGTAGGAAAGATCATCATGCCTAAGCAAAAAGGGACTAATACCAACACAACTATTCAGTATCTAAATAAAACTTAGCAAACCATAAAAAGCAGCATTATATTTACAAATAAAACCATTTTATAAAAAATTTGAATAAAGAAAACACAAAGGACCTTATGTGAAGTTTCCTGTAGATGATATCTGATCATTTTCTATCTTCAGAAGAGGAAATCTACATTTCTTTTTCAGGATATAGCCTTCTTCTTCAAAGGTCTCATTATAAATGCTTAATTTATAAAATATTAACTGTGTTTAAATCATCTCTTTTTCTAAGGTTCAGAATTCTTAACACATCATAGATTGGGGGGAGGGAGGGAGGCAGGCAATTGGGGTTAAATGACTTGCCCAGTGTCCTAATTGTGTGTCAAGTATCTGAGGATGAATTTGAACTCAGGCCCTCCCGACTCCACAACTGGTGTTTCATACACTGTGCCACCTAGCTGCCCCCACATCAAAGATTTCCAAAAGGTTCATTTTGGGAATATCCATTCATCACAGGTAGAAACACAGACATACCAAATAGAAACAGTGATGGGCATTTTCCTAGCAGCTGCAGCTCTGTAGTTTTAAAAAGTCAATTGCCCAGAAGCTTTCTCCATAGCCCTGATCCCAGTAACTCCATGCAGCTGATGGTCTGTTTCTGAGTGTGTCTCTTGGGAAGGGTCCTTATCCCCAAAGCTGCTCAGGCACACAATGCTGGGCACTCAGCAGGCACAGGATTATAGAAATATGCAATTGGAATGATAGCTAGACACAAAGCCAATGATAAGAATATAAAGTAATTGCTGCTTTAAAAAGAGGTCTTTAATGTTAGCTATAGGGACTAGACCCTGATTCCAAGGAGCTCTCAGGTGAGGAACCTCCCAATAGGGCTGACATTTCTGTGAAAGATAGTCTTCAGGCACTGAGAATTTAAACAACTTGCCCAGGTCTGGGAGGCAGTAAGTAGCAGAGGACTTGCCTGGGTCTTCTGTCCACTAAACCATGCTGTCACCTCCTTAAGTTGTTCAACCAAGCCAAAGGTATAATTGGTTTAGTGTCCCATTATAAGGATACATTTTCGTAAGGCCCTTCTTAGCCTCTTCAGTGCTAAAGACAGAGTGGGCATTTAAAAAAGATGCTTGTAGACTGACTATGGTTTATTTACTGTGGCAAAAGTTTAAAATTAGTCAAATTTATTTTTCACACCCTCTCAAACAACATTTTATTTGCTATAAATTTGGGTTGGTCAAATTCTCTTGTAAGACAAATTACTTTTTTCTTAAAAGTAGTATCTTTGTGTAGTACTGAACTGCTTACTAATGAGCTTGTTTCAATATTTGTTCTGCACGAATCTGACATGAGCTATCCCACTCACAAAAACAACCAGTGAAAAAGTATAACGTTCCATCAAGCTGAGTATTTGCATTTTAAAGATTAAAAAAAGCTGCATTTATATGGCAAAATTAAACTAAGATAACTTCTATCAGGGCATAGCATGAGTACTATCAGTTGCCCCTGCCCAGGGGACAGGCTCAGGAAGTGGAAACCCCACAGCTCTCTTATGGCTACCAAGATGAAAACAAAGGTGACCTCAAACAATGATTTAGCGCTGATCCAAAGACACTATGGAAATCTATTCATTGAGACCCCGGGCAAGCTTTCTCTTTACAATTAATAGAGTCTTCTCAAAAGTTTCCTCTTCAAAATTAGGCAGCTGGAGAGTAACTTTGAAAACAAATTCTAATTTGACAAACTGAGGAAATTAACTTGAGTCTGGCTAATATCTACTCTCTCAATCTACATAAAACCAGGGCAGGGAAGAACGGCATGCTTTTGGTTCAATATTAAAATTCTGAACCAATCATTTTGTTTGAAATGTTCAGGTTGTCTTTCAGCTCCAAGATTCTATGCTAAATTCACCAGTGTTCTAACCTGGTGGCCATTTTAGGGTAAAAAATTGCATTTCGGGGGCCTCACTTTCTTGGCACGTGATTGCTGTTTACAATTAGGCTAAAAACTTGTTCTGGTATTTTATGACATCAGGCAAATTCTTTCCTTTCCGGGCACCAAGCCAAAAACAAGCTAGAAACTAGATGCCTGAGCTCTTGCTCCTAGGGGCTGCTCTGTCTCGGTCAGTCCATACACCAGGGTTCTTGTCTAGGAGGAGATGAATCACTTGCTTTTAAAGTAAAAAGGAAAGACATAAAAACCCTTCTGATTTTCATTGTCAAACAAGACTCCAAAGACCAATGGGCTATTTACTCATCTCTCGAATAAAACAATTTCCAAAAGGGGCCCGACATAACTTCTGGAACTCAGTGCCTGGAACGGTTTTAAGTTTCTTTTCCAAAATAGATCCCAAGTCGAATCATGGAAAGTGCGTGCGCCGTCGAAAACCATGTCGCTTATTCAAAGGACACATTCAGCAACCAGACAATTCAAACCCAAGCAATCAAGCCGGACGTGCTCCGGTCATGCTGGCCCGAGGACGCGCTCTCCTCCTCCCAGAGGTCCCAGCGCCCCGGGGGAACTAGGACAGAAGGGGAGACAGACAGACAGACGGACAGTCCCCCCCCCCCGCCCCCACAGAGACACGACACTTACCCTCCTCCCCATACTGATCATAGATCTCTCTCTTTTTAGGATCACTCAGAACTTCATAGGCTTCGGCCACCTCTTTAAATTTTTCCTCTGCTTGAGGAGATTTGTTCTTGTCCGGATGGAATCGGAGGGCTTGTTTGCGGTATGCTTTCTTAATTTCTTCATCAGAAGCTCCTTTCTCAATCCCCAAAATGGAATAATAGTCTTTCCCCATTCCGAATGTCTTGAAATGAACTTAGATTTCCCTTTATGTAAGAAAAAAGATACAGATGTACCTGCAGTCTTAGCGACAGAAGGGCCCTAAGAAACCGAGAGCTCGCTGGGCAGTGCCGGCCACGGGGAGCCGCCGCCTCCCTGCTCTGCTCCCTCCCTCCCTCCCTCCGGCTCCTTCCGAGACAGAGACCTCCTCTCTCCTGGTCCTCCCATTTTATACTACGTGTCTCGGCACCTTCTAGAAGAGCCAGGGCTCCGCACGTCACTTCCCAGGCTGCCTCCGGCCGGGACCGGGCTGTGGGCCGCGCTCCTCCGGGATTAACTCTTGCCCTGCCTTCTCGCTGCGCTCCCTCCCTCTCTCCCTCTCTGTCTCTGTCTCTGTCTCTCCCCCGGTCTGGGCCAAACGTTTGGGCCACAATAAAAACCAACCAACATTATTTTGGCTCTATTCCAGATCAGAAAAGAAGAGGCAGCCTCTCCTCCGTGAGCCCCGAGGGAGAAGCTCCAGAAAGCCCCCGAAGCTGCCCACCACTGCCCTCTCGGAAACTTTTCCCTACAGCCCCTACCTTTCCAGTCAGCTTCTGAGGAGGGAATCTCAGAATCCCACTTCCTTCGGTATTCTCCCGCTTTACCTAATGAATTCTTTTCTTGTCCTCGGCAGGCTGCCGGATGAGGAAAATGAGACACTAGCCATTTCCGCAAGCTCAACAAGGCACTGAGTAATTCCAGGTTAGATGGGGAGCGACCTGACCAAGGTAGAGATTTGATTCTTAACGTGAAATACTTGAATCTAAGTCACTTCTAACAAACAAGGGAATCCCAAGTCACAAAATGACTGTCCAGTTTTTCTCTGTGAAGCGCTAGCAGAAAATCTGGCCTCAAGTTTGCCTTCTAATGCTAGCTACGTGACACGGGGAGCCGAGTTCTAAAGCTGGAAAGGAACTACAAGGTCTTCTCCTCCTTCTCCTTGCTGCACATGGAAGGAAACCGAGTTCAAGAAAGGGAGGGTGGGTGGGTGGGCAGCTGGTCTCAAGTCTCTGCCTGGAATCTCAATTTAGTGCCCTCGTGAATACAGACTGGGGGGAGGAGGGGGAAGAGTTAAGGGAAAATTTCCTGGAACACATCATGCCATATCCTATTGTAACTTGGGTGGAAGGAGAAATACCAAAATACTCAAGTGTATCCCGATGGCTGGGAGTTTGAATCCCACCTCAGACACTTTGGCAGCAGCTTCTAAAACCCGTCTCATCTGTAGGAGGCCGAGGGTTGGACTCAATGACCCTGCCAGCTCTAAGTCTCTGACACTCTGGGTGGTCACAGGGAGCCACTCTTCTTGGAGGTTTTTCATCTCCATCTTCTTTGGCATCCCATGGTCTCTGATTCTTTAAAACCTTTTCCCTCAAAAAAATTTTTTTTAAATGTAAATATTTTAAAAACTACCCTAATGACCTAAACACAGAGATACTCATGGGTATTATGGGAAAAGTTGTAAGAAGTCACCAGCTAGGAGAGAAGCTCCATTTTCTGATCGCTAAGTCATAATAGCTGCTATACTTCCTCCTTCCAGGGAAGCTGTGACCCTGTGGATCAAACCCATGGCACACATTAAAGCAACTGTACAAAGGTGACCGCACTATTTTTAGCCACCTTTGGATTCTCACCTCAGAGGCCAAAGCGCTGCACACGGGGAGTCCCCAGGCTTCACTGAACCTTTGGGGCAGCCTGATCTTGTGTTAAGGGAAAAGCACAACTCCATAAGGCCACTTTCTCATTTCAATTATTCTAAAATGCCCAATGCTAAGAAATCGAGGACAAGAACAAATACCTGAAGCAATGAGCATGAACATAAGAAAATTACCCTACAATGAGAATGTATTTCCCTAAGGAAAACACTGAGTTTCTTTAAAAAACTCAAAACTGCCTCCTCTGAATCTACATCAAAGGATGTGGAACATCAGAACCCATGATAAAAAAATTATCAAAGGTGTTTCTGAGGGAAAATGCAAATTATCAGCAGACCAAATCATTTTTAAGTGGCCAGAAATGTTGTTAGGGTCATTCTGTATACAATGAAGACTTAAGAAAAATGTTACCAAGATTTGTTTTCAACACACTGACAGAAACAAAATCATCCAATCAGCTGTACAAACCAAGGTGTGCCAGTGGACTAAACCAAGCTAAGCAGGAGAGGATGGAGAAGCACTGTCCTTCATCCAAGGAGAATTCAACCTAGAAAGTCAAAGTCCTAATTCATCCATTTGCCAAACTGCCAGCTAGTTGTTGTTTCGGTTGACTTTAATTGGTTGCAACATGTTTTTAAAATCACAAAAGTAAATTTCAATTTAATTACAAGTCAGGATCAGTCACTGTCCTTTCTACAAAGTGCTGATTTTTGTTGTCTGATAAAACTTATAACATGTTCTCCGTAACTTAGAACTGGACCCAAGTCATCCAATTTAATAATTTTGCAGAAACCTAATGTGATTATTATCAAAGCTGCATTTGTAATTACAAAATGATCCATTTGCAAAGCAAATTAGTCATCATGCATCCCTGATTTTCACCACCACCATTCACAACTCCCAAATTCTACTTCAAATGGTTTTCCCTTTTTGCATGGACAATTAAAATAGCTTCCTAATCTGTTTAAAAATAAATAAATAAATAACAGATGTAATTAAGTGGATCAGTGGATAGAGCAACGGGCCTGGTGTCAGGAAGAACTGAGTTCAAATTTGACTTCAGATATGTAATAACTGTGTATCCTGAACATGTCACTCCACCTGTTTCCTCAATTCAAAAAAAGAAATAAACAATAATCTCCCTATTAGGCAGATCAAATGAGATTATAATTGTAAAATGTTTAGTCTAGTGTGTGGCAAATAGCAAATTTTATGTAAATGTTTATTTTTTATTATTACTACTCCAACCTCACAGTTATTGTGAGGATCAATAAGATCTAGATACAAGAAGGGCAATTAAAAAATGCTCTCCCCTACCTAATCAATTCATGTTATTAGCTTCTCTTTCCTTTAATCTGCAACCAGATGAAGAGATTAAAGTACACCACTCCACTGTTTAAAAATCTTGAATAGTTTCCCAATAGCTCCCAAATAATCCAAAATCCTTTCACCTAGGAATTCTCAGGCTTCTTCACCCTGGTCTCCAATGCCTTTTTCAGCTTGCTTTCCTCCTGCACTTTATTACCCTCACAAATACTTCTCATAGTTTCCCAACTCTGAGACTTTGCTCCCATCATTATGTCCTCCTAGAATTGTTTATCTTAATAGATACTACTGCAATTCTTTTCTCACTTCAAGGCCCATCTCAGATGACACCTTTCCCTGGCCTTTTCAGGCAGAAGTTATTTCCCAGTACCTTTTCCCAACATCCTTTTTATAATTATAGGTCTCATTTCCCCCATTACAGTTTACATTCCTTTAAGGCTGCAATCAGGTCTGATTTATTTACCTCAAAGCTTAGTAAAGTAGCTTGTACACAATAAGTGATAAACATAAAATATATGAATACTTAACATCTGCATTAGGAAGTTTGCTCTCAAAAAAAATATATATATACATATATATATTTTTTTTTTTCAATTGAACAGTTGACTTATCCTAGAAATTTCCTTCAATTATAATCATTGAAAAACTAACAATGTAAGTCTACATATATGTTTAAGTTTAAACTACTTTTTATTTCTTCCCTTTGCATTATTGTAGTCCATGTTTATACATGTGTGTGCATGTATGTGGTTTTTCTGCTCCTGCTTGCTTTTGTATTAGTTTGTGTGCTTTCTCATGGCTCTCTAAATTCTTCATAGTCATCATTTCTCATGGCACATTAATATGCAACTAAATCAGTGCCATACAATTTGCTTGGCCATTAGTCAATGGCCCATTTGCTGGATATGGGACATTTTTGTTTTTGACCTCCCTAATGAGATCCTTGGATCAAACACAAAAGTGTTTTGTAAACATCAAAGCACTATGTAAATGATAGCTATGATGTTTTGGCAAAACTTCCAATTTTTCTTTTTTTTTTTTTTTTTCTCCCTTTTTCTGAGGCTGGGATTAAGTGACTTGCTCAGGGTCACACAGCTAGGAAGTGTTAAGTGTCTGAGACCACATTTGAACTCGGGTCCTCCTGAATTCAGGGCTGGTGCTCTATCCACTTCACCACCTAGCTGCCCCGATTTTTATTTTCTATAATAGGTTTTTGTTTTTCCCCAAAATACATGTCAAGACAGTTATCAATATTCACCCCTGCAAAACCTTGTGCTCCAAATCGTCTTCCCTCCCTCTTCATTTCCTCCTCCCTTAGACAGCAAGTAACCCAATATAGGTTACACATCTGCAATTCTTTTAAACACATTTCCATTTGTAATGCTGTGCAAGAAAAACTAGATCAAAAATGAAAAAAAGAGAAAGAAAAAAACAAGCAAACAACAACAAAAGTGAAAATACTATGTTGTGATTCATATCCAGTCCCCCTCTCCTCTTCTCTCTGGATGCAGATGGCTCTCTCCACAAGTCTATTGGAATTGGTCTGAAATCCATCATCTGACATGATGATCAGCTGATCATCATAGTACCTTTTTATTGCTGTGTACAATGTTCTCTTGGTTCTGCTCACTTCACTTAGCATCAGTTCATGTAAGTCTTTCCAGGCCTTTCTGAAATCAGCCTGTTCATCATTTCTTATGGAACAATAATATTTCATTACATTTGTATAACTTATTCAGCCATTTCCCAACTGATGGACATCCACTCAGTTTCCAGTTTCCTGCCACTACAAAAAGAGGTGGCCTTTCCCTTTTTATGATCTCTTGGGGACACAGACTCAGTAAAGACACTGCTCAATTTTTATTTTAAAAGGAAGAAATAGCAGACAGTTCATGTTATTATCTCTTTAAATTTTTTTTGAAATAATACACATTAGGAATAAAAAGTATTCAATGGCAATTTGGAGGGGACGAAGCTGCAAAAGAGATTGGGGTTCTTGGGCTGAATCTAATAAGATGAAATTCAACAGGAATAAAAGTAATGTCTCACTCTAAGGTTTCAAAAATTCAATTTGCAACTATAAGTTGGGGGAAGAATGGCTAATGAGCAGTTTTGACTAAAAAAAAAACCAAAGGATCTTAGTGACCTGAAACTTCCCTATAGGTCGTTTAAGTGTCTAAGCTTCAATGGCAGAGTTCCAACTCCCAAGCACAGGAAGGTGACAGTCCTTTTGGTATCTGCCCTAATTAAAAAAAAAAAAAAAAATCTCCAGTATTGGGCCCTGACTGAAGTTTACTGAGACCTTTGATAAACTAGGGATCATCCAGAATTAGGTATGCAATGGATGAAGGGGTTATGAGAATTGAAGAACTTTGGGAACCCTGGGCAGTGAGTAGGAGAGAAGCTCCAGGGGATTAGGGCTGCCTTAGGAAGGCCTAGAGGCCTAACCAAAAAGTATGAACCCATGAGTTAATCAAGGTTCCTATCTAAAGAATGTGCCTAATAAGATGGCTGGGATAGCCCTTTCAGAAGGGCCACAGAGAAAATTCACATACCTTCTTGGCCTTGGTGGGCTTCTTGTTCAGGTGTTCTTCACTTGGCAACTGGGGTTGGATATTATATTTCAGTGGTTGCCAAGGATGCAGTTCCATAGCACTTTCAGAGAGTGATGATAACTATTTTATTCTTGTACAAATTCTTCCTGTAAATGGCATCTTACTCATTTGTTTCCAGGAAACCTGAGCAAAAATGAGCTAACACTTTTATATTTATGTTGTGTGTACCACTTGATGCTATGCTTCGATCAAACTCGCATTAAGCAAAGACTACATACAGGGTACTATACTGCAAAGACAGATGAAATCTTTCCTGCCTTCCAGGAGAGTTTATAGTTTTCTGGAAGTGAGGAGGGTACACCAGAGAAGTAAATACAAATCAGTTGGCCTTTCTTTGTATCCCCAGGGCCTTAGCACATAGGTGGCAGTTCTAAAAACTTGATTAAAAAAAAAAATCATTGTCAAAGAAGGGGCAGTCACAGGATGGGGAGGTAGAAAGCCAGACTGGCTCCTGGATGATACAGAGGAGAGGAGGGAGGCAATTCCAGCTATGAGGGGTTCCTGGTGCAAAAGCATGGAAACAAGATGGTGAGCTGAAGATGAAGAACAATAAACAGTACAAGTAACAGTTCAGAAACCAGTGTGACTAGAAGTAGAATGGAAGAAGGAAATAGGGCAGGAAAAGCAGGAAGAATCCAGCATCACAAATAGGCTTAAATTTCCAATTTCAGGATTTTGGTCTTTGCCAAGGATCCTAATAATTCATGGAAGATTGCTACATGTAGAGAAAGGGGGATATGATCAGTTCTTTTTCTGGAACAATTTAGCAACTGTATGAAATAAGGACAGCAGCAGCAAGGAAAAAAGATGGACCAGTCAGTCAACCAGCATTTATTAGAAACACTTCTTATGTACCAAGCAATGAGGAAGCTGTTTCAGGACTTGGTAACTTGTAAGGATGAAAAAGAATAAAAAATCCAGTGTAACTACATGGTAGAATGATGATACTCTCAAGAGAAAAGGAAAAATATGAAGGATAGATGGATTTGGGACCAAGATATAAGGAGCAATGCCTGCAGAGCATCTACATGGAATTTTTCAACCAATCATGGTGATTCAGGGCTCAGTTTCTAACACAGGAAAAAGCCCCAATCTGGATATAACTAACTCACAGATGGGATATCAAGAGGATATAGAATGAAAACAGATGAAGACCCAGAGCAGAACCTACAGACATCCACAGTTAAGAAGTTTGGAGGACAGAAGGGATACTGCAGAAAATCTAAGTACAAGTGAAATTATTTTAAAAAACAAAATAGCTAGTATTCATCTGGCTGAAGGATCAACAACAATCCTGAGAGGTAGATGCTACTATGATCCCCATTTCAGAATAGATAAAAGATGACCCCCCCCCCAGGATTACACAGCCAGGGAATATCCTTTCTCAAGTCCTTTACCCATGTTCAAAGTGGAGAAGGAAGAAGTGGAGAACTCCAAGTCTGACTCCTTCCACAAATGAGTCAGTCTCCCCACCTGTAGAATGGAGATAATAGATGCCCCTACCACCCTGGGTTGTTTTAAGGATCAAATAAGTTAGCCATGTGTTAGGTAGCATTCTGGAAATGCTATCGGAGTCTCTGCCCGAAGGACAGGGGCACTGAACGCTCACACATTCGAGGTGTCTGCTTTCTGAGGACTAATCCAACTGGGAACAGGGAGGTATATACAAGCTTAAGGTGGGCCGCGTGGAGGTGAATGGCCAAGCAAAGACAGACACAAAATGGCCTACCTTAACCCTGTATATCATGTGAGTTAAAGATCAATCATTAGATTGAGAAAAATATCAATCTTGAAATCATAAAACCAGTCAATACTAGTGCAGAAAGAGGGAACAGGTAAGTAAGAGGATGGCCCACAAGTTCTCCTTGGGAGAAACAAGCAGAGGAATTGGCAGGGTTGACTCTCTTACAGTCAAAAGCTAAGCAGGTATCATTTCACAGGATATTCGATCATCTTATATTTCAGTGATAAGCACTTGCAACCCTCCTTCCAAACACTGTAAGGCTAACAGTTGCAGTTCATGTGGAATCCCTTGAAAGATCTGACTAGAGAAAACACTTGTGACTCTCTGATCATAAATATTTGGGAAGGCTTGAAAATTGGTCATTTCACCAGATTTAAGGAAGAGGTCCAGTTTACAGAGGCATTTGTTATAGATGGGGAGATTCTTGAGAGACACAATATCAAGTCCCATTACCCTCTCCTGAGTCCTCAGAGAGGCTGGCCTTAGCACAAGGAGGAAGAATGCCCCTTGTCCCGAACATCACAAGTAGCTGAATGGACACCCTACAAAGCTGACCTACCGATCTATTGGGGACTGACCTTGCTCAGGATGATCGTCAAGGAGTACTGGAAGGTCAATAAGTAAAGACACATGTATGGACCTGGGAAGACTACAAGGACATAGCTGATGAAATATATGGCCAGAAAAGATAGCTGCTGGGTGATTTCAGAGAGGCCTGGAAAGACCTGCACAAGCTGATGCTGAACACACATGAGGAAACACATAAACTAATACAAAAGCAAGCAGGAGCAGAACCAAGAGAATCTCATACTCGCCAGTAACAAGATTATGTGATGTTCAACTCTCTTGCACTTGGCTCTTTCCAACTATGAGGTAATTCTGGCCAGTTCCAATAGATTTGGGATGGAGAGAGCCATCTGCATCTAGAGAGAACTAGAGAGACTGAATGTAGATCACAGTAAGTATTTTCATCTTTGTTGTGCTTCATTTGCTTTTTTCCCCTCATTTCTTTTCTTTTTTGAGGCTGGGGTTAAGTGACTTGCCCAGGGTCACACAGCTAGGAAGTGTTAAGTGTCTGAGACCAGATTTGAACTCGGGTCCTCCCGAATTCAAGGCTGGTGCTCTATCCACTGCGTCACCTAGCTGCCCCACCCTCATTTCTTTTCAATATGATTTTTCTGGTGCAGCATAATAAATGTGGAAATATATTTAGAAGAATTCCAAATTTAACCTATATTGGGTTATTTGCTATCCAGGGGAGGGAGAAAACTTTGGAACACAAGGTTTTGCAGGGATGAATATTAAAAACTATCTTTGCATGTATTTTAAAAATAAATAGCTATTAAATTTTTAAAAATTTAAAAGATGGCTGTGCTGGGCCACATACTTCTATAGCCACATTATCCCAAGAGAATATGAAAACAGCTGATGACCAGTTTAAGAAAGGGTTCAAACCAGGTACATAGTGGGATGCAAACTGTCTCACTGAAGAAAACTCAAAATGTCAGGCAGTTAAGGGGTTCCACTTAAGTCTAAGCCATAAATCATCCAATTTTCCAAACTGCTGCATTTTTTGGATTTATTTTACTTAGTTGTGTAAGTTTTTAAAAGACATCATTCCAAAACAGAATTTGTTCCCATTTCTGCTAAGGACACTCCCAGCCCACCAGTCATTCAAATTTGCATCTTTAGGAACCCTCCCTGACCCTTCACGGCCCTACCCTCTACTTTAACATCCCATCCTATCTCCAAAACAGTTCTCTCATCCATCTTTCTCTTTTTCTTTCTCTCTCTCACATGCTGCTTCATAATCTCTCTCCTGACCAGTAAGTCTTCCACTTGGTGTCCTTGCCTCCTCCCCTCCACATGGCTGCCAACGATGTGCCTAAGGCACAGGGCCGACCACATCATTCCCAGGGACTCTTCACAATACCTCGAATCCAATACAGTACATATGTCCCTGGAAAGTCCTCTCCCCTTCCTCATATACTTCAAAGCTCAGCTCAAGCACCATTTCTCACATGAAGACTTTTCTAGTCCCCAATCCCTAAGGCCTCCCCCTAAATCACATAGCATCAACTTTTGTGGTTTGTATCTACTTCTATGCAGACACGTTTCCTTAACAGAGTGTAAACCCCTCAAAAGCAGAGATGGGGCGACTTGAACTTTGTCTCTCCTTCACCTAGCACAGCTTCCAGCACATATCATGCATTTAATAAATGCTTGGAGGATTGCTTCAATGAATAAATACTAGACATGGACATGGAGTCAGGAGTGATCTGAAACAGTGGCCAATGGCAAGTCATCATATCTCCAACTGGGTGTTTCCTCATCTGTAATGGGGACAATGCCTGGGGCACCTAGCAGACAAGGTTTTGGGGAAGATCTAATGAGAGTAGTTTTTACACATGCATAATTCCCTTGTTTGTGTAAATGTGTGTATATAAGAGTGTTTATTCAGACATGGGCAAACATGTACACGGATGCATATGCACAGATATCAAGCACTCTGCACACCTGAAGGAAAAAGAGGCTCGACTCCTGCCAGACCAGCCCTCTCCTCCCCTGACAGAAACCTGAAAGATCAAAGGATGAGCAGGTTCTGAGAACATAATCTTAGCTTTGGACATGTTGACTCGATGGCATCAGCTGGAAATGTGAGTCTGCAACTCAGAAGAGAGGTCTGGGCTACAGCGAACGATTTAAGAGTCACCTCCTCCTTAGTCTAAGCCACCAGACCCTGACATTCACTCATCTGTTCTCCTCTGAACTTCCAGGGCCTTCACAATCTACATCCTTCAGCATTCACACACTTGCTGATCATTACAGTCTGGTTGGGTTTCAAGTAAGCCAGATGATGCTCAAAAATAGATGCCTATTCTAACAAAACAATGAATTCTAAAGAAATTCCCAAAGGTGCCCCTGTGGACCAACAATTAGTAAAAGGAGCAGTGGGGAGTAGGCAGAGTAGGGAAGGATTTCTGAGGCCTTCATTCATACCCATCCCACCCCTACAAAATCTTGTATTCTGTTTTAAGTAAAACCTGACCTAGGGAAGAGAGGACAAAAGTAATTTCCTTTTCCTTGCCTCATCACATTTTCTTTCCCTTCTTTTCCAACTCCAGCCCATCACTTGCTAGGACTAGGAGTCATTTGGGCTAGGATGCCTACATGAAGGTCTTGTCTATTACCCGATTCCCAATAAGGAAGCACCACTAACTGAGCTCCCCAAATGTACAAACAGCTGTTTCACTGTCCAAGCATAAGTGAGAACCAAGAATGGAAAAGGGGAGAGGCTACCTCAAATTAGCAAGACAACCATGAGAAGCATACTCTGACCTCTGAACGATGCAGACTTTTTGAGTTGAAGTATAAATATACTGCTTAGCTCAGCATAATTTTTTGGGCAGTTCCCCACTGGTTTTTAAAAAATTTCAAGTGTTTTCTCTTGAATTTGAATGATTAGCTTTCATTCTGCCTCTGAATGATGGAGATCTTTTGAGTTGAGGTATAAATATACTGCTTAGCTCAGCATAATTTTTTGGGCAGTTCCCCCCTGGTTTTTAAAATTTTTTCAAGTGTTTTCTCTTGAATTTGAATGATTAGCTTTCATTCTGAAGCAACACTTTGCAATAGACAATGTACAGAATGGCATAAGTCTATCAAAAAATCAACTGGCCAATTACATCAACAAAACTTCTGAATAAACAATTCATTATGATCTCTGAGTCCCATCATTTACAGTCAAGAATGTGGCTCTTCAATGTTCTTTAGAGACAACATTCAAATGCTGCTCACTTTAATAAGTAGCCTCAATATAACTGTTCAGTTCAACTAGTATTTATTAAGTCCTGACACTAAAATGGCCAGTTATTTTTCCACTTGGGACCATTGTTATCACTATTAAGATGTTTAATTTTTTTAAACACAGAATAAATTATCAAGTTATCTGGGATATTTAGATTCAGAATAATCTGTTATACTTTAGGGTCTGACTATCTGAAAAATTAGCTATAATATCTAATCCATATTATGGAAAATTTTTTTTAAACTTCTGAGGGTCTACTATGTGCAAAAGCCTATGGGCAAAGTGGAAGGAAGCCTATGACACAGACTATAGGGCAAGTTCTTAAGGGCTTATGATCTGAGAGAGGACAGACACACACAAAATGAGGGGCAATAAGCGTTGAAGGTTAAAGTCACAATACCAGATGACTTCTAGATGCTCAAAGGCTATGCCTAAGGTGCCTCCAAACTGCAAAGCTTTAATATGTTTGCTGCCCATGAACCATCCTAGTTAACTTCAAAATGTTTCTTTAACAGCTGGAGACACACAGTAGCTGGATCTTGGCATCTGAAGTCCAGATGACCCGAGTTTGAATCTAGCCTCAGAGAAGTATTAGCTGAATGACCACAAGTCATCCCCCTTTTGTCTGCCTCAGTTTTCCCCATCATAAAATGGGGATCCTAATATCTCCTACCTCCTTGGGAAAACTGAATGAAATCTATTTGTCAAGCACTTATTAACCCAGCAGTGGCCCATTGGAGACACAACATAAGCATTAGCTGTGGTGGTCAGCAAGCTCGGAAATTCTCAAAGACCATCTGTGGAATTTCAGAGAGGGCTCACAATGGGCCTCAAGTGAAGGCAGTGTCACTGACAAAACTACAATTCCTGCAATCAGAAGACTAAGAAACCAGAGAAGGAAACAGAGAGGCCAATGAATGGTTAGATAAGGACTACAAATCAAGAGCCAGAACCTGCCCCTGGGAGATGGCCATTATTTATTCCAGTGTTGCTAAGAATCGACCCACTTCTGGAATGTTTCCTCAATTAACTCCTTTAAATAAAATTTAAGAGAGGAGACAATCATTCTTGTTTTTAGTCACAATGAAACTGAAATAAAAACTTTTACCTGGCACTTAGCACCACAGAAATCTGTGAGATGTACTATTCTCATCTCCATTTCCTCCAAGAGGAAACTGGGGCTGAGAAAAGTTAAATGACCTATCCATGGTCACACAGTAATGATAAGAATTTTCAAAAGGTCATTCATAGTTAATAAAACTGAAAATTCGGCCACAGACACTTCTTAGCTGGGTGACCTGGGCCAGTCACTTCCCCCTCCCTGACTCAGTTTCCTCATCAGCAAAATGATCTGGAGAAGGAAAGGGCCAACCCCTCCTGTATGGGGACACAACTGGAAAATGACTCCACAACAAAAGCCTTCTAAGAAGCAGCAATATCAGCAACTTCTCTGACAATGATGGGAAACCAGCAGGAGGTCTTGGTAAGAAGTCATGTGCTCTTCAGGAGTACACTCCTTTCAGGTCCCACTGGCTGAATGAAGCAAACCCAGAGATGCCTCGGCTAAACAGGGTCCCATCACCAAGCTATCCAGAAGCACATTTCTGGGGGCACATTCCATCTTGAATTTTGGACAACTAAGATCGCTCACTTTTCTTTGAGCACGCCCCCCCCACCCTCCTGTTTCCACACTATGGTCCAAACGGTTTTCTGCCTCGAAACACAATCTTGTCTAGCCCCATGTTTCACAGCAACAATCCAAATCCATCTCCACAGTTCTTAATTCTCAGAACACTTAATTTTTTTTTTGCCTTTGTTTACTTTATAATTGTCTTTCCCTCTCTTTCCCTTGAAGAGAAAATATTTCTTAAACCACTTTTGCATATACTTTCTTACAGCACCTAGCATAGTATCTCATGTAACAGATGTACTCAAAGAATTAAGTTCTATACTATTATTTTAAAATAATTATTTTCTATACTAAGATATAGCATTAATAAGATTCTGGCAAGAAATGAGGCCTGGACTAGAGATCACTAAGACCTATGGTACAGGTATTTCAAATGTTTTAACTTACCTAAAAATAAAATTTCAAGCAAAATATTTTTAAAAACTTTGAATAACTCCTCCAAATGTGTAGGAAAAAAAAAAAAAAAGAAAGAAAGAAATTAGAATAGGATTTGATGAAGTGACAGACAAGAGCAAATGAAACCAGGAGGCAAATTCCAAAGAGATCACTACTATAAATATAATGTCAAAACAGAGAAGAGTCCTATTTCAGGGGGGAAAAACTTTATTTGAATGTAATTTTAGATACTTTCAGACCCATTATGTTTGTTTTTATGGGAAAGAAGAAAAATTAAGATTCATCTCTTAATAATCTTTCTCTAAAAGAAAGATTTAGAATTAAAATAAGATGTTCACAATTAAGGATTATTAATGTTATATGAAAAATCAACATTTGCTTCTGAATCACTATAAAGATTTTTTGGTTAAATTCTCCCCCACTATACCCCTAAGAAACAGGGAAACAAACTGAGAATAATAGAATACCTTCATTTCATATGTACTATGATTTGATGCAACCAATTCAGTGACACCATGGAAAGAATACAGACGAGGACATCAGAAGAACTGAATTTTCATCTTGGATCAATGAATAGCTTTTCCTCTTGGCTCAATGAATATAGCTGGCTGAGTAACTAGGTAAGTCATCAACCTCTCTGGGATTCAGTTGCTCCTATAGAAAATCAAAGATTAGGATAGAGGACATCTAGGGTACCTCTAGAGGCTTAACATTCAATTACTAATGGAAACTGAAGGGAAACCCATCAATTAGGGAATGCTAAACTAATTATGGTATAGTAACATGATACTATTTTGCTGTAAGAAATGAAGGGGATGGTTTCAAAGAAATCTGGGAAGACCTAAACAAAATGATACAAAGTGTAGTGAGAACTAGAACAATCTATTCACTAATAGCAATAATGTAAAAACAATCAACCATGAAAGTTAGGTGTGAACTTTGATCAATACAATGATTCAGCACAACTCCAAAGGACTCATGATATAAAATGTTATTTACCTCAAGATCAACTATTCACTGATGGGAAAAGATGATAAATGTCAGGAGGAAAATTGGGACACTAATACATTGTTGGTAGAGTTGTAAATTGATCCAACCATTCTGTAGAGCAATTTGGAACTATGTCAAAGAGATAGCAAACTGCGCATGCCCTTTGGTCCAGCAATGTTACTACTGGGCTTATATCCCAAAGAGATTTTAAAGGAGGGAAAGGGACCCACATGTGCCAAAAAAAAAAAGTTCATAGCAAAGAACTGGAAATTGAGTGGTTGGCCTTCAGTTGGAGAATGACTGAATAAAGGTATGGGATATGAATGTCGTGGAAAATCATTCTATAAGAAACGATGAGCAGGATGATTTCAGAGAGGCCTGGAGAGACTTACCATGAACTGATGCTAAGTCAACAGAACCAAGAGAACTTACACAGCAACAAGATTGTGATGATTTACTCTAATGAACTTGGCTGTTTTCAAAAAAATGGGAGGATTTAAGCCAATTAAGCTATCTGCATCCAGAGAGGGCTATGGGGACTGAATGTGGGATCACAACATATTTATTTTCAACTTTTTTTTTTTTGTTTGTTTGCTTGGTTTTTCCCTTTTCTTTTGATCTGATTTTTCTTGGGCAGCATGTTAAACGTAGAAATATGTTTAGAAAAACTGCATGTTTTAACTTATATTGGATTACTTGTTATCAGGGGTGGGGAGAATGGGGGAAAGGAGGGAGAAAACTTTCAAACACAATGTTTTGCAAGGGTGAATGCAGAAAGTTATATTTGCATGTATTTTGAAAAACAAAAAGCTATCTTAAAAAAAAAAACTGATGGAGTTCAGATTTAAGTATAATTTCTCCCTTCATTTCTTATTTTTCAAACATGGCTAATACGAAAATGTTTTGCTTGAGTTCACATGTATAATGGGTATTGTATTTCCCGTTTTCTCAATGGTGAGGGAGGGACTAAAGAGAGGGAGAAAATATGGAACTGAAAATAAACATTCAATTAGTAATGACAAGTTTCAGCCAGGCCCTGCCCTAAAGGCTTCATAGAGTCTCAAGAGCCCCAAAGGATGTACAGTCAGGCAAAAACACCCAGGGACCAGAGCTGTTGGGCAGAATATTCAAATGAATGAGACTACAATCCTACCTGAGTATTTAGCAATCACTTATTTTCTAAATTATGTCTTATGATGTATTCTGATGGAAGTGGATATCTTCAACATAGAGAAGAGCTAATTCAATTCCAATTGATCAAGGATGGACAGAATCAGCTACACCCAGAAAAGGAACACTGGGAAATGTGTAAACTTAGCATTTTTTTTTGTTTTTCTCCCCAGATTATTTTTTACCTTCCAAATCCAATTCTTCCTTTGCAACAACAAAAACAAAATGTGGTTCTGCACATATATATTGTACCAAGCATATACTGTAAGATATTTAATATGTATGGGAATGCCTGCCATCTAGGGGAGAGAGTGGAGGGAAGTAGGAGAAAATTCAAAACAGAAGGGAGTACAAGGGATAATGTTAAAAATGTTATAATTATAAAATTAATTTTAAAAATTTTAAAAAATAAAATTTAAAAAAGTTATGTCTTATTTATAAGGAAATGCAACTTAAAGTAGTTTTTTCCCCCACTTCACCAAAAAGGGATTTAATTTATGTTGGTTAGCTTTTCTACATGTTTTCAGTCTCTCTCGCTCATGAAATAAATGTACAGCCTTGCTAACAAAATATGAAAGAAAAGAAATCCAACAAGTTCATTAAAAAGGAGCAACATTTAGTCTTAATGAGCACAGATCTATGTACATTTGACACAATCAATATTAGAAAATATCTTTAAGACCACTCAAATGACACCTGGGTAGCCAAGGCAGGATACAGAGGTAAATTCTTTGGAGACAACAGATAGATAGGTCCTACCCTTTTGGTCTGGTTCCTCTGTCCTGACCAGCAAGTAGAAACTATTGTAGCACACAGAACCTGACTCAGGGCTGCTAAATGGCTTGCCCTTTTTTCCGCTTTTTCCTTTGGGGTTTTGAATGAGACCAACAACTCTGACCTAGCCCTGTCCAGCTGTCCATTTGCCCCCGGGCAGCGGCTGCCTCATCTCTTTGTCCTTATTCTTTCCTGATCTTACTTTACAACAGCAGGGGAAGGACACCGGAGTAGGGAGAAGAGAGCTTCGAGGGGCACAGAAGGAACTGTGCCAGATGGCACAAAGAGAAAGTGACCTTCTCTATATGGCAGCTTCAAGACCTTTGTCCTTGGAGCCCACTCTCCTCTGGGACCTTGGGTGAATAAGGGAAGAGTAGTATAAATCAGTTTGTGAGACATATTTTGAATGAATGATTCTTTCAATAGTTTCCCAGTAAATCCCTTTTCTAAAAGTTCAGTTAAAATAACTGATTGCTATGCAGAGTATACTAGTGAGGACTCAGGAGCTACAATCCTGAAACGAGGCTTACCGGGAGAGCAGTGAGAGTAGTCAAATCCCCCTAGGGAACCCAACCTCTCTGCCCAAGTGCCCAGATGGGTATAGCTCCCTAGCAATGCTGCATATGTACTTAGTCTTTCAAGAAGACTAACCTTATTAACACACCACAAGGCCTTAAGATTTGCAAAGCACTTTTTATTAACTCATTTGATTGTCTTATTAGTTAACCACTATTATCTAGTATTTTATTAAAATAAAAACCATTAAGCATCTACGAGTGGATTCTTCTGAGTAGCACCTGAGAGGATATTCCTCCTTTGGGTGAAACTATCTACTTTGACTCATTTGCTATTTCTTTTCTAACCTAAATATGAATATAATTAGTACTAGCTTCCTTCAATCCATCAAAGCAATAAATTTGCATTTGAACACACATTCTACCTTTAGATCAAATATCAATGAAAACTGATCCTGCCATGGAGAAAGTAGTTACAGGGGGACTTGGAACCCTTCTTGAATATATCTTTCAAGAATCCATAATCTTACAATACTGAACCTAGGAGCTAGGTGGTATGATGAATAGAGTAGTGCAATTAAGGTTAGGAAATCCAGTCTCACATATGGCTGGAAAGATTGTCCATAATCTTATAACACTGAACCTAGGAGCTAGGTGGTATAATGAATAGAGTAATGCAATTGGCATTAGGAAATCCAGTCTTACACATGGCTGGAAAGATTGCCTTTAAAATGATTTGCATAGAGGTGTTTCACTTATTTAGCTTGGGTAAAATTCCTTTGATCATGACCTTAGATGGAGTTCAATATATACCAACCTTATACTAACATCTACCCCACAACAAATACTGTGTTATGATTCAATTTAAGAATTTGCAATATTTTTCCTTTGCCAAAATAAATAAAAGAAAACCCTGGTGTTGATTGGATCCTCTAAAGGAAAAACAGGTTATAGTTCCTCATTGCCCCAATAATTTCCTCCTCCATTCACAAATTTCTCAACACCTCAAAGCGATCTGGCTTCCAACCACAATTTGAACTGCTTTTTTCCAAATTAGGATGGTCTCTCTAGTTGCCAAATTAAAAGGTCTCTTTTGAGTTCCCATCTTAATACTTCTCTGAAGCATCTGACACTACCCCACATCTTCTCCCAAAGGCTCTATAGCTTCTAAGTTTTCCATCCTGGTTCTCCTCAGCTGGAGTACTTCTAGGTGACTTCCATGGGAAACCATTCTCCCCTTCAGGAGACACACTTCCTAGACTGGTATCTATCAGGAGCCTACTGACCATTTCAAAGCAGGAGTTCCCTTGGCTATCTCAAACTTGGTGTGTTCCATAAAGAACTTACTAGCTTCAACCCCCCACCCAGGCCCAAAATGACCCTGCTTTTCCCGTTTTTGCCAAGAGCATGACCAAACTTCTAGTGAACAGATCTTAATCTCAGGGCAGAAATCAATTCCATGCTGTCCATCTCTTGAATAATATTTCCTTACCTTGTCACTCTATTTTCACATTTCTTACATCCCCCTCTTCCTCTCCTTTATGGTAGTGGTCATTCTCTACTTCAGGCCCTTATCAAGTCTTCCTTCTCTGATCCATCCAAGTCTGGTCATGTCAGACCCACTTTCCCACACTAGCTCCACTTCCACCCCAAAAGGCTGCAATATTTTGGATCAAATACCTCTGTCTAATATTAAATAAATAAATATATACACACTACAAATCTAATAATTTACACAGTACTTCCAGCATATATATATATATATATACGTGTATGTATGTATGTATACTACAAACCTAACAATTTATATTACCTCCAGACTACCTTTCCAGAATTACATCTTATACCCTTCCCAAAATGGCCTTTGTGTACCCTCACATTGTCTGTTCCCTTGTAATAATGAGCATTTTATGTGAGTAGATTAATTGCATTATTGTGAAAACAAACATCTCAGAACAAGTCATTTAGGGAAGGGGGGGGGAGTGCTTCTAAGACTCAATTTCACCCCATGTTTTAATATCTCTCCCACCTTCAGACATCATGATTATTGATTCCTTAACACTCTCACAATAGTGCTCAGCACCAGTTCAGACTTTTCTACACATACTTAGCCTAGGTCAGAGGCTTTTCCCAACCTGATTTTCTTTATAATTATTCAGTCATATTTGCTTATTCAAGAAGCTCCTCTTGAATGTGAAGTCTCCAAAAGGGGTGATAGTCTACTTTCCTTGCTACTGAAAAGGGTTTGTTATAAGAAAAAAACAATCTTTGCAACTTCTATCAAAAATATAAGGTTGGTTCAACATTATGAAAATTATACACTAATTACAAAAACAATAAAAACTAAAATACCAATAGAACTTTTGGCAAAATATAAATCATGTCAAAAACAAGGAATGGATTTTTACTTAACATGGCAAACTAGAAATCAATCTAAAAACAAGAATGAAAATTATCTTTAACAGAGAAACCCTAGAGGCTGCTCCTGTTATTTAATACAGTTTTAGAAATACTATCAATAAAATAAAAATGAGAGAACAACACTGGCTGACATTTACATAATACTTTTAAGGTTTGCATAGTGCTTTATAGATATGATTTCATTTTACACTCACAACAAGCCTGGGAGGTAAATACTGTTATCATTTACAGTATTTATAGATAAAGATACCAAAGGAGATGTTAAATTATTTGTCTAAGAGTCAAAAAACTTGTAAGCATCTTAGGCAAGATTTGAACTCAGATCTTCTTGCCTCTAGGTCCAATGCCCAATGCACAGAGTCATTCATGTGTCTTACTATCAAATAGGAAATAAAACTAACACATGAAGGAAATGTGATGATTTTTTCAAATACTAGAAATTCACCAATTAGTAATCAGTAAATAGTCAAATATAAAGTGAAGGCAAAAAAATTACCAGCTCTTTTATCAGTGACAAAACCCAGGAGGCAGACTCAAAACTAATATAAAATACATGGAAGTCCACCCCAGACTGAAGATTTATATGAATGTTAACTATAAAACATTCCTTACCAAAATGAGCTCTTAAATAATTACAAAATGTTCACTGATCTTTGTTAAGTTATTCCAACATAATACTATCTAAATAGATAGATGTAGCTTCACAGCAGTCTCCAACTGCCAAAGGATCACACTATAGAATTAAGCCAAAAATGGTAGCAAAATTCAGATGGAGTTCAAGAATCTCAAGATAAATGAAAACAGAGGAATGCAGGACAGGTCTGACAATAATGGATCTCAAAGCATACTACAAAGTAGTAATCAACAAAAGCATTTGGTACTTGTTAAAAACTGGAGGGAGGGAGGATGCTCAATCAGATTGGATACACAAGATCAAGAAGCAATGGAACATAGGGCAGTGGGCAGTGTTCAGTAAATGAAAGGATCCCAACTACTGGAATGACTCCATATAGCTGGCAAAAACTAAGAAAACTAGAAAGCAGTTTGATACTCATTAACACTAACATTCTCCATTATAGTCTACATAAGCTCCATATGGATACAAGACCTAACTTATTCACACCTGTGCCTCGTAGTCATTTGCAGTGCACTAAAGTCAGATTACCAAATTATAAACAAATTTAATTTGGTTTTTAGCAAATCCATGGAGTTTCCCATGTTTTCTGAATGGCATCTGTAAATGGTAGCTATTTTCATGGTGATCTATTTTCTCAAATACTCATCACATTATAAAAGATGATCAAAAGTCCCCCAACATTTTCTCTGTTGCCTTTGGACATTAAGAAAATTCAGCCAAGCTCTTTTTCTCTCCAGGAGTGTGAGGTATCGTAGTAGTCCTTCTGTCTCTTCTGGTTTCATTCACAGAAAGAAAACCAAGATTGGTCAAATTCAATTACTCCAAGAATAAATCAGGGACAGGATTTCTCTCCCAGGAGAGGACCAAAAGAATGAACAGAAACATATCTCACAGGGATTGAGCGCCCTTTTCCAGGCCCCCTTTGCATACCCCTCTTCTATTGTGACTACAGGAGGCCCATCCCTGGCTCCGACGGCTGCTGGGTGCTGTTCTTCACTTCCTGGATGGCTATTCATCACCAAAGCCTCCTGATGATGGACCTCTGTGTTCAACTCCCAGAGGGACTGACAAGAGCCTGCAGGGAGTGCTAGATGACTCTCACCCCACAAGGAGACATCAGAGAAGAATTTGTGGGGGAGTCTTCTTGTAAACGGATACTCTGTAAACAACATTTAGTCTGGAGAAGCAAACATTTCACAATATCAAAAGGTAATTATAAGGGGAACAAAACATTACTTCTAAGAAAGCATCCAACTATCAAGAAAAAGATGCTCTTTGTTTCTCAAGCATACAACTGTCAAAATTAGCATTTCAGCGATGTTCATCTAAGCTGAGTAACATCTTGCTCATTTCAGCTGGATAACACCTAAATGCTGGCATCATATACAAGAAACCAATAATTTTTGTTAATTTTTCTTTTTATTTGAAGAAAACAAACTTTCCACAAAGTAGAACAGAAAAGAGAAATATAAAACTGCAGCTCTATACTGTATGACTTGCTTTTCCTATTAAATATATAAGTAATTCAACACATCACTTTCAAAGCTGTCCTGTGTTGTCTCTTTTCCCTGCTAGATTTAACTCAACTGTCTTTTGCACATTTTTTTAAAGTGCTTCAAGGGCCCTTTTTCAATTCTTTTTCTCTTTGACATCCCAAAAAGTCATGCTCTCCATCAAAAACCAAACCCTCGAAAAAAGTTCTCACAGTGGCTATGCAAAAAAAAAAAAAAAAAAAGTCTCATTTGGTACTAAAAATTCATCATTTCTGTCAGAAGGTTGCAGACTTTACTATAAGGTCTCTGGAGTTAGTTGGTTACTGAATTAAGATTTTCAAAATAGACTTTCTGTATACAAATGTTAACTGTATAAATCGCTTTCCAGGTTCCATTCACTATCAACTCATACATACCTGCCCAGGTTTCCCTAAACCATCTCTTTTAACGTTTCTTACACTGTAACAATGTTCTATTATATTTATTGTCTCCAATTTGTTCGGCCAATGCGCAAGTTTTAGTGCACGTGGGTCTTTTCCCTCTTTTCTTTGACCTCTGGGGTGCAGCCCTAACAAAGGTTTAAACATCTTTCCCAATTGCCATACTCAAGGGCTGTGCCCTCAGTTTGCTTTTCTATCCCTTTAGCCAGTCTGAAGGTAGGAATGGACTCTAGGACTGTTATTCTGCATTTCTCCATGAGCACCTTTTCAAATGACTCCCCACGGCAGCTCATCTGAAGCAAGTCCATCCATAGCCACACATGTCTGCCACAAGTGGTCACCACTCCTCCCCTCCTGCCGCCTTCTGCCAAGGCTAAAGGGCTCTCAGCCCCACCAATGCCACCTCGATGCCTCCCTCTTCTCCAATCCTTAAGCTTTCCATGGCTTCCTTATGGCTCAGCCCAAGCTTTTCTCCCGAGATGCATGATTACAGTTCCAAGTGACTCCTCGGCAGGGACACCAACCATTCAAACCTCAGCTTAGCTTTCCCTCCGCCATTCTCTTCCCCCTCCTCCTTGCTACCTCGCCCATCTTCCTGGGTGACCCAGTCAGGACTCCTCTCCATCCATTCCCCCACCCCAACTGCCATGCCCTTCAAAGTTGCCCCCTCCTCAAATCCAAGTGTGCACTACTGCTGGATCTCCGGCCCCCTAAAATGGTGGGCTCCCCACACGCCTTAGCCCGCAAAGGCATTCCCTGTCTCCATTAGCGCCCCTCGTGTCAGCCCCTGCCGCTCCTCCCCCCTCCCCGCCCACTTTCAGGTCAATGTCACTGCTCCTATTTGGCCTTGACCTTCCTTCCTTGGACTTGCGGGCAGAGGGATGGAGGCGGTGTCCCAGCAGCCACCCTGCGACTCTCTTCAGGCCCGCTGCTCTCCCTTGGATCCCCTCCTGGCCACCATGTGTCCCCGAACAAACCCCAGCTTCTTTTGGACTCTCTCCAGTTCTGTACAAAGCGAACAAGTCCTGAGACAGGAGGGCCCAGACGGAAAAGCTGCGGCCCCAAAGCAGCAGCAGCTTCAGGGGGCTCGGCCCCTTCCTCCGAAGAGACAGGCGGGTGCGGTGGCTGGGGGGTGGAGCCCCCGGGTCTCTCCCCTTCCTGACTCCCCAGGAGCCTCGGGCAAGGTGGATCCTGCTGCTTCCTCTTTTCACTGTTTCTGGCTGGCGGAGGATGAGGAAGATCCCGGCCCTTTCAGTCACCAAATGGGCTCAACCAGCGGGTCCTCGGCGCCTGCTGCGTGCAAGAAGACGGGACCGCCGGGAGGGGGGAGGACCCCGGGCAAAGGACACACACACAAGACAGACAGAAGACGAGGCGGCACCGGCCACAGCAAGACTCCCCAGGGAGCCACAGGGCCCGCGGATGGGAGGAGCCAGCAAGGAGGGGAAGGGAGGAGCCGCTGGAGGGACCAGATCGGGGAGGAGGGGAGGGGGCAAAGGAGCAAGAGGAGTGGGGGGGGGGGGGGGCCGACTCCGGCGCTCTCGCTCCTGCCCCCAAACCAGGGCAGTCTGATCCCCACCCCCAACCGGGGAATTCCTCCATCTTCCTCCACTGGACTGCAGGCTTCCTCAGAGGAGCTTTATTATCCACGTCCCCCCCACGCCGCCACGCTCCCCAGGGGAGGTCCCGGAGGTGGGGTCTTCCGTCTGGGGGAGGAGAGGGAAGGGGCTGTCTCCTGCCCACCACGCCCCCCTCCGGTCCTGGGGAGGGAGCTGTCCTCCCCGCCCCGCCCTCCACAAGCCAGAAGGGAGCCGCTTACTTCCCCCTCCCCCACACGCAACGTCCCCAAGAAGGGGCTGACCCCTTCTCGTCCTCGCTCCCCCCCCCAGGGCTGCAGACACCCCAAAAACCCGACAAACCAGCGGAACGGGAGGCGGGGGGGGGGGAAGCTCTGCACCCCTCCCCCTCCAACTTACCCCTCCTTGAGAGAGCCCCCCGCCTGCGTCACGGCCGCTTCCCTTTCCTGACCACCATGCTGACCTCGCTCGGCCAGGCCGGCTCTCGGAGGTTCTGCGCAGCCCCCGGGCCGCATCCGCCTGGACATCTCTCCGGGCGCCCGCCCTCTCCCCGACGCCTCCACAGCTGGCCGCAAAAGAAAGCCCTGAGGCGGCCCGCGCCTCTCTCTCCCGCCCGCGGCCGCCGCGACGTCATGACGTCCTCTGGGACTGTTGCGTCACTGGCGCGCTGACGTCACGGTCACCGACCCCGCCCCTCGGAATGGCCGTCCCGCTCTCCGCACTCCGGGCCTGACTGAGCCGCCGAGCTCCGTCACCGACCCCGACCAGACCACCCCACCCCGCTCCACGCCGCGGCCCCCTCCCCGCTCCGGTCAGCCGCCCACCTTCCTCTCCTCACCAGACACCGAGTACGGTCGCCCCGCTGGGCCTCACCAAGCTTGCTTGCTGGAGGGGGCGGGCGCCCTGCCGCCAGCAGCAACGAAAGGCGACGGAGGCGGGACCCGAACGCCATCCTCCTCTGGCGTCATCTGCAGGTCTCGCGAGAACTTTGGCGCTGCGCCCCCGCCTCCACTCTCCCTGCCCAGTTCCTGGAATCCTCCCAGCTCGCCCCGCCCCCTTCCCCAACCTCGCGAGATCTCCGCGCCGGTGTCCCCGCCCCCTGCACGGCACGATGGTCGCGCAAGAATGTGATCCGGTCCCGCCGGCCGCCATTTTCTTTCTTTCTTAGCAGCGCGCTGGGAGAGGGAGCTCCGGGACGCGCGGCAGCGGCCACCGCAGCTGGGCCATGGCAGACTACTCAACGGTCCCCCCTCCGGCCTCGGGCTCGGGCGGCGGCGGCGGCGGCGGCGGCGGGGTCAATGACGCCTTTAAGGACGCGCTGCAGCGAGCGCGGCAGGTAGGGGCGGGGTGGGGGCGTGGGGCGCGGGGCCGCGCGGCCGGGGCCGGGCCTGAGGGGCCGCGGGGGGGGGGGGGGGGGGCACCGGGCCCGAGGCGAGGCCCGAGGCGAGGCCCGGGAGGGACGGGCCCGGGAAGGGACAGGCCCGAGGCGCTGACCCAGGGCCTTCCCGCGCCCGCTCAGCACGTGCCTGCCGTCCGGCCTCGCGGCTCGGCCCGCCGGGGGCCTGCAGCTCGGGGCCCGCCCCCTGGCGCCCGCCTCCAAACGGCCCGGGCCGAGGAGGGGGCTCCCCACGTGGGGGGGCGCCCAGGGCTTCCGGAGGGGGGAGGGGGGAGGGCACGTGCGCGGAACGCTTGGGGGGCCGCGCGCTTCTGCTGGGGGGGGGGGGGGAAGGAACGGGACGAGATGTATACGCGAACCGGATAGGTCTGAGGAGGGGGAGGGAGGGTCGACTGGGGAATCTCCATCAGGATTACCCCTTCCAAGAAGAGAAGCTCCCGTCTTTGCGGGAGGCG
This sequence comes from Sminthopsis crassicaudata, assembly GCF_048593235.1. NCBI lineage: Eukaryota > Metazoa > Chordata > Mammalia > Dasyuromorphia > Dasyuridae > Sminthopsis > Sminthopsis crassicaudata. The sequence continues at coordinate 5,584,472 of NC_133620.1, read as the reverse complement.
TCTCTGAGGGGTCAGCCCCCACCCCCGGAAGGGGACATCTGTAGGGAGGTCTGTGAGCGTGTCCCATAAGGGATCGACCCCCAGCCCCTGAGCGCCCTGGGAGCTTCAGAAAAGGCTGCGGGCCCTGGGGGGGAGTCCTCCCGTAAGGGCCTCCCCCAGGCTTCCCCGCCTGTCACTGAAGTTTGGAGAAGGCCCCAGACTGCGGTCCCCGCGCCCAGTGGGCAGCCCGTTATCCCACTGAGAGCCCCGGGGAGGCCCCTAGCTGCTCACGGCCTCTTGGGACCCGGGATAGACTTCATTAGTCCCCGTTAGAATAGCTCAGGTGAGGAGGTGAAGCTGAGCCCCCCCCCCCCCCCCCAGGCTCGGGCTGCTTCCTCCCGCGCACACCCCTCGGGGTCCGCCCCGGGGGGGGGGGGGAGCCTTAGGCTGTCCGGCTTGGGGGAGGGGGAGGGGTGCCTGATCTTGGAAGGTCGGAGCACACCTTCCCTCCTGTCCATCAGAAGAGCCCTGGGCTCGGGCGCAGAATGAGCTTCATCTTGGATCAAATCACTCCTGTGAGCCTTAGCCCTAAAACAGAACGAGCGCCGCTCTGCATCCTCACCCTTGTGTGCGCCTTCACGCGGTTTTCCTTTCCGGGTCAGGGAGGTAGACACAGCATAGGCGCTCTCTAGACAATGCTGGAGAGAGACAGGGGGGTTCTTAAACACCAGAAGGACCAGGAGCAGCTATTGCAAAAAAAAAAAAATTTATTTTACTTTAAAATAAAAGTTTTCATCTCATCCATTTTATTTGTCTTATGGGGGGGGACTGAATGGCTGCCCCTGGGTGCTCAGTTATTCTGGAGTCCCCGGCTTTGTGAGCATGAGCCACCTGTGAAGCATTGGGGAGAACAAAGCTCTCGGGAAGAGCCCAGAGCAGTACCGAGTCACCTTGAGCATCAGTTCAGAGACTCCGTCCCAGCCTTTAGAGTTGTCTCAGGGGGAGTCTGTTGGGCCTCCGGTACCTTTCCCGCCCGGGCTTTCCTTGCATTGTGGCTGTGATGTGTCAGCAAAGCTGGAATGGGCTGTGGCCGAGTCCAACCCCGAGGTTACAAAGAAGCAGACCGAGCTCAGATGAGGGACTTGGCCCATCACAAACGGGAGTGCACAAAGCCCGGGCGGCTCCTCCATTGGGCCGTGAGCGTGGAAGAGCAGAGCCTTGAAAGTGGATTTTTAGAGACTAATTATTCATCCTCCATTTTTAAAACAGTCCTATGATAAGGATAGAGAACCATTTACAACCAAAAAAAGTTTGTTGTTGGCTCTTGGCTGCTCTATTAACTTTTCACATTTACACTTTTATTACTACTATACTTTATTGTAGGAAATTAGGGCTAGACCGCCTTTGTACATAGTGAACACAAGCTCAAAGCAGACGAAATAAATGAAACCATTTTAATTTTTAACCAAAAGACAAAATCAGATGTATCGTCGTAATGACATGGATTGGAGAATTCCCATTTTAAATAAAGGATACAGGTAATCCCCAAAGAGAAACACGTCGTTTCCATTGCAGAAAACTTTAATAAATAATAAAAAGTATTCTAAGAGGCAACGGAATAAGGATAAGAACAGGAACTGTCAGGGAAAAAATCTTTTCATCAAATACCTCTGAGAGGGTTCTGAAATTAGCCCTGATTAAAGACTCTGCTCAGTGCTCACCTCCAGATCAATAATAAAAATGCCCACTTGAACAGCTTCAGCATCGAGCAGATTGGCACATGTGCCAGAAGGTTTTTGATCATTATGAGGATGGAGTTGTGAATTGGCCCACCATCTTCAAAGCAATTTGGAATGATGCTCACCCAACAGAAAATCAGGAAACCTTGTTTAAGCATCCATGTGCCAGATGCACAGAGTGCTGAGTCTGGGAGCTCTGGGTGACCCATCTGCCTCGTTTTCCTTATCTGTAAAGTTAGCTGTGGAAGGAAATTCAAACCACTCCAGCACCTTTGCCCAAAACATTGCAAAAGGGGATCCAGTGTCAGACCACCGAAAGGACACAAAGGGGTGAGAGAGACCACCTGCAGCCTGAGCTGGGTGCCCGGGGAGGGGAGCAGAGGAAAGAGCCTGTTCCACCCTGGCAGAAAGTGTCCCTTCCTGGGACCTTTTTGAAACCACTGGAGAAGGCTGGCCTCCCCATCCTCCCGGGTGACACTGCCTTGTTTGCTTTTACATTTGGTTCTCTGGGCAGACGTCCTGGGCTTCCATCTTCGATATCTGGGTTTTTTAGTGGCCAGTTAATATTCATCCCATTATACTGGGTAATACAAAAGGATTTGGGAAGGCAGCGATGGCTGCAATTTTTAGTTGACAGGAACTGACTGCAACAGGTTGGGGTTTTTGTTTTTTTAATAGTCTTTAAAATGATAAAGGGAAGTTTTTATGATAATTTTAAGTAACTTAGGAAGCTGTCACCTGGTGGTCTTCTGCTCTGTTTCCCCACCCCAAAGTAGCCATATTGGACTTTGGTTTTAAATTCTCAAATTTGGAAGGAAATTAATTTGTGCTTGAGGGCAGAGTAATGAGGTGAAAATAGAGAATGTTAGTTACTCACAAAACAACAAGGGAAAAGTAGAAAATACATTTAGAAGTACACGAACACAAAGTGGAGAGTCAGTATGAACCCTGGGTGGGGGTGTGCAGGCCCTGACTGATGGGCAAAAAGTGGTCCAGAAGGGTCAAGTCTGAAGGGGGGTGCGGATCAGCTGCGCCCTGCTGAGATCATGAAGCTCTTGGGCCAGTTCAGTAGAATTCAGGGCAGCCTTCTGATTCTGTAGGAGACCCAGTGAGCCAAGAAGAGAGGAATTTGTCCCACTCAATGTATCCCTGAGGCCCAGGTCATGCTAGATTGGGCTCACGATTGCAGTTCCAAACAAAGTTGGGTCGACTCACTCTCTTTTCCAGAGCTCCCCAGATACTCATGGGGGAAGCCACAGTCCTGGGAGAGAGGGCGGGAGAGGGAATCATCTCTGGTCTCACTGTGTGGGAGCCATACCCATATGGCCCAAATGACTTGAGGTCAGCACCTGCTTGATGCTGCTCTTGGGGATTCATGGGGACAGCGGCTCTGGGGAGGGGCCCAGGCTGGTCACTGAAGAGTGATAAGTTGCTGCTTCTGGGAGGATTCAGACCCCCTTTGGCCATCCAGGGAAGCCCATGCACATGTTCTATAGCTCGAAGCCAGGTCAGGTGAAGAACACTTTCTTTAGTAGAATCGAGTCCAAGATGAGACAAGAGGAAGGAGATGGTGGTGGTGGTGTTCCAGCTGCCTGCCTGTCTCCTTTTATTTATGAAGTCCTTTTCTCCTTTTTCATCTTGGAGATGCTATCCATCTTGCCCAGCTTTGAGTGTGTTGTGCCTCTGCGGTGCCACTTGAGAGTTGTAGGAATGGTTCGGGGGGAGTGGGGGGGGGCCTTTCCAGCCCTTTTGTCTTCCCCTCCACTGCACTCTGGCCAAGTGACCAGGCTCTGCCTGAAGATGTAGCAAACCCACTTCCAAGTCTGCCCTAAAGCCAGTTTCCTCAGGAGCTCCTCCAGCATTCAGCCTCCTTTTAAACTTCAAGTCAAGGGCGTACCGTCCTTCCCCTCACCCAGGTCCAAAACTGCCACTGAGTGTTGTGTTCTGAGTTCCTCCATTTCTTCAGGCCCTCATCCTCTCTCTCTTGAGTAGAACAGGAGTTTCCAAAATAAAATGGCTTTACCTGAGTGGGGAGGGGGTATAAGAAGTTTATTGAGAGCATAGAGAATGTTGGGTAAGGAGTCCTAACCAAATTTCAACACCTTATGTGCCATTCATGTGAGAAATTACAGAGTTCTTTCCTACTGGCTAGAGGGCAATGGAAGATGTTCCAAAAACCAAGGGTCATGGGCACCTAAAAAAAATCAAGAACCCCTAGCAGAGACTGGTTGTGACCGTCGCCCCCTGCTGGGTTGCACAAGCCTCTTAATTCTGTTAGGGATTAAGGACATGGTCTTGGCTCCTTTCTTATCTCACCCATACCCATTTTCTGGATTTAGAATCCCGTCCCTTGCAGGGAACCTCAAGTTTAGCAGCCCTGCCATTCTTATGTCAGATGAGGCTGTTTTCCTGCCTGATTTAGAGGTAACACAAAGGCCATGGTGGTCTACATCTGGGGCAGTCCTGATCTCTCTCTGGCCACTGGACCCAGATGGCTCCTGAGGTCATGGTCTTCTTTGAGAATAGAGAAATGAAACTATGGATAAGGCAGGGGAAGGAAAGCATGTTTTCTGTCCCCTGCTACATGGCAGGCTCTATGCTGACTGCTTTATATATACTTTACTTGGTCCTAGCAAAAAGAGGTATGGTATATCTCTTTTACAGCTGGAGAAATGTGGTAGGTGAGTGTCCCAGGGTCATCAGGTAGTAAATGTTTTAAGGTGTGGAATTCAAATTCAGATCTTACTGACTCCAGTCAGTATTCATTGTGCTCCCCAGCTACCCTTAGTAAAGGAATATGTGTAAATATTTTTAAAGAATTACTTATCTGATCAGAAAAGAAAATTTATTATTTTTGTTTTGTTTTGTTTCTTGAAAATAATGAACATATTTTTGCTTTTTTCCCCCCTCAAGATTGCAGCCAAAATTGGAGGTGATGCAGGCACATCACTGAACTCAAATGACTATGGTTATGGGGGACAAAAAAGACCTTTGGAGGATGGAGGTACGCTATTTACAATTTCAGTGTTTTTCTTTTTTTCCCCAAGGATTTCCAAGTTTGCTTAATTGTAGCACAGACACTGTGACCAAAACATCCCTTCATTTCAGAGAGGAAGGAGCTACAAATATGCCCAGATCTGTTGGCTTGGGAGCTCCCTGAGCCATAGGTACCCTTGCTGATCCTCCTGTAGAAAAGGAAGCGGGCCGAGATCCCACCTGGGCCCTACGGCCTCTCTCTGACCTCTCTGTTGTGGTTGGCAGCGAGATGCTAAGAGGACGTGCCCCTTGGGGTGTTTGTGATTGTCGTGTTTGGTGTTTGTTTTCCATTTAAAGTTAGTCTGGGTCTTGGAGTAAGGGCTCTGTGTCTTTCAAAACACATACGTTGCTTTGCATCTCACTGGTAAGAAGCTTGCAATTTCTATTAAGTCCACTCAAGTTGCTGGCTAGGGTCGATTTAGGAGCTTTGACACTTTTTTTTTTTTTTCCCCACATTTTGTTTTTAACTTTTCTTTGTTTTTTTTTTTTGTTTGTTTGTTTGTTTGTTTGAAGAGGATGATAGCAGCCTACAGAATGTATCCCTAGCCTTTGACCAGGAGTGCTTGTTTCCATTCATAACAATGTTTTTCCTATTAAGAGTGAGGTCTTGAATTTACAGAAATGAGCTAATGATGCTTCAGATGCTATATGTAATGTATTCTTTTTATCTCATGTGTAGATGGCTCTTGGACAAATCCGAGCAGTACAGCACACTGGGAGGGAATGCCCTCTCCTTTTAAAGGCAGGAGTTTTTATTTATTACCTGTGTTTAGTGTGTAAACGTGAAATAAACGGATGGCTTCTTGAAATGGACACACACAGACATTTCTTGGATTCTGTGTCTCAGTTTTTGCTGCACATCTTTACATTGTTTCATCTGATGAACTTGAATCTGGGGTGGGAAGAAGCCTCTAAAGGGTTATTTCCTGATATCGAATGTATTTTAACACTGTCAGGTAGACTGGACTCTTGGTATGTCCGTCTTTTTCCACATCTTAAGAGGTTTTTTTAATCTTTAGTTCCTACTTTGGAAGCATCATTAGCCCTTAGCACCCAATTTTTAGCGTGGTAATAAAGCTAAATACTGTCTTTATCATTCTAAAGTACTTAGCTGATATTAAGGTCTCCGGTAGGATGTCTCTAAAGTTTTTTGGTTTTTTTGTTTGTTTGTTTGTTTGTTTGTTTTTTAATGTTTGTGCCTCTTTAAAAACAAAGAATAACAATTTTTTTAGGATATTGTTTGGGGTTGGTGGCTTTTTGTGGTTTTTTTTGTTTTGTTTTTCTTTTTGTATGTGTGTGTATGTATGGTTTTAATTTTTAAATTTTGGTTCAAATATCAAACTAAAGTACACCCCTAAACTTTCAATAAAATATGTTCATCAAGGCGTATTCTTTTAAAAAAAATAAAAAATGCTACAGTTGACATTCATGGGACAGCCACTAGTTTAAAGGTTGTCTTGTGCTTTTAGACCAAAATGTTTAAAAACTCTTCATTTTCTAGATCAGCCAGATGCTAAGAAGGTCGCTCCTCAGAATGATGGTGAGTATCCTGGTTTCATCTGAGCAGGAAGATTTTGTTTCCTGGTTTTACACAGTCAAAGTGATTGAGATGAGTTATTCAGGAGGGACTGTTTTGATTCTTGCTGCATTAATTTAGTGCTTTCTCTGCACACCATTCTTGTTTCCTTCCATGGTCATTTCCTCTTTTCTGGTCAAGGGTGACCGGTAGAAATTGTGCTAGTTAGATGGGCAGGTTAAAAATCCTAGGGCTATTGGCCCCAATCTGGGGTGATATTTCACACGATGACAAGTCTTGAGTTTTCAGTCACTTCAGAATCCACACTTCACTGTGCAAGCCAGGAAGGAGGTGATTAAACCATGCATTTACTGATGAACAAGAATCTTTTCGGTTCTTAAACCTAAAATGTTGATATTTAGAAACGGACATGGTTATTCTTGTGCCCTATCCCTGCTTCTGTTGCACACTCTTGAAAAGCCCAGAGAATTGAGAATAAGCTACTTGAGACCATTGCTTTTTCTTCTCACTGATGGCCACTTTCCAACTAATTTTGTTCTTTTCCTTCTCACTTTGAGTTGTCTGGCTCATCTTTTTTAAATGAAGTGTAATGATCTTAGTTTAATTGTGAACTGTATCATTTGAGAAAAGTTCTGAGTTGCAAATATTCATTCTTTTCAGCCTTTGGAACCCAGTTACCGCCAATGCATCAGCAACAAAGGTAGATATGTGCACAATTCCTCCACATTCCTTTCTTGGCATGTTTTCAGTTCATTCTTGGTGCACACAAGATAATAATAGATTTGTGGGAGGTGGCAGGGATGTGCATTTTTATTGGGATGAATGTGATTTAGGAATATAATTGATCAATTTAGAGGAAATTACCAGAAAACTAAATGTTTCACACAATGTATTGGTATTTTCTTTTTTTAACTTAAGATTCCAGTTTGGGGAGGTTTTGTGTGCTTAAAGAAATTAGTTCTGTCCATAAATATACACTGAAAGTTCTGGAGTCACCTAGAATACTATCTAATGTTTAGTTTGGTTTCTTTTCTTCTTCAAATTAAGGTCAGTAATGACAGAAGAATACAAAGTTCCGGACGGAATGGTTGGATTCAGTAAGTGATGAGAAGTTAGAAGTAACAAACTAAAACTTTTGTCCAATCTTATCGTCCTGAAATTTTCAACCACTTATTTTCTGTCTTTATTAGTAATTGGCAGAGGAGGGGAGCAGATTTCACGCATACAACAGGAGTCTGGATGCAAAATACAGATTGCTCCTGGTAGGAGAGCTTCTCTTAGCTTGTTTTTGCCTGCTAGGGACTAGATCCAGACTCTTGTGTCGCTTTTAAATGGTTGTGGTTTTTCTTTTGTTTCAGACAGTGGTGGCCTGCCCGAAAGGTCTTGTATGCTAACTGGGACCCCCGAATCTGTTCAGTAAGTATGCTAGAATCTGGCAAGCAGGTTCATTTTGCTTACTGAGGACAGGCTCCTAAAACTTGAGATTTCAACTCTTCCATTCACTTTGTCCTTCATCCCCTTTACACAGTTAAAAATGCTTAAAGTTATGTTCTCAGATGGCGGCAAAGCTAGAGGATCTTCTTAATCTAAACAGATTTTGATCATCTAAATTTGACCAATTTAAACACTGCTCTTGAACAGACTTTTAAAAGAATGAAAGAAAAAAAACATTTAGATAGCTCTAAGCTAAGTGCTAGATCAAAAGGGTTCTGTTTGATTCTCACGACGACCCCCAGTGGCGGTGCTCTTATCTGCACCTAAGTGATTGGGGCACCTAGCTACTCTGCCATGTTGTGCGTTCACAATTAACTGAGTGTAATGGAGTATGAGGGAGCAAAGCCTTAGAGACATTGGGAGCCCATGTCGGGGGATCCCAGTAGCGTGGTGCTTAAGTACGAGTGAGTGCCTTCTCTCTGGACAGTCTGTTGACTGAGTCCCTGCCATTTACCCTCTCCAGGTCAGCCAAGCGGTTACTCGACCAGATTGTTGAAAAGGGAAGGCCAGCCCCTGGCTTTCATCATGGGGATGGACCAGGCAATGCCGTTCAAGAAATCATGATCCCAGCCAGCAAGGCTGGGTTAGTTATTGGAAAAGGCGGAGAGACCATTAAACAGCTTCAGGTACCAGGCTGTAAAACACTTGACTGTTTTGAATCTTTCTTGTTGTTATTTGTGATACACATGACTTACTTTGAAACAGGAGCGAGCTGGTGTTAAAATGGTGATGATTCAGGATGGACCCCAAAACACAGGTGCTGACAAGCCTCTGAGGATCACGGGGGACCCCTACAAAGTCCAAGTGAGCATCGCTGTTCTGTGGAGAGGGGGGGAGATCTGTGCCTGCAGAGCCTGTCTCGGCCTAATGGACTCACTCTGTCACCCTTTTTTAGCAAGCCAAGGAAATGGTCTTGGAGTTAATCCGTGATCAAGGGGGCTTCAGAGAGGTGCGGAATGAATATGGGTCAAGAATAGGAGGAAATGAAGGCATAGATGTAAGTATTGCTGCTGGGGTCACTTGGAAGACACTTCGTATCCCCCACTCCTCCCCCCATTTTTACAAAGGCAAAGTGAGTAAATGGTGACTAATGCTGGCTGTGTCAGGGCCACCCAACCCTTCTGACTTGTCAATGGACCATTTGTCACCATGAGCCAGACCACTTCACTCAGAAAAGCTTTGGGGCTACTCCTCTCAGGGGTGTTTTGTCTCATCTTGACTCCCACTATAAACTCCATCTTCTTTCCCCAGGTCCCTATCCCAAGATTTGCTGTAGGAATTGTGATCGGCAGAAATGGCGAGATGATCAAAAAGATTCAGAATGATGCCGGGGTCAGGATCCAGTTCAAGCCCGGTGAGCATCTCCACTTGACTCTCGGGTCTGTTCCTCCTGGGGGCGAATTTGAGGTGTGACCCCGATGTGTGCACTCTTTGCAGATGACGGGACCACCCCGGACCGAATAGCCCAGATCACGGGCCCTCCAGATCGATGTCAGCACGCGGCAGAGATCATCACTGACCTCCTTCGAAGTGTCCAGGTGAGGGCGTCCAGACTCAACTTGTTGCCTCTCTCTTCTCTCTCCCCCTCAGTTCTCTGCTAGCCCCTTCACTCACAGCTGGGGGGTGGGGGGGGGGAGCGGAGCCATCCATACATGCCTCAGCCCTAGGCTGAACTTCCATGGGTCGGTACTTGTTATTTCTCCCTAGGCCGGCAATCCTGGTGGACCAGGACCTGGTGGTCGGGGCCGGGGCCGGGGCCAAGGCAGTTGGAGCATGGGGCCGCCCGGCGGACTACAGGAATTCAATTTTATCGTTCCAACTGGGAAAACTGGACTAATCATAGGAAAAGGCAAGATGTTCTTCCTTCTTTCTTCTGGCCACAGACTAACGGCCTCAGGAAGGAGGCCCCGAGTGGGGTGGGGGAACAAGACATGGGTGGCCTTTGTCGAGACGTCAACAGCTGATAACAAAAGTAATTTTTGTTTAACCCTAAAATTAGGAGGGGAAATCAGATTGCCTACAAGGGGTCTAAATTCAGGTTAGATGTTTTCATGAGTTGCAGCTCTTTTTTTTTCTGTCTCAAAAGATAATACATTTCCTTAAAAATGACTTTGGAAATTATCCATTCTTTGGTCCTCCTTTGGTTATTCAGCTCTATCTTGAAGGCCGTGTTCTATTAAGTGAAATGGAAAGTAAGGCCCAAATGCATAAGGACTTGGAAGAAAACAAGCCAACCAATTTGTATTTCAGGTGGAGAAACTATCAAAAGCATAAGCCAACAGTCTGGTGCTAGAATAGAACTCCAGAGAAACCCCCCACCAAACGCAGACCCCAACATGAAGTTATTCACAATACGGGGAACTCCCCAGCAAATTGATTACGCACGGCAGCTCATCGAGGAAAAGATTGGTGTGAGTATCCCTAGGTCTGCTCGGGCTGGAGGGGGAAGGTCAGCGATCGCCTCCGCTAAGGGAGCCCCGCACCACCTCTCACTTCTTGTTCCCTGACTCTCACACGGACCACCAAAACCCACTACAACTGTAACGAGCTCCACCAGTCAGTTGGGCAATAGCTATTAGCAGTCTCTAGGATACTTGTTTGGTGACCAGCCTCCTTAGGAGTTCTCCAAGTCCCCCTGCTGACCGACTGCCCACAAACTTGGAATCTCCTGGCCTTGCTCTCTTTGATGTGGTGGGTCAGCCCTGGATGATTGGACTGGTTGGTCAGTGGGAGAACAAGGGAGAGGGGCGTCCAGAATGCTGCTGCTGTCATTGGTCATCTCAGGGAGTCCCGGGGCTCTCTGACCTTGAAGGGTCTCTTGTCCGTCTGGGAGAGGAAGGCTGATTTTAGCCGGCTATGGTGGTCCGTGTGAGAGCCAACCTTGACCCAAACTTCTGAGTTGGGTTTGGGGGTCGATTTGTTGAATTACCTTTTATATTTTATAGAGAGAATGGTTTGGATTAGTCAGTAATGGGGGAGGTGAATGACAGGCCATATCTTTGTCCTGCGGGTGTATCTGGGAGTTCACAGAAAATTGGGGGGGGGCAGGGGGGAGGAGGCTGGAGAAGGGAGCTGGGTCTATGGGGTTTTTTTGAACATGGAGGACCAGGCACCTCAGTTGGCACTTGCATCATTCTTTTTCCTTTGCCATGTGATTAGGGGAGAAATGCATTGATGAAAAAGTAGGACTTTTTTTTTTTTTTTTCTCAAAATTAAAAAAAACAACTTGCATCTGTCACGGCTTGGTCAGACTGATGCTAACACAATGGTGCTGTCCACGTGGAAATAGAGAGGGCCAGGACCCACAAAAAGGAGGGGATCTGCAGGGTCTTCATCTGTAGTGTTTGAACCTGTCATGAGAGGAGACTCCCCTGGGGCAGATCACAAGCCTGAAGGAGAGATCCAGGGCCACAGGAGCCTGTGTGCCATCCCTCAGGCCTGTGGCTTCAGTCACTATCTGTAAGCAGATGATTCTCAGATGTAGCCATCCTGCCCTCGACTTTCTGCTCCAATGTAGGATTTCAGCTGGATTTCCTGACCAAAACAAGGCCCGGCCTCTTCCTCCCTCTCTCCTCTTTTTCTCTCTCGCCACCTCTTTTTCTCAGGGCCCATCTTATCCCTCTCCCTCCCTAACCTCCTGGGGCGGTCTAAGGCCCCTGAGTGCTCTGCTCAGAGCCCTGCATCCCCTACCCTGCTCTGCATGTTTTCACACTTCATCTCGCTCCTGACAGAAGAGTCTCTTATGTTTGCTGAGCACTACATATCCACGAAGGTCAAGCGCACTTCTTGCATTGTGGGTGGCTCTCCTCCCCTCCAATGCGCTTCAGTCTCCTTTGCCGCCCAGCCCTTTCCACCCCCACCCCACCCCCCCACGGACATTTCATTGTCCGTGAATTATCCACACAAGTGGCATAAGCTCAGGCTCAAACAGAGCAAGCCCAGTTATTTGCATTTAGGGCTTTTTCCCTCCTGGGTGCCCAACGCGGTGCCCAGGGCATAGTCGTCACCTTATAAATGTTTGTCTGATTGACGTGCTTGTGCCCGGTCTCTGTCCTGCCCCTTTGGGCACTAGTCAGAACCTGTTAATGTTACTCTCTTAAACTGTGTCCTTCCTGCTTACAGGGTCCGGTTAACCCCTTAGGTCCACCTGTTCCCCATGGGCCTCATGGTGTTCCTGGCCCCCATGGGCCTCCAGGACCTCCGGGGCCTGGGAATCCGATGGGGCCCTACAACCCTGCACCTTACAACCCAGGACCGCCAGGCCCTGCTCCTCAGTAAGTACTGAGCGCTTCTCCTGGGGCTTGTGACTTCTGCCTCGGGGAGACGGATTTGGAAATTTACCTTCGATGTCTCTCTTTTTCTTTCTCCAGCGGCCCTCCAGCTCCATATGCTCCCCAAGGGTGGGGAAATGCCTATCCCCATTGGCAGCAGCAGAACCCACCTGATCCAGGTGAAAGATAGAACAGTATTTCAAGCCTTGTTCTTATTCTTCGGTAGAATGTTCCCAGAGTTCTTGTTTGGGGGGAGGGGCAGTCTCCCGTCTAAGCACCCCCATGAGCCTGGGGGCCTCTTCTAAACTCTGACTGCGCTCAGGAGAGGCAGCTTCGGAAGTGTGACCCCTGACCTGACCCCCCTGGGGACAGCAGCCTAGCTGCCTTGCTGCCACCCGGATCCAGGGTGGGGAGGCCTCCCAGACTCCCCTCTGTGTGCATCTCCTTCATGGGGACACAGATTGAGCCATCCTGAACAAAGGCGGGTCATCAGCACGCTATCAGCCTGGAAAATGGGCGCTGGCGCCTCGTGGTGTGGCTGACTCATCGGCTGCCTGCAGCAGTGGGGACAAAGATCCGCCCTCGCTTGGGAATGGCGGAGCCCGGGCAGTTTTAGGGACTCCTAGAACGTTATCCTTGGAAATGGGCGCGGGTGCCAGTACTTCAGGGTCACTAGTCTTTATCCATCTGCTTCCAGACTAGCAGAGATTTCGGGGGGTTGCTTCCTTCAGGTTTACCAGAGGCCGCCTCCTGGAAGTTCCATTCAGTTCCCACAAATCTGAGAGATTGAGAGCAGAGAGAGTTTTTTTTAAGCTTTGAAATTATGATTTATACAGTAGCCCAAACACGTCATCTAGTCCCATCTTGAGGAAGATAACAGACTTTTCCAGGGGGAGGGGAGGAAAGGGGAACGGCCCCTGGATTTTGGAACAACTGCAATTAGTAGGAAGCCACCGTCTCACAGCTCCTTACGGGACAAAATGGGGCTGTTCTTAGATCCCCCTTTCTAGAATGTGGTATAGGCTTAAGTGCCCTCCACGGTGTACATTACCCTTCTGGATGAACTATAAAAATGTAGACTTTCTTTCTTCTACCCTCCCAAGTTAGGGCTTTATGTGTGAGCAAAGCAGAGGGTCTCCTATTTGCCTGGAATTACAAGATCATAGGAGCGACAAACACAATGAGTTTACCTTTCATGAAATGCCATTTTTCCCTACAGTGACCTACCTCTCCGCCACGTTGTTTGGGAGGAGTTGGTGTTCTGAGCCCGAGGGTTGGATTCTCTCTCATTTTCCGGCTCGGGATGAGATCTTTTTGTTTATTAGTTCTGTCATTCACTGCATTAACTATTGCCTCCACAGTGCGGCAGGGAGGCCATTTTGCATAATGCTGTTGTGAGTGTTTAAAAGAGCCTTGCTTTAAGAAGAAAAGAAAATTTGAAAATAGTCTTTTTCCCCCCTCACTGCATCAGCCTGGGCTACCCACAGGAACATCCTGAAAGACTCCGGTCACTAGGCCAGTCACCCTCTCAGGGAAGGAAGTGGGGTTTATCCAGTATAGCTTAATTCTTCCTTCTATCCCACACCACCAATAACCTATGGGGATAATGTGCATGTCATCCAGATACTGTTCTTCACAGGTAAATCTCAACCTTGTGTTTTAATTCTAGCAAAAACAGGTACAGACCCAAATTCTGCAGCTTGGGCTGCTTATTATGCTCATTATTATCAGCAGCAAGCACAGCCACCTCCTGCAGCTCCAACAGGTGCACCAACTACAACTCAGACTAATGGACAAGGTAAAAATTCATTTATCCAAAGAGCGTATTTTTCATTGTAAACTAAAATTCCATGTTTTTTAATTCATTTCTTTTCTAATTATGATTGGGTAGTTATGGAGCTCACTTTAAAAGCATATAACTTTATTTCACTTTAGTCATTTGGCCTGCCTACCAAGTCTTTCTCCAAAATAATTGGGAAATGGGAATATGTAGGCTGATTGAGTAACACAGTCTATTCTTGGTTTACCATTTTTCTGAAAATGATATTTAAAAAAAATATATAAAACTAAAACTGTCTTGAACTTTTTTCAGTCTTTGATTTATATCAAGCATCATTGGATGGTGTTATACACATTGAAAATTAATCTGAATCATGAACCGATGACTTGTTCTAAAAATTGTTTGTGTTTTAAATTAAATCCTGTCAGCTTGCTTGTCGCTTTCTCTTAATTTTTAGAGTATAGGAAAAAAAAAATCCAGTTATTTCAGTTATCTGGTTGTTTGGTTTTCAGACAAACAGGAATTTCTGTACTGATGTCCACTTTAGCCAAGACCTGCTGGCCTTCTCTGTGACTCTAAGAGCTGTAGCAGTCCTGAGGGGAAACCTGTGATGGCCCAGGACCTCGTCACTCCTGCCTCTTACCATTTATATTGATGAGTCTAGTGGAAAAGACAATTTCATTGGGCAGCTCTAGTTAGTAATAGTTGCATGGTATTAAGTGAATCATTTTCATGTACAGTATATAGTATCTTTAAGACAAGTCACTTTTCTCATAATGTATAAATTGAGTTAAAAGTGTGTTTATGAAATTAAGGTTTTAAAATTGATTTTGAGATATGCTTTATTTTTAAATAAGGAGATCAGCAAAATCCAGCTCCAACTGGACAGGTTGATTATACCAAGGCTTGGGAAGAGTACTACAAAAAAATGGGTATGTTACATTTTTATTTGTTGAACATCTTCATAAGGCATAAATTTTGAAGCTTTTTCTAATCCCCTTCATTTACAGATGAGAGTATTGAGTGGCTTTCCTTAAGTCACACCACTAGTCTCCTTAATCTTAGTTCATTGCTCTGTCCCTACTTTATTTGTGGATATTGGAGAGGGAGGGCATGGGGAGCCATTATTGGATTATACCAATTGATTGCCATCTTAAGCTAACTTTGAACTTAAAACTCATGGAATTGTGAAAGAGAAGAACTCCAGAGAAAAAGAGGAGCCTGGTTCTTAACTCTACACATCTACTATACATTAATAAAGGACATTGCCCATCCACTGTTTTCTTGTGGCATTTGAACAATGGAGTAGTATCAAGTGTCATGAGGACTTTTTTTCTAAGTAAACATCTCTGTGGTCCCTAAAAATATCCCCTCTGTGTCATGAACTGATTCTTTGAGTGGCATTTGCTTATATCAGGAGACAAGGAGTTAGCTAGAATTAACTGATTAAAAATAACTTTAGAGATTATATAAAGCAAACGTGGGGCTACTGTCCAGAATCTAGTATTTTGCCACTGGATCAATAAGTTTATTTTAAAGATACGTCCTCCATTGTGTTAGAAGGTCCTAGATTCCTTGTTCCTCAGATATATGCAACTGCGTACATCTTCCTTAAGCCTAGAAAACTCTTATTTTCACCTCGTCCTGCAAGAATAGAGCATCAAGAAGTCTGTGTTCTGAAGAATATTCTTGGGTTTTATTTGAGATAATGAAAGGACAGTCCAGAAGAACTTCCCACCCTTCAAAGAGGGTTTTCATTCAGTTAATTTCTACACCAAAGATGTGCTTGCGATGAGAAAAGTCCTCCGTGGAGAAGCATCCTTGTGAACGTGAGCACGCGCTTCTTGGGAGTCACGTGCCCTAGGTCGTCTCGGGGACCGGGCTAGGATGCAGCTCCTTGCTCCCACCCCCCCAGCCACAGCGCCATCTCTGCAAAGAAGAACTGCAGACTCTTCACCACACTCTTGGCTCACTGGTGGTGAGAAGAGCACCCACCAACGCTTCCTCCCCCAAGGGAGAATAAACACTGATGGGGGGGGTGGCATGCTCAAGACCAGGCCCCAGGAGGCAGGGAAGGCCCTCCATGGGGAATATATGTCTGCAGGCGTGGGATAGGGTGCCCCTGGAAGCTGTGGCTCGGCCCTCCCGAAGGTCAATGCCTGAGATGTGGGTGGCATGGCAGAGGAGAGGAAGATGGAAGCGCGGAAGATGTGGGAGCCCAAGGTGTGGGCACTGAAGAGGCTGGGCTTTCTGGACCATGGCTGCCCTCTGGTACTCACCCACTTCCACCCCCAGAGTGGCTTTGGGGCAGCAGTCTTGAGAGGTCAAGTTGTAACTCCTCTTCCAACTGAAGGGAATGGGGGGCTGGTGCCTTGAGGGATCTGACTTCCAGCGATGGGAACCTCCAGGAGGGCTCTCAGTGTCTTTGTGCCATCGTCAGCGCTCTAACTGATGGCGATCTCATGGGCCATCAGGCTGGCAGCCAGGCAATTGGTTGAAACTATGAAATTTCAGAATTAGTTGGAGTTTTCACATGAAAAGTGGGGTCCGTTGTTCCTGTGCCTCAAGTTGCCTGGTTTTTCCTCCTGATTTGTACTGTGACTAATTAGAGCTGCATATGCTATGTATTTCAACGTTATTCAGTGTGGTTGAGTCCCTTTGGGGGGAGCTTTTAGAGAAGAGGGACAGTTGATTCTTAATTATTCTACCTAAGTTCCTAGCATAATATGGTACGTCCCCATTGGGCGGAAGGAATCTTTGAATACTTAGACTCAAAAAGTCTAACAGGTCAGATTTTTCTTTTATTCAAAAAGCTGGCCACAGTCCAAATTGTGACATGTCAAACTCATTGATCCACTGAATAAATGTTAAGAGCCTTGTTATTGCTGATAGTTTTTACTCCTCTTCCTAGCTTAGGATTTCCAAGTTCTTATTGAATTATTAGAAACTGATATCAAATTAACAAGGGAGGCCCTTAGTCATTAAGGTAATGATAGGAATGAGCATGGTACGTATGTTTGTACATGGGGTGGTTCTGGGTTATTAAAAAGAAATGGCGACCCATCAGAGCTGCTGCTTTGTTTTTACCTCAGATAGATCAATGATGTGTTACTGGGGCTACTTGATCTTGGTCCTGTACCCTTGAGGTCAAACTTGGTGAGGAATTGAAGGACTTTGCATCCAGGACCCACAGGAGAAGGACATGGGGGGTTTGGGGGCATCTTATTCAAAGGTAGGGGGATGAGCCCCCGAGGACTTGTCATTAGGGCTGATATTCCTTGATTGTTCGCTATTTTGGAGCTTCCTTTTTGAGTAGCTATTAATGAATGAGTAGCTTTTAAGAATTCTAACAGATCTTTTCAATGAGCAAGGGAGAGGCAGCCTGGCTGACTCAATTCCATTAATCTTTGCCATTAGAGTGCAATTTCTAGGGTTTCTTCAGCAGTTACTTTTTTTTTTTTTTAAACAATTATGATGCTTGCAAATTATCACTGAAATGAGATTCCCAATTGTCCATAAATGAACAAGAAAATTTAATCATTTAAAATCAGCCTTGGTGAGTTTAGTAGTAGTTTTTATCTAAAAGTCATTGTTTCAAACCAGCTTTCACTAAAGACTGTGATGTGCTAAAGAGGCTGGCTCCTCCATACGTGGAGATTATCCAATACTGTCTAAGCAGTTTTAGACTGTTGGGGGATCCTGATCCCTACTCCCTCAGCCCCCATTTGTCAGAAGGACAAAAAGACTTTCTGTCAATTGCCTAGGAAGATGGTTTCCATCTACTGGCACAAACCAGAGATGCTGGTTTTTTTTTTTTCAGAGAGAGGGGGAGAGTGTTGTATGTCTGTGACTGTATTTAAAAGTAGTTATTGCAATGCCCAGAAAAATGCTTTAAAAGCAGGGCCACGCTCTCCCCGTGTGCTTTTGTCTTTATAACCTGTAATGACAGTGGATATCATTCTGTATTAAAATGTAGGGGGTTTTTTTTAGGTCAACAAGGGCAGACACAGGATTATTCAAAGGCTTGGGAGGAATATTACAAGAAGCAAGGTATTGTTTTTATTAGAAATGAGATTCTTTTGCGCTCTTCGCTTGGGTTACAGTAACGACGTTCTCCTTCTGTTTGATCTTAGGTCAAGCTGTTCCCGCACCCACCGGAGCCCCTCCCGGGGGTCAGCCCGATTACAGCGCGGCCTGGGCCGAATACTACCGCCAGCAGGCCGCGTACTATGCGCAGACCAGTCCCCAGGGGATGCCGCAGCACCCACCAGCCCCACAGGTAGAGTTGGCTCTTTGGTCTGTTTGTACTTCTCTGCATGTCTGCTGCGTGGGTCACTTGGAGTGGAAATGCCTCTTTATTTTTTCCTGGCAAAATAGGCCTTTAAATGTAGTGACGTGGCGTGTCTTAGAAATTCTCTCTGGCATCTGAGTGCTGAATCTCTCCGCAATGCCTTTTGATTTAAAAAAATTTTCTCCCCCCAGGGTTTTGACAATCATGCAAGAAGCCACCACCATTTATATTAACCAATTTTTCTTTCTTAAAGGATTCACTCCTGAGTTAACTTGATTTAAAGGATTTCCTTTAACTTTTTGTGTATCTCTTATGTATCTCTTCTGCACAGGGCCAATAATAAGAAGTGGACAATACAGTATTTGCTTCATTGTGTGGGGGAAAAAAACCTTTGTTAAATGTATGGATGCAGACGCCTTGATGAAGATCTTAATTTTGTTTTGGTTTAAAAAAAAAATAGTGTTTTTTGAAAATGTACAAAATATCTATCACTACTGATAGGAGGTAATATTTCTGTGTAGAAATGAACATTGGTTTGTTTTTAGTATCTTAGTGTAGATGTACACATTCCAGCAAATGTATTTGCAACTATTATGTGGTCAATGCTTTGTGATATAAATGTACTTTTTCAATGTATACTTTCACTTTTAAAATGCTTGTTTTGTGCTTTACAATAAATAATATGAAACCTCCTGTGTCGGTAAGTTGGATATGTGGGTATGTCAAGGATTCCGAATTGCTTAGCTGTGATGGATTAAGATACAGGTACACAAAGAGAAGCTTTCCCCATGAAATCTTAATAGAGCTTTGAAACTGAAGTCACTGGCATGTTCTTTTTTCCCCCTTTGCAGTTTAGTGGTAGTTGGAGGAGTTTTCCCACTTGGTCTAGATGACTGTTGGGCACAAATAATCTGGAGATCTCGGTTTTCCTTCTGTTGGACTATTAAGAATTGCATGTGTAGGATGACCTTACAGCATTTCCTTTAACACATGACCGCTGTTTCAGGCCTGGGCCGCTGCTATAAACAACAGTTAACCTTTCTGTTCTTAATCGGATAATACCTTGGTTACCAAGACTGTCTGAGCATAAATGATTTTAAACATTTTTCAGAGAGCAAATATGAACTAGCATTTTCCTTTGTAAAGCCTGTCTTCTGAGGATGCCTTTAGAGAGCATAACTGCTTCTGTCATTGAAACCTGAAGTTAGAGCCATTTTTGGAAGTATGGATAAGCTATGTTTTGTAAATGCACAAGTCCAATCATTGAACCAACTAATTTTTTGATGTACTTGAATCCTTTTCTTACTCTTTAACATTTGTGCTGCAATTCTGATATTTGGTTGAAATCCATTGTTTTGCTCTTTGCATATTTGTTGGCTCTTTGCATATTAATCTATTAGACAACATGCAAATACAGTCTGTCTTGCCATTGTCTGTTGAAGCGCAGGTTTGAACCATCCAGTATAGGACTAGATCTGTAGGGGTGAGGAGGCCTGGGCTGTCTGTCTGTCATCCTTGATTGTGTTCCTTCAAGGAGCATGGCACTGTAAGTACATCAGAATGACAAATGGCTGTCAAATGTTCCACATAATGCAAATGCCGTACTTTGTGTGACTATTATGTTGGAATACAGTGCTGAGAGCTTGGGCTGTCTTATCTATAATTATCAATATCTAGATATGATTTTTTTTTTAATGGGAGCTTAATGGGTAAGTATTTATGAAATGCTTAGCTATAGCAAAACAAACTAATCTTTACAAAAGTGAATATAGTATTTTCCTCTGGTGCTCCTGAGGTAAAAAGATTGTTTTTCAGTATGAAAAAATGCATATCTTGTATATGAAACGCAAAAGAATTGGAAACTGTTTTGTCAGACAGAAATTTTCCGTTTGATTGCAAATAATAAGCCATGTGGATGCTCCTTGACACCAGCCCTTCACTGGGGAGGGAGGCCCATTGGTGGTTCTGAGTATATTCTAAAGGAAGGGTGTAGGGACGTCAGCACGAGGCTACTCACTCCATTGGGGTTGTGGAATGAGCAGTGACCGCCCTCCCTCCCACCTGCCAGACCATACCAGGAAGACAGACGGATAGCAGTAGTTAGGGAGCTCGTGGCTGCAGAGAGGGATCATGACCCTGTCTGTGAGCAAGAGCATTGGCGGTACATTGATTATCAGTTCAGTTGGATTCCCTGTCCTAAGTCACAAAATGGAGGCTGTTGATTTTGATTCATTTAAGGTTTAAAATCGTTCTTAATTGCAAACAGTGCAATTATTTATACTTCACAGTGCCTTCCCAGACCTTCCACCTTAGGTTCTGCTCCAAAAAGCAACAGGTAAGCACAACCTAAGGAACTCTATAAATAAATATTTGAGTACATTAATGTTGTCCCTGTGAGATTTTTGTGGTTGTGTATTCAAAAGCAATCTGCTACTGCTTTACCACAATGTATTGTTATTCATGGTTCCATTTCAGTGGAAAAAGTCTGTAAGTTGTTCAAACAACCGTTGACATTTCTGGGTAAATGTATTTTTGTTTCTCTTTTTTTTTTTTTTTTTTTTTCTTTTTTTTTTTTTTTCCGGTTTGTTTTTAATTTTAAGATGAGTGGATTGCTGCAATAATTGAATTATAGCCAAATCATTTTATTAACTTTTTTCCTTGAATATAGCAGATTGTTACAATTAAGAGAGCACAGTTAAATTTTTTCAATATACAGGAAATAATTGGTCAGAAACTTCAACAGCCTTCACATATGTTTCTAATGATTGACAGGACATTTTCCCTGCCTTCCAAAGCTAAATATTGATCCTTTGTTTCTTATTATTGAAGCTTATTAATTCAGTAAAAGGTTATAATTGGTCAGAATTTTAGTATGATTTTAGAGCATTTAGTTGCCATAATTATACACTGAGAAAATGATATTTCATTTATGTAATACTGGCAGTGTGTTTTTTTAAATAGGCATATGTATGCATCATTGAAATGTTAACTGTATAGCAAATAGCCTTTCATAATTTGTATAGAAATCAGTAATTTTCTGATCTGTAATACTTTGATGCTGCATTTTTAAAAAAAATATTTATTTTGTTTTGAGTGTTCTTTTTATTGTTTTAGTTTGGGTTTTGTTTTTGTTTTTGTTTTTTTTCCTTGCCAGTTTAAAATGTTTGTGTTTTTATAGATGATTTTTAACTGGTACAAAGTCTTGGGAGGGTGTTGTTTTTTTGTTGTTTTTTTTTTTTTTTTTTGTTTGGGTTGGGTTTTTCTTGGGGGTCTTTTGTGTTTTTTTGTTTAGGGTTTGGTGTTTTTTTTTTGTTGTTGTTTTTTGTTTTTAATTGAAAGTAGAAAAGCAGCATCATATCAGTTTTTGTTTCTTCATTTTCTAAAATGTGCTGATCCTTTTCAAAAGTCCTGCTTCTCTCTCCATTTAAGATACATATTCAAAAGTACTGCCTCCATGTTCACACACAGTGCTGAAGATCCGCGAATACCCAACCATAGCTCATAGACAAGGGCCCTGAGGTAGTTACTGCCCCAGAGAGGAAGGAGCCCTTGGGCTGTAGGCCATTGGCGAGCCGATGAGCATGGATCGTAGAAGGGCTCGAGGTAGAAGGTAAAATGGGCAAAAACCGTATTCCCAGACAGAACGGATCCACTCTGATTTGCTGCCATAAATTTGCTGCTCATAAATGTTCTATGAACTGTTAAGTTTCTTGAATTATGTAGCTGCTGCACCACTCCTGTTTCCATTTGTTCTTTTTTATATAAACAGCCATGGTCAGGTGTGTTAAGTTTTATAATATAAGGATTTCTTTAAAACTTGTGAGTCATCACATTTTGCAGTTTTAGCTTGAAATTTTATAGATAAAAATAAGACCTGAATGCTGATAGTTATGCTCTTAGATGATGTATTATTATAGGGGCATTGTTTCTGTCTCTTGAGAACTTTTTAAAATTCATGACCATAAGCCTTCACTGCTCTTACCAGCCAACATTTTTTAACAGTGAAAAATGGAAAGCAGAAAAGGTGAGCCCGCCCATTTGACTACAGTGGTGGTTAGGAGGTTTGAGGATAGGATGCTTAATCTGGAGTTATAGTTTGTATAGCATTTACCCCAAATATACAGGGAATCTGTTTATTTTACTTTTCTTCTTGGGTACTGAGTGTAGTAGTACTTCAGTATTTCTTTCAGAAATGAGAAAATAAAGTAAATATTATTTTTCATTGAAGTTTATATTTAGAGATTATAAATATCATAAAATTATTACTTCAAAGAAGGGGGTTTTGATGGTTAAAATGGGAAGGGTCATGGTGGGGGTGAACTCAGAACGAACAGAAAAATATGCAGATGTCTTGTAGAATCATTTCTAACATTTCATCTCTTTGGCAAGGATGCCAAAAAATTGTGTCACCAAGGGGGGAGGGGAGAAAAAAAGTAATGTAGAGTTCTGATAGGTTATTTCATTATGATTTTTGCCGATTCTCACTTTAATATGCCTCTTTTTTTTTTTTTAACATCCTCATTGAGAATTTCATTGGGTGCTTTAAAAAGCACTGATTTTGTATTGTTATTCTGAGTTTTCTTTCCACACTATAATTGTTCTGGGGGGAGGGGGGAAATGAGGGTGGGGGTTAGGATTTATAAATCAGCTTTCAAAAGGAAATCAGTTTTTAAGATTTTATATTCTTTAGTTATCCCTATGAAACTCTTATATGTATTTCCGCATATATATATATATATTTTTCTTATGCATGCTCGATGCATTTTCGTCCTGAGAAAAGTGTTCTCTACAGAAACTACCCGTGTGTTTAAAGAAGATTGGCTTTAAAAGGCTACTGTGATGGGAACAGTGTCTTAGGGAGATGCAGCTTGGACTTGAGGTAAATTGAATGCTTTACAAAATGTGGTTTAGAGCTTGCTATAATGACATTTGTATGTAAGAAGGGCACACGTTACTGGAATTTTGTATCATTTATGGTTTTCTCAATAAATGTAACTGAATGGACATGCTACAGCAGTGTTGGGTCTCTCTTTTTTTTTTCTTTGGACATTTAGTTCCCCAAATTTAGATTCCTTACTTTTGTAAGCTCTAGAGCACTTGAGAACAAGTAATTAGAGAGGACGAGACATTAAAGTCTCCATTTAGGTACTGACTTCATACTTGTAGAATGTTTTATTTCAAACTCAGGAATTATAAAAAGGAAATCAGTAATTTAGGGTCTTTTGCCTTTTGCAACTGATCCTAGAAATATAAATAAAACCAAGAGCTTCTATCTCTAGCAAGTTGTTACTTGAGAATAACCAGAGAAGTTTACTTTAAGACAGAATTTATTATTAGTTTTACATTGGAAAATAAAATCCTATCTTCCAGAAAGTTAAAATAAGAATAGTTTGAGAAAAAACCATAAGTTTTAAAATTATTTACAAACTCATTTCAAAAGACCAAAATCTTAACCTACAGGTTTAATTTGAGATGTTTGAAGTTTGTTTATAAAACTTCTCTTCTTCCCTTGTCATTTCCATCAATTTTTATAGATACCAGGGTGGTGTTTTTGTTTTTGTTTTTTAAATTCTAATAAATTTATATGAATTGGTTAGTATGGAATTTTCAAAAGCAGCTATAAAATTACAAGCCAATGTAATTCATTTGAATAAGATAAGTTTTTGTCTCAGTCATACATTAATACTCAAAAGTCTCAGAATGTTTTGTGATATGTTGACAAGTTTTATATTTTGAATTTGTAATATGCCCTTTTACCAAAATGTCTCCTGCCGAAGGTCTCCAGAAACAATCTGAATTTAGTATTGTTGAAGAAGAAAGCTATCATAATATAAAAGTTTTAAACTGTTATTAAAGTATGGCTGGTTTATTTTAGTTTGAGAAGGGAAATTAGCCTGTCATGCTTTTTTTAAATATACCTTGAAGGCTAAAAAATGTTTTGTTTAGTTTAGATAGCCTGTCTTGACCTTTTTTTCGCCCCCCTCTTGCTTCCATTTTGATTAATTCACCCTGTGTATGAATAAGCATGACTTTCTAGGTCAGAAAGGTCCGAATGTATGCATTCATTGGGTTACATGTTTAAATAGGGATATGGGAATTAGTGACGAGTTACCCAGACAGATTTTTTCCCCCCTGATTTTATTCAGGCTTGCAGGTCTCCATGTTAAGCCTTTAAATAGCTTTAGAAAATATTTTGAAGAGTGTCTAGCACAGGCGTGATCGCTTCTGATTTCCTGTATTTGGCCCCTCCACAGAAAGAGACGGACGCAGTAGGAAAGTTGAGAAGAAGGAAGCTCCAGAAAAAGAAAAGCTAATAGTCGTCAGCTAGAAGAGAAGAGAAGACCATTAGTGATTGTCGTGCTCAAAGGGAAAGAGCGAGTAGGTTGGAGAGGGATGGAGGCTTAGCTCTTACTTTCGATGGTGAGGATGCAGGTGCTGGCCGCGGTGCCCCTGCCGTTGGCCGCGTGGCACATGTACTCCCCCTCATCCTCGGGGAAGGTTTCGGGGAGGTACAGGCAGTAAGTCTCTCCCCTCTCGATGTACTGGTAATCCTCCCCATCCTGGAGCCTCTCCCCTTCAAACCACCACGTGACTTCGGGTTTGGGGTCTCCGGTGACTCTGACAGTGAATCGCACTGGCTCCCCGTCCACCACGGTCGTGTTTTTTAGAGGCTTCTTAAACCACAGTGCTCCAGACCGAGCTGACTCCTCCCCATCTTCAAGAGCAGAGCCCTTCACAGGGCCTCCTTCCTCTTCCTCCTCCTCCTCCTTTTTCTGTGGTAAAATAAAAAGATGCAGGGTGGACTTGTGTTATTCTAAAGACTGCATCAAGCTGGGAGAGTCAGAGACCTGGCCTTAGACCAGAATCGGGGTCTACAAAGCCGGGTTAAGTCTGTGGCCCACCCAGGAGATGTGAGAGGGAAGCCTGGCCTTGTTCTGGGAATCTGGGGGCGCTCGGGCTCAGGCGTGACAAAGGGGGCAGGGGGGGGATCCTGACCTTCTGGAGAGCCGCATCGATCTCCTCCTGCTCAAACTGCATGCGCTGCAGCTTCTGCTGCTCGATCCTCCGCTGCTCCTCCTCTTCTCTGGCCTTGGCCATCTGCTCAAAACGCGCCTTCATGTTGACCTTGTGAGTGAAGGGCGCCTCGCTCTTCTGGGCCGGCTTCACGTCGACGTCATCTTCCTGAGGGCGTGTGACCAAATGGGAGTCAGAATTCAATTTATTATTAAGACCCCAGTCATTCCAGGAAAGATGAGGATCTTTGTTCCTCAGGAGAATAGCACCAACTCAAAGCCTCTGAGGAGACCCCAGGCGCCTCAGCTCCAGGTGAAAGATGGCCCCCCATGGGCAGTCCCCTCATCACCACAGAAACCAGGCCTGCATCTGCTTCATTTATGTCTGCTGCCCAACTCAAATTCACATTACTTTAAATATGCTCCTAGCAATCCAAAACATGACTAGAAACTGATTGTGGAGGTGTAATTATGACCCAATAGCCTGATAAAGCAAAACACTTCCAGCAGCTGGGGTTGGTTCAAGCTTTGAGAGCTCCAAGGTGCAGTGAAAGGCAGAGGTGGTCGTTTCACAGACTAGTTGAAGAAATCACAGGGTCGTGATTTTGAGAACCTCAGCCCCGGGGAATCAGGAAGAACTTCCCATTCGTGAGTCACTTTATGGGGGAGAAAATAAAGGTCCTCTGCTTCCAAGGCTCAGACCAAGATGATCTCCCCCTAATCTACCTGAGTTACTTAGCACCTGCAGGACAGGCAGGAAAGGGGAAGGAGTGAGGAGTAAAAGTGTACAGTGGCAAGTGAAAAGCCCTAGTGCGGCCTGGGTACCCCTCCCACTTCAGGGTAAGTGCACCAGTCTCCAGAAAGGTTGTGGGGACACGGATGGAGGGACTGCAGCAGCCACGCATCTCAAGGCCACACTTCAAACCGTTCTCACACCTCTCTTCTAAGAAGATCCTACTTGATCTTCCCACAAGACGTGAACTAATGCTCCTTCCCAATGCTGAAAACATTCTTAGTATATTCTGCAAGTTTAGCGCTTGGGCTAAGTCATCACTTGGTACTCTGACGCTTCCTCCCATCCCCTCCTTGTCCAGCAGGTCACCCCAGCAGTCCTGGCTCTGAGCCTCACACACACACACACCCCATCCTCCACTTCCATCCTCCACTTCTGTTTCATAACAGCCATCTTTGTTACTGATCTGCCCTTGTGTTACTTCTCAGCCGCCACATCGGCTCCAGAGTTGACTGGCCAGCCCAGAAGCCATTTGGCCACTTCTCGGTCCCTCTTCCCTCCCTGCTGCGTCGTCGCTGTTGGCTGTGACCTTGACGCCATTGTGGGCCGCCTGACTCATGGGCTAGATCCTGGCCTTCGTGACCTTTCCACACACGGTCACTGCCCTCATGAGACCCCAGCTCGGGACCAATGTCTCCTGACTCCCATCCACCCCCCACCCCTGTGTCTGCACGCACTCAGTGCCGGGAACCCCTGACTTAGCCACCCTAAATCTCTGCCTCAGCGCCTCCCAACTGCACTCCCCACTTGGCACTCATCGCCAGCTCTTTGGCAGGCCCAGTACTGGTCCAGGTTCCCAACAGCCAGCACCAAATACATGGGGTGGGGTCTGCTCCTTGTCAGTCAGAAAGCAGACACGGGTACAGGATAACTGGGAGGAGTACGTCAAGGCGGGGAGGATCCCTGAGAAGCCCAAAGCCCCCCAGCGGCGAAGGGAGGTGGTTGCTGGGGAGCTGCTTGGCTTCCCCCGATGTTGCTCCACAGCCATTGCCCTGGCTTTCTCTCCATCCCCCATTTCTAGTTACTCACCGGGTCCCAGCTCTCCTCTAGAGTCTGTCCCATTAATGTGATTCTCCGCGCATGGCCACCTCCTGAAGCGAGGGCTTCATGGACCCCGGCTTCCCGACCCCAGCCCTTCCACCCTTGGGGATCACAGCTTCCTGGCCCCAGCCCTTCCTCCATGCAGTTGCCAGTGTGATATTCCTAAATCACGAGTCGGGCCCAAGTCATTCCCCTTGATCTGACTCCCTTTTGCCTCTTGGATCAAACCTTCATTTGGCAGGAAGAGCTTTTATTTAGGGACAATTTTCTGTCTCCAGAGCTGGGCTCAGGCAAGCGTCTACACCTGTCACTCCTCCCATTGTATAATAGAAACTGATGAGATTTGGATTCTGAGACCTTGGTGGGGTCTGACTTGGGGCCCTTCCAGCTCTAAACTATAGGACCCTTTTCCCAAGGACAGCTGTCGTGATTGCTTTCCTCCCCAGTCATGATCCTTTGGGGCAAACATCCCCATCTTGTCACTGGCCCTTAAGGTGCAGGCTGTTGCTGACCCCCTCCCTCCCTCGGGGCTCAGAGGGGCTTTGGGAAGGGACTGTCCAGCCAGCTCTCTGCACTTTACACTAGGAATGGAGATCATTCTGAAGGACATCGCTCATAGAATCCGCAGGAGCAGGACAAGCGGAAAGTGGGAGGTCCATTGTGCACCCGACGCCAATCACTTGACCCAGATTGAGCCCCAGGCAGTGAGTGGGACAGATGGAGAACGACCTGAGGTTTCTCACTTGGGGTCTCCGATCCCTTCGCTGTGCCCCCTCCCCAGAACATTGACTCGGTGAAGAGCTTGTGCCCATAGGCCCAGTGTGAAGACTTACCTCGTGAAAATGCTCTGCTTCTCGCTCTTTAATCTCCAGATCAATTGCCCGTCTTCTAGCTCGCTCTTCTTCGATCTTTTTCTGTATTTCCTTTTCAGACAACTGCCCAATTTTTTCAAACTTGCTTTTTAGGTTCTTAGCTTGTATAGAACCACTCCTTTTTAATTTAATTAATTCTTCATACTCCCTGCTAAGTTCAAAGGTTTCCGTTTCCTCCTCGTCCTTGAAAAAATTTAAATCTTATGAGATGATTGGAAACAATATTACCATATAATTTCATACAATAGAATTATTTTAACCTACCTGAAACAAATTTAACTTCCCATTTTTAACCAAAATTGAACACTTTACTATAAAAGAACATCCATTAGAAAGTAGATTATTTTCATGCCGATAGCTAATTTTTTAAAGTTCTATTGGTGCTATTTGTCTCTTACTCTACAACCCTTTCCTCTGAACCCTCCCCACCACCACTACTCCCTTTTAAAAGTAGTGCCCAAATCAGTGGAAGATGAGAATAGCTCTTCATAAAACTGCTGTATGGATCAAAAGAGATCGATCATATTGAAGGAGTCTGCGCAAGAGGTTATAGAAACAAGCCGTTACTGCCGGCAATCGGGACTTTGGATGGGGTTGCTTTTTTTACCCCACTTACAATGTAGTTTTTACTTTTTTTCAAATTTTGTTTTTTAAATGCACCTAATATTGGAATATTCAACTATATAGTTTTTTAAAAATCTGCACAAACCTATCTAAAGCACACTCATTTTCTCAAAATTAGAATTTTCCCATTATTATTGGAGTTTGGAGAAAGTACTAAGTGTGCCAATGATTGGGACATGGCTCACCAAACTAGGTGTAAGTGCACGTGTGGTACATGAACGGGACATGGCGGCTGCACGGTCAGAAATGAATGAACACCCCCAAGCGTGGAGAGTCCTCCCTCATCTGCTGGGGAGGCAGCGCACACAACTGCTACCACAAGCTACCCAGGCAGAATGACCCTGGCCAGAAATCAGAGGAGGAACAAAATCACCGGTGTCGGGCACGACGCCCAAGAAGAGCAAGACTCGCCCACTTACACAATGCGGGGGCTCCAGATTTCCCCAATATACCAACCAGATGTGCCGCAGTTTCTCAAAAATGCCTCTTTGTTATATGATCGCCCTGGGGAGGGCTGGCCACCCGATCCAAGCCCCTGATGTTTGCAAGGCTTACATGGAGGAGACAGAACATTTGGACCCATCTCAGGGGAGGCAGAAAAGTAAGCAGCTCTGGTTGGGAGACCAGCAGCACGTGCCAAAGTTCACTGCTATCTTCAACTGCCTTCACAGCAATTTTGTTCTTCAGAAACTGGAGGAAGAGTCCTTGCAAAGTTCATTTACGCAGGGGTCTCAGAAATCCATCCTCAGTCCTCCCCCTGCTCCCCCCCTGACTTAGATCCCCTGGATCCTGTCTTTCACCTAATATGTGTACCTACTTAGTGTGGAATGATGTCCTGCCCCTCTCAGCACCTCCCCCTCCCCCCGTTTCTTCTCCTCCATCAAGTCAATGATTTCTCGGAGACCAATCTGTAACCCCAGCAATAAACCCCCGTGCATCCTGCTGGACTTCGGTCCGTACCCTCCCATGAGTTCCCCGATGCTTTCCCATTTTGTCTCATCTCGACATCTTGTGCTTGCATTTCCTTGGGTCCCCCACACTTAGCACAGTGCCTGGTATACAGTAAGCACTTAGTAAATGCGTGTGACATGAATGACCACAGCAGGGACTTTGCTCTGCCTATTACTGTTCCTTCTTCCAGGAAACCTTCCCTTTCCTTCCTCCCCCATTCAAAGGGGTCTCACCCTCCGATTTCTCATTGCACTTTTCTTTGACATCTTCCTATCTGTCCCTGTCTTCCCTGTGTCCCAGTTACGGGGCCACACTCCGCTCCCTCTCCAGTGGAGTCTATTGGGAGCAGGGATTGTTTTTTTTTTCTTTCTGTGGAATTGAACAGATAAGTCTGTGTCCTCGGCCATAACAAAACGAGGGGACGGTGAGCCAGGCTCCTTGCAAGGTCCCCCCGGCAGCCCCCCGTGGTCCTTCCCATCAAGGGCATTTTTCTGCTCCCAGTGAGGACTCTTGTTCACAGCGAGTGGTCAGCGTTCATGGTGCTGTTTGTGGGTCATGAGGGAGGACGAAAGGGCCGTGACTACTCACGGTCCCACAGCAAATGCTGAACAGGTCAGAGAAAGGCCTCGAGCCCCTGGCCCACAGCCCACTGCCTCCTGCCCACCTGGTTACGACCAATCACCACACAAAAAGCATCTTAATGCTGAATGCTCACCTGCCCCATTTCCTGTCTCAGTTGTTCAAATTCCTGCTTCTCCATCTCCAGTTTATGCTTCCGTTCCTCCTCAGTCCGTCTCTTTTCTTCTTCCATTTTTTGTTTCAATAACTCCTCAAAATTAATTTCTAGTTTCCCCGGTATAAGAGACTCTTGGGAAACTGTTTTGTAGATCTCTGGAGAATCACTATCTAGCACCTATTGAAAGTAATGATTTCCCATTTGTGGAGGCCAAACAAAAGGAGAAGCTTCATTATGGAGAGGCACATGCTAAAAATAAAATATGTCCCTCGAAGGTACTGGGATTTTTTGGCATTTGAAGGAGTCTGGGAGTGACCAGAAGCCGGGAGGTCTGAATTCTACTATGTGGCCCGAGAGAAGTCATTGAATACAGGGAGGGCTTTTTCTTCCTTGTGTCTTAAGATGGATTCAACAAAGTCAGCCCTACGTAACTCACAGGCTTATGCTGAGGGTGAAGCAAAATCACAGGGTCAAACCCTTTAAGGTGGAAAGCACCTAACGGGGGTGGAGGCATTTGGAAAAGTATAAATCCATAGTGTAGAAGAACACTGAGAGGCTATCCAGACCACTTCAAGCCCAACCTCTGCCATTTACAAAGAAGCCCCTATACCTCCCTGTCTAGCCCCTCACACCCTAGAAAGAGAAGCATTTTGTTTCTGAATTCCCAGTCCTGGGAGCTTCCAACTACAGAAAGGAAAGATAGGGGCAGGGGAAGTGAATACGCTGGGTCTCTTGGGTTAGAAATAAAGAGGGGGGTTATATTAAGGATGTTCAAAATTGGGTTTTTCCAAAGAAGCGTCTCTTTTGGAGACCATCTCTTTCCAATCCCCAGGTCCCTTTGTAAATTGGGTTCTATGAGTTCTATGAGGGAGCAGAGCCAAGATGGTGGAGTGAAGCCAGAAAGCTGCATCTGATAGAAAGAAACTCCTCTCCAGCTCAAGACAGATTGGAAGGATTTCAAGAATGGTCACTGAGGTAAAAGAGGTGCTCAGCCCAGCAAAAGCCAGTGAGAGGATCATAACCACAGCAGATCTGTACTTGAGACCCTCAGCAGACCGTGGGGCAGCCTCCAATCCCAGCTTGGAAGGCAAATTCTGGGAAACCAGGCTGTTTCCTGGAAAGAACAGGCAAAGCTACTCCCTGCTGTGAGCAAAACATCCAACACAAGGGGCCCCTGTGCTCAAAGCCAAAGCTGAGGGCTGCACAGGAAGCTTGAGATAGTATAGTGCCTCCTTGACCCGGGGAGCAAAGCTCAACCATGAAGGTAAAGAAAGAGGAAATACAAAAAGAAAATAAAATGAGCAAAAAACAGAAAATAACTTGGACCATAAAAAGATACTGTGGTGCCAGGGAAGATCAAACACCAACCCAGAAATATGCATAGAGGAAATCTTAAAGAGTGATAGGAACTGGTCTCAAGCCCAAAGAGGTTTCTTGGCAGTGCTCATGAAGGATTTTAAAAGACAATTAAGAGAGAGAGAATAAGAGATGATAAAAGGAACGAGAGGTGTGCAAGAGAATCAACGGCTTGGAAAAGGAAGGAAGAAAACTGAAGAAAACAATGCTTTAAAAATGCAATTGGGGGCAGCTAGGTGGCGCAGTGGACAGAGCACCAGCCCTGAAGTCAGGAGGACCCGAGTTCAAATGTGGCCTCAGACACTTAACACTTCCTGGCTGTGGGACCCTGGGCAAGTCACTTAACCCCAGCCTCAGAAAAATAAATAAATAAATACTGCAATTAGGCCAAATGCAAAAAAAAAAAAAAAAATCCACTGAAGAAAACGCCTTGAGAAGTGGAATTAATCAAATGAAAAAGGAGATATAAAAGCTAACTGAAGAAAATCACACATTAAACACTAGACCGGGGCAAATGGAAGCTAATGATTCTATGAAACATCAAGAATCAGTTAAACAAACTAAAAAGAATGAAAAAGTGGAAGAAAATAGAAAAACAGCCAACCTAGGAAACAGATTCAAAAATTAATTTTAAAATTTTAAAAATGATTGATCTATCTAAAGGCCATGATCAAAAAAAGAGCCTGGATAACATTTTTCAAGAGAGCATTAAGGAAGATTGAAAGAATCCATCCATCACCTCTGGAAAGAGATTCCACAAGGAAAACTCCAAGGAACATTCTTGCAAGACTCCAGAACTATAATCTCAAGGGGAAAATACTGCAAGCTGCCAGATAAAAATGATTCAAATATCAAGGAGCAACAGTCAGGATTACCCAAGGTAGTGTCTACCAGATCGGAGAGCCTGGAATACCATGTTAGGGAAGGCAAAGGACCTGGGGTTACAACCAAGAATTAACTGTCCAGCGAGACTGAGCATCAGTCCTTCAAGGGAAGAGATCGAATAAGAGACTTTCAATCATTTCTATTGAAAAAACCAGAACTAAATACAAAATGTGATCTTCAAACATTGGACTTGAGAGAAGCATAGAAAAGTAAATGGGGGGAGGGGGAAATATATATTATTTAAAGGTTGAACTGTTTACATCCTTAGATGGAAAATGATACCTGCAACTCTTGAAAACTGTATCTGTTATTGGGGCAGTTGGAGGGGTCATCACATGGACGATGTGGTTGTGAATGGACTCGGATGTGATGATACCAAAGGAAAAGACATTAAAGGGTGGGAAAAGGACGGTACCAGGAGAAAAGGAAAGGGGAGCTATCATTGGACAAAGTGGATCACGTGAAGAGTCACAAAAGACTACTAGAGGGGGATGAGCATTGTCTGAAGCTTGGTCTCAACAGTTTGGGCTCAAAGAGGGAAGAACTCATTTGGGGCTGGAAAGTGATCTTACTATATAAAGAAGTAGGAGGACAAAGGGGTAAGTTGGTTTCTAAAAGCAGCTTAGTTTCAAACACTCTTGACTGTGTTTTTACATAGAAATGCTTACATGGTTCCATTTCCATCCCCGCCTCAGTCCTCCCCAGAGCCCCCTTCTGAACCCAGAAAGTAACAACTGGAGTGTCCCCTCTGCCGAACTAAGAGGGTCCTTGGACAAGACTGCAAGGGCGCGGACCTCTGCCTCTGGACCTCTCTCCCTCTCGTCTCAGAACCTCCATCCGCCCCAGGGGCGCACCCTGAGCCCACCCCTTTTTGGGGTCATCCATTGCTCACCATGCTCTTCCTCGCTTCTGCAAAAGCTCTCTTCTCTTCTTCTATTCGCTTCCGGGCTTCTTCTTCAGCCCTCCTCTTCTCCTCTTCTCTTCTTTGTCTTTCTAGGTCTTCAAAGCTGAGTTTGAGCTTCCCAGGCCGAGGGGACTCTTGAGAATTTTCCATTTCAGGGCTGCCCTCCTCTTCATTGACCTGAGCAGGGCAAAGATCTGTCCTTAAAAATAGGGGTCAAATGTGAAGGAAGGTCAGACATCCTTTATGAGAACATCTTGGAGGGAGGGGGAAAGTTCAAGGAGGTTTCAGGAAGGCAGAGAACCCCAAGAGTGGAAGTTCCCTCCATTGGTACAGCTGATCATTACTTGGCACCTGGCTCATGGAGTATCCCTGGGGACACCGATGGAGGCCTTGCAGGTGATCACAAGAGAAAACCAGCCCCGGCTCCCTCAGAGACTATTCTCCACTCTTTCTCAGAACTTACAAAGTCAGAAAGTTTATTCATGTTACAAAGGGACTCTCTGAAGGTTCCTCCTGCCCCTCCCTGGGCCATTTCCAGAAGCTGAAGCCTCCCTCCCATGACGGCTTTCTCAGAAGACCCCCCAAGGAGGGTGTCAGGGGGAGGGAGACCTCTGATGGACTGTCTTCTCTTTAGCAAAGGTCCCCAAGGCTGGAGCTCTACCACCAGCAGCGCATTCGGGGCTTTGCCTGCACTCCCTCCTATCTTAAATGGAAGATCAAGAAGGGCAGGCAGGGCACCAAGCCCCCACCCCCATAGTCTGTCCCACAAAAAATGAGGGACTCCTCTGATTCTGTTCTGAGGGGATGGGGTAGTGCAGTTACCATCTGGAGAGAGGGAACCAGCCTTCTGGGAGAGGTGGGGAAAAGGAGCAAGAAAACTTGAGAAACGAAGCTGGTTAACTGTCAAGATTCTGAGGGGCTGCCACAAGAACTCGGAGGGTAACCTTTATTCTGCGAAGCGACTCCCCCCATTTCATTTCCTCCCACTCTCCTCTTAACCTCCAACAACCTGGCTTTTGCCTGCTCTCCCCAAAGTTACCCAAACTCTTTTTTTTTCCCCCCCTGAGGCTGGGGTGAAGTGACTTGCCCAGGGTCACAGAGCCAGGAAGTGCTAAGTGTCTGAGACCAGATTTGAACTCGGGTCCTCCTGACTTCAGGGCTGGTGCTCTGTCCACTGCGCCCCCTAGCTGCCTCTACCCAAACTCTCTTAACTGCCAAAGTCTCTTCTCAACCCTCATCCTTCTGGACCTCTCTCCTGGTCCTCCTCCTTGGTGACCCCTCTGCTGGATCTGCCCACAGGCCATGATCCCTAATTGTGTGTGCTCCCTAAGCCAGTTTCATTGGATGATCTCACCAGCTCCCACGATCACCCCTCAAATCCACCTCTCCAGCCCTGACCTCCAAGCTCACCCCTTCACCTGCCTTTCAGGTACGCAGGAGACATCTCATACCCAGCCCCTCGTCCTCACTTTTCTACAGTGGGGAACCCCGTCCCTCTACTCTCTCTGTCACATTTAACTCTAACCCCCAATCCTCCTTGCTTCTCATTTCCTCATCCGATCCCCACAGGTCCTCTGTGATCTGGGAACACGCCCTGCTTGGACACTGCATCCGTCCGAATGCAGACGTGCTCTCTCTGGCCGTCCACTGGCTTCCTTCAAGTCCCCCTTCTATAGAAGCCTTCGTTGGTCCCTCTTAAATGCTGCGGCCTTCCCTCTGGTACCTCCTGCCTGCCTGTCCTGCATGGAATTGTTCTTACCCAGGGGGCTGCCCATTGTCTCTGCCATTACATTGGGAATCAGAGACTTTTTCATCCTTTCTTTGTGTCCCCGGCACTTAGGAGGCCCTTAATAAGTACTCAGTGACTGATTTACTGACAGCACCGAGACCCTAGATGGTGCCAGCAGAAACCAGGCCCCGTGGATTAGTCTTCAGGGCAACTGTGGCGATTCTGTTCTGACTTTTCTCACAGATGGCACCTTGATGGAGTAGGGGAACAGTAAACCAATATTGGACTACTTGCCGTCTAGGGGAGGGGGATGCAAGGGGGACAGGAGGAGGGAGGGAGGGAGGAAAATAGGGAACCCGAGGTTTTGCACAGGCAAATGTTGAAAACTATCTTAGCATGGATTTTGAAAAATGAAAAGGTATTATATTAGGAGGGAATGTGGGCCTGTTGAAATTTTAAAAAAAGAAGAAAGAAAAAAGATGTAAATAGGTTTTCCATTATTATGATGTCAATGAATGATGTAGTGAAGAACATAAAAAGTATGTTTGCTTTTGATATTTGATTTGATATTAATGGCAAATAAGCTAAAGACTTATTTGTTTTTTATAAACTTCGGTGGACTCCAAGCACACTAATTAATGAAGGCAGTGTTTCATTTTTAGTTACTTATGAGTCCCCTTGGAGTGACTTAAAACCTGGAACAAAGATAAATGCAGAGAAAAGCTAAAAATTGGAAAAAAGAAAGATGAAAGAAAAAGCAAAGCTGCTGTTCTACCTGTGTCCCACTGGGGAGAGGAGAGGCCAGGCCAGGCTTTAACACTGTCACACGGTTACAGGGGCTGGACTGAAAATAGGGGAAATAGGGGCAACGGGATCCTTTAGAACCAGGAATTCCGAAAGCTAATCTTTTCATTTAGGCCAATTTGTAGGACTGATAATGAGGTTTCGAAATACTCTGCAATACTCAGAAGCCTTTCTTAACGTCAGAAAAGGATTTATGTCAACACGTCTGGAAAACTTGATGGGGGAGACCGGGTTAGGGTTGCGCCCGGGAACACCTGATGGGGAGACCGGGGGCCCTTTACCATGTGCTGCCGGGCTTCTTCGAAGGCCCGCCTTTCCTCCTGCAGCCGCTGCCGGGCCTCCTCCGCCGCCCGACGCCTCTGGCTTTCTTGTCTCTCCTTTTCCATTTCCTCAAAAGTGAGCTTCAACTTTCCGGGACAGAGCGCGTCCTTAGCGCCTCGGCTCTCTGCTTCCTCGTCCTGGGGAAAGAGCCGCCTTAGTCCCAGGCTAAGTGAGCCCCCTCCCCGCCCCCCCGGGGCCGTCCCAGAAGAGGCCGCACTCACCATCACCAGCGAAAGGCACTTGGCTTCCTTGAGGGATCGCCTTTGTTCCTCGTATCGGAGTCGCTTTTCCTCTTCGTGTCTGCTTCTTTCCTGTTCCTCCCGCTCTCTTTCCAGGTCCTCAAAACTCTTTTTTCCAGGTGTCTTCTGGGACTTTCCCGGGACCACTGTCACAAGCAGGGAGTCATCTCCTTCCTGGTGCATAAAATGGAATATTAGAACGCTGCTTCCTCCTCAGAAGCGCAGTTTCATGGAGACTTACCCCGTCTCAGATCCTCCTGGTTCTATCAAACAGTAACATGAAAAAGAGGGATTTTTTCTCAACAGCTCCATCAGTGCTTGTGTGTGTGTGTGTGTGTGTGTGTGTGTGTGTGTGTCTGTGTCTGTGTGTGTGTGTGTGTGTGTGTGTGTGTGTGTGTGTGTGTGTGTGTGTGTGCGTTAGTTTTATCCTCTGGAAGTCCTCTCCCGGGACCCAGACGTGCAGACAAACATAGATGCTGCTAAGAAGGTGACCGGCGGCACATGTGGAGCTTGGGGGAAAGGCAGCTGCGCATGCAAGCACTCAGAGCCCAGAAGATGCTATCTCTGTGGTGAACGGGCTTGGAATCAATTTGATGGTGAACTGGAGGGTGGAAACAAAGGTTCCCTGATGCATCCTCATCTCTGGGAGTTTCAAAATCGTTCATAAACAGTTATTTTTACTGTGCAGAGACACGAGATATTTCCATTACTAGGAACATTATAAAATTGCCTTTTTTGCTACTTAAAAATGGATGCTTTTAAGTCATGGAAATCGGTCCCTTCTATGCCATGTGTTTTTGCTCCTGATTGTTAGAAATATGATACTGGGCAGCACAAATATACACACTTAAAATAAAGCCGCTCCGCTCTGAGTTCTACAATCATGGGAACACCATCAAATTGTTAGGTGTGTTTAGTTTCCACATTGGGCGGAAAGGAATGGTTCTCAAATACCGTGTAGAGGGGGAACTTCCACTGGGGGGGTGCAAATACACAGGGCTGCTTAAGTGTGCAGGAAAAATGGAGTGGCAATTCCCCTCTCTAGGACATGCTACCAAGGGGGGAGGGGTGGGGGGAGGGATCCAGGGGAAGCTGGTATCTTTCAAATAAGCAGCTTGGAATCATCCAAAATGTAACAGGTCAGAGCTCATTTGCAAGACACTTCTTTTGGGAGGGATACTTCAAACCAAGGCTCTTAGGCAAGATATTTATAATTGAGGCCAGCTGATATTTTAGATGTAGTCAGGAAAGTAAAAAAAGTTAAAAACGACTTTTCCATCAATATAACTTTGGCTGTAGATTCAAAAATGCACAAATATGGTCTTACTTGGTGAAGTATTTCATCAACAAAAGTGCCCTCTTACCAGCGTTTCTTTCATTAAAAAAAAAAATCGAGAGAGAGAGAGAGAATTCATGAATCATTTTAGGGGAATGCTTCATCGAAAGAAATATGTCTTTACCTCTGACGCTGATTCAGTTCCCGTATTGTTTATGTCCTCAATCTATTGAATGAGAATTTCATATCATTACAATCGGTTGGTGCTTTGCCTTTGGCTTTCAAACATACAATTGAAAAAGGATCAGTAAATTGCAGGAAATTTTCAAATGTGAAATTTTGGAAATGTTGCTTTTGATATTCATCCAACAGGCTGGTGAGCGGCTGTCACGCTGTATCTAGCAAGTCAGGTGAACACTCTGCACTTGAACATGAACATTAGATTTAGCCGTGACATTTTTAAAAAGAAAAACACCTTTCCATCAACACCATTTTTCCTGTTATTAACCTTCACAGGAACCAACATGTTAAGCTATCCTCATCCTTGAAATGGGACAGTGAGTCTAAGTCTCATAGCGGCCCAGCGGACTTAAAAGCAGCCGCGAACAATTCTGTCAGTTTAAGCCTTTCACTTTAACTCCTCCCTCGGTGAGAAAAGACAACGCCATCTCTGAAGAGTTTGGATGCTGGAAGAGTCGAACCAATGCAGCAGAGTCAGCCAGAGTAGAGACTCTTTCATGCAATTCCTTTAAAGGGGGAAAAAGGTTATTGATTCAGGATCCCTGCCACACTTCCCTGATCCCAACAGGGGGAACGACTCAGCATGGGGAGCCGTGCCCCACAAAAGATGAAAATGGCTTAAGGGATACAACGATGGCCTGCTATCCAGGAGGACCGTGGAGAGCCAGAGAAGCTGGCAGAGGGCAAGTCCTGGAGTATTTTGTTCTATGAACTTATGAATCCCTCAGAGGCTCTATCCCTCAGAATCAGGAGAAAACGCCAAGGTCATGCGGTCACGGCCTCCCTGACCACGGTGCCTCAAGACCTCCAGTGAAGGGGCAACCGCCGGCCCTTCCCTTCTGGGGTCAGGAATTAGCACCTGGGGCCCCACTCCTGCTGTCCCCTGTGACCGAGTAGCGTCCCTCTTCTCTTCCCACTACGGGACCTGTGTCCCCCAGGTCTCTGAAGTGCTGGCAGCACATGCCCAGTTCCTCCCACTGACCCTCGCGCCACACGAGCTCCTGTTCTGCACAATCTGGGCCGTTGTGATGGA
The DNA here is from genome assembly GCF_048593235.1 of Sminthopsis crassicaudata. Lineage (NCBI taxonomy): Eukaryota > Metazoa > Chordata > Mammalia > Dasyuromorphia > Dasyuridae > Sminthopsis > Sminthopsis crassicaudata. Next base: position 5,545,528 of record NC_133620.1, on the reverse strand, counting down.
AGGCTTCTCCCAACATGGAGCCTCAGTCTGCCTGTTGCTGACAGCTCTCCCTGCACAGCCCAACCAAGTGGGTGACTTAACGCGGGGCAAGGAGGGAGACCGCCTCCCGAGCAGAGTGGGGAGTTTTCACCCACCAACAGCCGTCTGTGCTCAGCAGGCTGCCTGGCGCGCTTAAAAATGTCGCCATCAACGCAAAAAGAATCTTCTGCAAACACAGACCGTGCAACTGCTCTCTATCCCACAAAGAATATTGTTTGAAACGGAATAGAAAAGTTATTTCCAAAATAAATCTCATCATCTGACTTCTAAAATGTCCCTAATTAACAAGACAGAATTCTTTTTGCTCAACTTCCACACGCTCTAATGGGGAAAGCTCTTTCTTTACTTGGAGATCTGAATTCAGTCCTCCCAAAGGAGTCCCCGGGGCAGGGTCTTGGAGCCAGGAAGGACACATGTGCCCCTGGGCAATCCTTCACCTGCTCCTGCCTCGGTTTCCCACATCTCCCAGCTGGGAAGCACGTGTCCCATTTGTTTGGTCCTTTCGGAGCCCTCAGTGCCAGAGTCCCACCTGACCTCGCACTGTCCCCCCTCTCCTCCCGCATCCATCTAAACAAGTCCTCGGCCACGGGGCGTCGCCACAAAACCCTTAAACCAGGAGGCCTCAGAGCACTAAGGGGCCACCTTTGTCCTGTGTGCCTCTGATTCATCCTGCCCCACTCACCCCAAAACCTCAAGGCAGGCTCTGTGGGGCCCATCCATGAGCCCCATTAGTCCCCAGGAGTCAGGAGATCCTCGGGTCAGCCTTGACTTAGACACCAGTGGCGGGCCTGAAGCACCGGCTCCCTGAGCCAGCATTTGGTCCAACCTGCGCCCCAAAGGCCCCTGTGATGGCCCTCTGCTTTCGCCCCTGCCGGAGGCCTGCAGACCCTCCCCTGCGCTTGTCCCGCGCAAGCTCGTCCAGCTGAGGACTCGGTTCCCAGAGGCCGGGGAAGTTGTTCCCTTGGGAGGCCAGCAGCAGGTCCCAGGGCTGCCATCCTTACTTTCCTGGCCAGAGAGGCCATCGAGGCAGAAGAGTCTGCCGAGCCCTTCCTAGAGAACCAGGCCCGTGTGAGTCTCCTTCCTCACTGTCCCAAGAGCTTCCAGAGGGAGGGAAAGGAAACCAGACCTGGCTTGGCTCAGAGGCTGGACACCTTTCTTCATCCTCAGCTCAGGCCAGAGGGGTGACCTTCTCAAATGGCTCACACTTCAAGTCCCATCAGGCTTCCCCCACATCTTAAAGGCACAGAAACGAGGGCTTGGGGGAGGGGTCTTAATTTAGCTGAACCAGAAAACAGATGATATCAGAACCAGAGACCGGGTCCAGATCTCCCAGTTCCATAGCTAAGGAGCTTTCCAGAAGACCCTTTGTAACTCAGGGCTGGAAGGAGCCTAAGAGCACAGCCCCCCGTTTGGGAGAGGAGGAAACCTAGCCCCTCGGTCTCTCCTTGCCCTCCCTTTCTCTTTTCCCAAGCTCACTTATTTAGTGCTTTATTCTAAGGGCTTCTTAATGACGGGCTTTAAGTCCAATCCAGCAAACATATTCTACGGGCAAAGAAACAACAAGGAAAGGTGACCTCTCGTCCCCGATCTATCAGGATGTTAAGCGTTGCTGCGTGGAAGTTAGGATTTCATGAGTGGGCACTGCAGAGGAATGAGAGAGGGGAGGACAGAACAAAGTCGTCCCTCCTAGCCGGAGGAAATCTGAGAAGGCTTCAGCTGAGAGCGGGAGCCACCAGGGCAGTTCCAGTCACTCCACGCACAAGACAAGAGGAGGGATGAGAGGGTCAGAGACTGAGGTCATCTAGAACATCATTTTACAGACGAGGACCCGAGGCTCGCTGCGGGGGACTGCCCACACAAGCATTAAATGGCAAAGCAGGGATTCGCACCCAGCCCCCAACTCAAATTCTCACCCTCATGCACAAAAACCAAGCTGCACACAGTCAGGCTGGAAAGGAGCTGCAGGCTTGGAACAGAGAGTTGCAGTGGGGGGGGCTCCTTCCAGCCTCCGCATGGGGCGGCAGAAGGCAGGGCTTGGGGACCGGTCGTCCTGGCTGGTTGCGAAGGACAAGGTGAGGGCCCAAAGCGTTCGTCACGCCCCGCACTGCGCCCCACAGAGAAGACCCTGGACGGCCACCCTCCCCTGGCCCAGAAAAACAGGACTAAAGTAAGAAAAGCCTGAGAACTCGAGGCACGAATATGGCTGTGTCGGGGAAGGACGGGCAAAGAGGCTCAGGAAGAGGGCCGCGAACTCCTCAGACACACCGCTCGCTGTTTTTGAAAGACAAATTCAAGACTTTCACAGCTATTCTGTTTGTTTGTGGCTCCCTCGCATCTTTCTTCTGTTTGAGCGCTGGAGAGCTTCCACGGCCCTCTTTCCTTTTGGGGCACAGAGGTGGACCCGGCTGCTCCTCCTCCCCCAAATGAGCACCCCGTCTGCCCGCAGCCCCTCCCCTCTCTGCATTTTTTGACCTCTGAAATCATGGGTGACCATTCATTAACTCAATTAAATAGGTCTAACTATGGGCTGCCATAATTGGGAATTCAGGAAATTAGGATTTCAGTGGAGGTATTCCCCGGCATTACTTCTGTGCTCAGTGCTGCCCCCATCCTTGGAGATAGTTGGGAAGAGGAGGAGCTCGCCGCCCCATGCCCGAGCCGTGCCCGAGCCGTGCCCCCCCTGAGCCCCATGAAAGCATCCCGTGGCCAGCCCAGCCTCCTCTGCTCTCCTGCCAGGTGTCAGTGTGGCTGCTGTGCATCCCCAGACCCAAGTTACGCCCCCACTGTCCCCACCCACGGACCTGCTCAGCTCGCTTTGCTAATTCTCGCTGGATTTTCCTCTTTTCTAACAGGTCCTGCTCCATCCTGCGCTTTCTTTCCTCTTCAGTTCTCTTCCTTTGCTCCTCTTGCCTTTGTTTTTCCATTTCTGCAAATTTGCCCTTAACAGTTCCTGTGGACAGAAGAAAATTTTTTAAAGTCGTTGTGCATTTTGCAATAATTTGATTATACTATCCGTTCCCGACCAATTCTTTTGATCCCTCCCTTACCTGTTAGCTTTGGGACATAAGCCTTTTCTCCCTTAGATGTCTCCTCTTCCTCGTCGGAAGCGAGCATTTCTTTCATCTAGACAAGTGAAGACATTTCATTGGAAAGAGCGTCTCCAAACAAAGACACAACATGAACGAAATTCTGTTTCTACACGTGTGAGACAAAAATTAGCTTGCAAATTAAGCACATTGCATCCTGTGCATTTCAGCGAGAAATAATGCTTTAAAACACAAACAATCTCAAAAACAAACAAGCAGCAAACCCAGCCACCTCCTGCTTTCTCCTGTTCCACTCTCTCTCTCTAAGAAATTGTTCTTTTCTTCTTTGCTTCTCGTCTCTAGATCTTCTCTGGGTTCTCTCTTCCCTCGCTTTCTGCATGGCTTCAAATTTATCCTTGACATCACCCTTGCCAAGTTTGGGTACATAGGTTTTGGGGACAGGTTTAGATGAGGAAAGCAGAATCTTTGTTAGATGAAGAGAAAGAAAAGAAAAGTTTTTAAAAGATGGAAAGAAATTAAGAACAGGCTAGATTAGATTGAATGTCAGAAAAACGTATTAAAACAGAAAATATATATGCGTCTGGGAAGCTCAGTTTCCTCCTGCAGTAACTGATTTTGTGCCTTGTAAAGATCAGATGGAAAAAGAAAATGCAAACACAAATAACTAAAGCTAAATTCTCATGAGAATAAAATCCAATACGAAGCTTTGCGTGAGTTCCGTGACAAGGGGGAGCAACGCAGGCAAAGCCGCTAAAAACCAGGAAGGAGAGGACTCGGCTTCTTTGGCCTGGTTGACGCTGCTGGTCTCAGCACGTTAGAGGTGCCATCGATTTAACTCATCCATGACCCTCTGGGGCAGGGGACTTTAACCCAGGACCCACCAACCCCTTGTCTATGGAGAGATCTGGGGGACTCCACCAATGTTTTGTGGTTTTCGAAAGTTTGATAACTGCATTTCAGCAAAATGGGTTTCCTTTGTAATCCTGTACTTCTTTTTTCCCTTTTTCATTTCCTTCCAAAACATTATTCTAAGGATCTATAGGCTTCCGCATCCTACTAGAGGGTCCATGGCACAAGAGCCTGAGCACCTTTGCCCTGAGCATCCTCCCCCACACTCGCTTCCATAGAAGCAGTGATTCCCTTAGAATTTTATTTATTCACCTGAATTTCAAGGCTTGTGTATGGACACAAAAAATGAATCGGACATTCAAGTCGTGGTTGTGTTTTCGATTCTCCTAACTTGGGGTGGTTTTCATTTCGGGTGCCGGGAGCTACACCCCTTCCCACTCCAGCTTCCCCACAGCCACGACCAGCGGCTTGAAGGACGTACAGCTGGGGCCGCCAAGAGGAGGAGCCACCACGTGGGGGTGAAGTGGCCAGTTCTGGAGCAAAACCTGAGGTGGACCTGGTCAGCTCGACTTGTGCTCCAGAATGGGCAGCTTCGCATTATTCTGCCTTTAGTCCCAAACACAGCCGGTCACCTGAGACAGACCATTTCTGAAGGGGGTTGAGCCTTTGTGTGGGGGGGAGTGGGGAGGGTTCTCAGGGCATCTTCAGAAGTTCCAACCCTCCCACGCAAGCTCATGTCAGACGAAGGCCCCAGTTCTAGGACCAGGCTACGGTAAGGCTCATCCCTAGATGGCCAAGCTTCTCATCAGGAATCTCTTTCCTCTCGCTCAAGCTTGGTCTCGGTTGGGTCAATCCATGAAGCCCTCGAGGACCAAGGGCCGCACCCCGGCTGCTAAAGCATCCCAAGAGCAGACACTTGAGGAAGAGCCCAGGACCTGCCCACAGAGTCACTCACAGACCCTCCCTCCCTCCTTCCTGAGCCTGAGCCTGAGACTTACCTCGGCCTTTTGGGAAATGTCATTCATGTTTGCTGGAGGTGGCTCTGGCAACAATTACGGAGAGTGCAAAGAACTCGGCACCTGGAAGAATTTTTCCCAGTTAGTATTTCCGAGGACGGGGTTGACGCAAGTGGTCCTTGGAGAGAAGGCAAAGGGGACTATTTCCCCAAGTGAGCGGCCTCTTCTCCCCTGCACAAGCAGGGACTCCTGTGAGTCACTAGATAGCAGAGCCTGAAGGCGCTCCAGCGACCCTGTGGCCCAACCTGTCCCAGCATGACTCCCCCTTCGTCCTCGCCCCACTTCAGGACCTCCAGTGATGGAGAGCTCAGCTCTTGTCCACATCCGGCGGGAAGTCTGTGGCTTTTCCTGGGAGAAAGCAGTAAAAGTTCACTCCTTCCCCACAACAGCCCCTAAAACCCTGAATCGTTAATAGGATCTCTGAGTGGGGAAGACCCGGTGTCTCTCTCCCGCTCCTCCTGCACTGGAACAAGAGCTAAGCATGGGCAGCGGGCCCCAGCCAGGCCCCTGCAAACAACCGACGCCATCCACGGCCCTCTCTTGCCCAGTTCTGCGCTGCCATGGTGGGCTAGTACCCTGCCTGTCCTCCTCTGGCCCAGGTCCAGATAACCACCCCCGTCCTCCCCAAACTGAGCCTGGCTCTGCCGGAGCCCAGGAAGCGGCGCTTTGGGGGGGGCTCCATCCTCCTGGCCGCGGAGCACCCGGGCACTGGCTCGCTCATCTCTTCTAGGATGGATTTGGGAACCAAAAGGTAACTTAGTTATTCCTGTTGATTCCATCCTAGATTTGACCCAGCGTGCCCGCCTTTCAAAGCAAACCCTTTGGATGGTGACCCTTTGGCGTCTTTGTTGTTTTAGTTCTCCGAACACAGGGCACAGGGGAGGCAACTAGAGGGTCAGGGTGCAGACCTTCGTTCTTTAGGTGGCAAGTCTTCATTCTCCCCCAGGAATCTCTCCCTTCCCAGGCCCATGGCCTCTGCTCTCCTGTCAGGTGTCCAGGCTGAGGCTCAATGGGCAGCGACTGGTGATCACGTCTGAGCACCTCAAGCTTCTTTTTTCCACCAGAAAAACCCAGAGGAAACCCTGCATCCTTGAGTTCTCCCCAGGTACAGGGGTGCTCGAGACAAAGCGGCCAGCGCCCAGGGAGCCTAGTGGGTGGGGGGAGCAGGGCCTGGATCCAAATGATCCCGCCCGCACCCAGTGCACAAGGCAAAATTACCCAGAGCACCTGAGAGAGCCCCTAAAGGCCTTGTAACTCTGGGCAATCTTCCCCTCTGTTTCCTCATCTGTAAAAGGGGACAATAATAGCGTCTACCTCGAAGGGTCGTAGTGAGGATCGAGGGAGAAAATGTTTGTAAAGGGTTTAGGGCAGTTCCTGGCACATAGTAGGTGCTTAATATGTGCCTATTCCCTTCCCCCATTACAATTGACTTCAAAATGGAAATGTCTGTTCCCTTGTCCTCCACTGGATGAGACTGATCTCTCTTAACCACTGACTTGTGATTGGACAGGAAGAGAGCACTGGGCTTCCCACCCACTTTGCGACCCTCTTGTTCTTAGTTCTCCAGTATTTAAGAGCAGCACAGAGTCCCAATGGCCCAAAGGAGTAGTTGAAAACACGCTTTCCTGACCCTTCTCCCCTGAGGGGATCAGCTCCTTCTCTGCAGGACGGCCGAGATGACTAGAAGTGATGCGGTCACCCAAGGGGTAGGTGTCTGGTAGGACTTGAACCCGGCCCTTCCTGCTCCTACGGCTTGGGAACTGACCCATGTCTGGGCTCCCATCTGGGCACTATTTCACCCTGTGCCTCTCACTACTTAAGAGCAACAACAATAAAAAATTAAATTGAATCTTCAGCCGGGTGCAAATTTGTGATCTTATTTCCACGGGAGCCCTGTGGCTCACTTTCGGGTCCTGACTAGTTTTCAAGCTACTTGAGGTCAGGAGCCCCTTCAGCATCATTCACTGCCCCCAGACCTGCCTTTGCTCTTTACTCTCCAGGTGATCAAGGAAAAGTCACTTCTCTCTGGGCCTGTTTTCTCATCAGTAAGAAGAAAAAGCCCCCAGTCATGTCTGAAGTCCTTCTGGCCCAAGTTCTGCATGGCCTGGTGCAACCAGAGCAGCTTTAGCCAATCCCTCCCTTGGGGGGAGATCTTTTTGCTGCTGGCCTTTCATCCTGTCTCTGGCCTTCCAAGGGCATGGTGGGTTCTCCAGCCAGCTTCAGTCACTCTCTGGCTGGCTGATCCAGAACCAGCTCATTGGCCAGGGAACTGCTCCTCTGTGCTGCCACTTAACTAGGTCTCTTGCTCTCCATAGCCCTCCACCATTGGCTTTTCCCATCTCTTACAGTCTTCCTGGGCCCATTTTAGGCTTCCCTTGTAATGACCGTTTGCCCAGGATGCGGTTACTCTGTGATCACTGGCCGGCCCCGCCAGAACCAAACCAGGCAGTGACGAGGCGAGCTTCAGCCTCCAGGGCGGGAGACCCGGTCCCGGCTCCAGCCCGGCCAGCCATGTGGCCAGAGACTTGCCCCTTCAGCTGTGGTGGGGAGAGGATGTCCAGCCCACCCGCTCCCCCAGGGATGTTGTGAGGAAAGTGCTTTGTGAAGCGAACAATGGGGCGCAGCGGGGGCTGCTGTTGAGAGAACCTGCCCTTCTGAAGCTGATTGGGGGGAACCCAAGTTCCACGGCTAAGCGTCCTCTGTCCTATGTCCAGCAATGAATGTGGCCAGGGGCTGCTGACCGAACCCTTTGGCTGAAAGTCGCCCCTTCTCCCCCGCTGCCGTGGCCATCGGACCAGGAGCATTCTGATTCCATTTGTTTAAAGGATGCTTTCCAAATAGCTCTGAGGACTGAGCCTGCTTTCAATGGGCCCCACGGCTCAAAAATACGCCACAACAGGGCCCGGGGCTGAACGAGGCCGAGGAGAGCCCCAGGATGGCCATCACAGGGACTTCGGAGAAATTATTTGGTCAGGGGAACATTAATGAGACTTTTCAAAGTCTGACAAGCAGAGAGATGTTTGACGGCGAAGAAGGAACCTGTCACAAGCAGTCCTGGGAAACACCTGACCCTGCCCCCAAAGCGGGGAACAACATCTCACCCGTCAAAGCTGGGAAACACCTCACCTCCCCAAAGCTGGGGAACAACTCAACCCCCAAAGCTGGGGAACACTTCACCTCCTCAAAGCTGGGGAACACCTCACCTCCTCAAAGCTGGGAAACACCTCACCTCCTCAAAGCTGGGGAACAACTCAACCCCCAAAGCTGGGGAACACTTCAACCCCCAAAGCTGGGGAACACCTCACCTCCCCAAAGCTGGGGAACAACTCAACCCCCAAAGCTGGGGAACACTTCACCTCCTCAAAGCTGGGGAACACCTCACCTCCTCAAAGCTGGGAAACACCTCACCTCCTCAAAGCTGGGGAACAACTCAACCCCCAAAGCTGGGGAACACTTCAACCCCCAAAGCTGGGGAACACTTCACCTCCTCAAAGCTGGGGAACACCTCACCTCCTCAAAGCTGGGGAACACTTCACCTCCTCAAAGCTGGGAAACACCTCACCTCCCCAAAGCTGGGGAACACCTCACCTCCCCAAAGCTGGGGAACAACTCAACCCCCAAAGCTGGGGAACACCTCACCTCCTCAAAGCTGGGGAACACTTCACCTCCTCAAAGCTGGGGAACACCTCAACCCCCAAAGCTGGGGAACACCTCACCTCCTCAAAGCTGGGGAACACCTCACCTCCCCAAAGCTGGGGAACAACTCAACCCCCAAAGCTGGGGAACAACTCACCTCCTCAAAGCTGGGGAACACCTCACCTCCCCAAAGCTGGGGAACAACTCACCTCCTCAAAGCTGGGGAACAACTCAACCCTCAACGCTGGGAAACACCTCACCTCCTCAAAGCTGGGGAACACTTCACCTCCTCAAAGCTGGGGAACAACTCAACCCCCAAAGCTGGGGAACAACTCACCTCCCCAAAGCTGGGGAATACCTCAACCCCCAAAGCTGGGGAACAACGCCTCAACCCAAAGTGCTTCCTTCACCTCAAACGTAAAACATCTCAAAAGGAAAGCTTGAATTGTTTGCGGTCAAGATGGACGGCGTCCTTTAATTGGCAGAAATGAAGCTCTTCAAAATGAATCTTCCTTCTTCGAGTCAATGAGCATTTAAGTAGCGCCTGTGTGCCAGGTACTGTGCTGAGCAGGGAGACTACAGAGGAAGGCCAAAATGTGGGTCCCTGTGTCTTATGGGAGAGAACACTTGCAAATGATTACGTACAAATCAGATACATGAGGCACATTCTCAGAGGGAGGGAAAGGAGGAAGGAAGGGAGGAAGAGAGGGAGAGAAGGGAGAGAACAGGGAAGGAGGGAGGGAGGGAGGGACAGGAAGAAGTGCTTTTTCTAGTGTGTTCTTTCTCTTCATACTTTCATACTTTCAGGAGCAATCGGAACAATTTTGTCTCTGTTGAAGATTCCTGGGAGCCCGAGGGGAGTGTGCCCAATGCTTAGCCCAGAACCCGGCCTATGGTGGACACTTAATAGGTGGTGCTGACTTGGAATCAGGGACCTGAGTCTGAAGGACCGTTCTCCTGCATCAGACTCTTACTGCCCGAGATGTAAAACTTGGGTTTGTTTTGAAGCAGAGCCCGCCTTCCTTTCCTGCCCAGGCCAGAAGGGCCACGGCCACCAGGGCCTGGCCGGGCAGCTCCGCTTGCTGACCTGGGCAGCCCGGGGCCACCACCTTGGAGCAGGATGGGGTGCTCCTCAGGACTCCCTCAGCCTCCGTCTCCCTAGCAGCCAGGACCTAGGTTAGACCCCCTGTTCTTCACCCAATCCTTGAGGGAAGCAAAGGATTCTGGCAGGACACAGCCTACTAAGCGCTGGGCTCTGTGCAAGCCCATGAGCAACAAATGCAAGTGGAAGCCAGGCCCGTCCCTCCCAGAGCTTCCATTCTGCCGCCGCCTCATGAGCACTTGGAGGAGCACCAGGCCCCTGACGGAAGTGAGGGCTGGAGTGGCGGGGGGAGAGGAGCACCTCTTGGATGGCTGCTGGGGAAATGAAGGATCTACAGGGAGCCTTCCCTTGGCAAGCAGGAATAGAGAATCCTTTCTCTGGAGGACGAAGTGAGCATGAGCTGGAGGCTGGAGATAGAGCAGGGGAGAAGACCCCAAATGTGAGGGTCTGGGGGGAGGTCTGGGGGAAAGGCCACAGGGCTCTCTCGGACCAGTCAAGGGGAGAGTCCAGGTGTCAGGGGGACACTGGTCCCTCCAGTCCATACCAGAATCTAGGATTAAGTCCCTACTGTGCGCAGTCGTTCCCCTGACCTCCAGGAGTGCCCAGGATGGCCATCTGCTAAGGACCCATAAACTCTGTTAATGAGGATTCCTGGGGGATCCGCAGGCTCTGGAAGCTCCCGGCCCTTGGGGTCACTTGGTCCGCGCTGCTCAGCTCCTCCTGGCCCACGTGAGCCCAATTTGCTAATCCAAACAAGAGCGTTTGAATTCAAGAACTGGCACTGGCTGTTTCCCTGCTTTCTCCCCACTCGAGTGAGCTCTCCTTGAGGGCAGAGACCTCTCCTCCTGGGAGCTCGGTTGGTCTCAAGGGGGATGAGAAGGGGACTACAGGCACGGAGCATGGGTTAAGGAAGGCTCTCTTTGCCATTTTAGCCCTGGGCGTTGGGGCTGGCACTTAGCGCTCGACAAGCACTCGGTGCCCTCTGCAGACCACCCGCCAGACGCCTCCCAGGGCTCCTCCCATCTGGCCCAGCAGGTTGGGGCAAAAGCCCCTAGTAAAGAACAACGCTGAGAGGTGGATGTCGTCTGCACGCCAATCAATTTGGGGGGCAGGCGGGGAAGCGGGTTTCCCCTCCCTAGAAGGGCCCAACAAAGGGGAGATGGGGACACTGCCGAACAACTCTTAAGCTAGCAGATGCCTCAGAGGACCCCCAGCCCCAGCCCATGGACACAACCAGGGGAGAGAAAGGAAGGAGTCCTGGTCGTGCAGCACGTGCCCGGGAGGGGCCCGAAAAGGCTCTGCTGAAACCTCAATTCTCTAAGACTGCCAGAAACCCCAGATCCAAAATGGTAGCAGGAAGATGAAAGAATGGGAGACGCCCCGGGGCTTCCTCCAAGGAAGCCCCAATTGTCTTCTGGGGGTCTTGGTCTGAGATGGGGACCCTCACCCCGAGCCGTGTTAACTTTGTGCCAGCCAGTGATCTAAGCACCAGGGATGGAAACACCAGCTTACAGTCTAAAGACAGGACAGAAAGGGGAGGTAGGGGGGAGAGGCTGGGGGGGAGGAGCGGCCAGAGGCCCGGACTCCTTACAAGTCAGTCAGGTGGGCTGGGTTACAAGGAAGTCATTTCCAGGGGGCAAAGGCCCCTTCTGGGCCACCAAGAGTCAGGGGAGCTGCCTCGAGAACCGAGGAGGGGGGCCCCGCAGAATCTGCACTGACCCAGCCCCCTGAACCCCAAGTTCAAGCTTCAAGGTTGGCGAGCGATCCATCTGCAATCCTTCCCAGACAGTTCTCATCCACGTTGCGTCCAGTTTAAATTTTTTTTTTTGGGGGGGATCAATCCTGTCTTTCCGGTTCTTAAATCCCGAAGAGAGATGAAATGCAGGAAATGGCCGGGGAAACGAGTCAAAGCTCTTTCTCCGGCTAACTTGACGGCTTCCGGTTCCCAGGGGCTCTCCCTGCCTTGGGGACAGCTCGTGCTGGTCTCGAGTCAGGAAGACAGCATGGCCGTGGGAGCCTGTGAAACTCGCGGCCGCCCGACTCAGTTTCTGTGCCTGTAAAATGGGCAGAGGAGTCCCCCTCTTGGAGGTCACTGGAACCGGCACGCATTCAGGCCTTTTTGCACAAAATGACCAATGTGGAAACGTGGTTGCAGAAGCATAACGCGGCGCTGGGTTTGGACCGGACTCGAGTTCTAAACCCTCCAACACTATGCCGGGGTGGGATCCAAAATGTGTCCCTCACTCTCTTCCTCCAGTCTCCCCATGCGATACAGCCTATCAGTATAAACCTGAGAGTCCCATTGACTTGAAGGATTATTGGCAAAACATATCCCAGTGGGATAAAAACTCTAGCTCCCAAAATACAACTGCCACATCCTCACGTGCACAATCAAACATTTAGCCCAAGGCCTGATTTTGTCCCATTATGTTTGAGATACTGAACCTTGCCCATTCATTTCTGGGCCAGGAGATGCTCCCTAATTGATGGCTCCCACAGTCCAACTTTCCGCCTGCCTTAAAAATGCCTCCGGGATAGTGATCGTGGAGGTGGTGGGTGTCGATCACTCACCAAAACAGGAGATAAACAGGAAAGTCATTGGTTCAGCTCATTTCATAAATATTTATTAAATGGAAACGACCTGCCAGCCACTGAAAGTGCCCCTACCCTCAGGGAGCTTACAGGCTACTGGGCACACAAAAGCTTATTCCCTGAACTGTAAGAGGGACAGAGGGCACACAGCCAGTCAGTGCCCGAGCGCTGGAGACTGAGCGCATGGACCGCCTGCTAGTGATCCAGCGTCCCCGTGCTCCTCATCCTCTCCCACTCCTTGATGCCTCTGTTAAAAGCACAAGTTCCTGGCTCCCACACAGTTCTCCTGAGACTGGGGGCTTCGCCACGGGGCTGGCCAACTTCTGAACATGGTCCGGGGCATAAGCGATTCTCTTAGCCAATCTCAGGCTGCTTCACATACGGCGTCAGTTGCCTTTGTTCAGTGGCCGATGTTCCGTAACCTTCAAATTGGTCAGCAAGGGATTTGTTTCTTGTGGAAAATTCCCAAACACCCGCCTTAACCCATGGTGATTTTCAGCCTAATTTGGCAATCCACAAATCTACAAGTAAATTAGAGAATCGTGGGGGACCCAGCCAGATGAGGAGAGATCCCCTTGACCAACACCCTCGAAGAGCACCAGTAACGGGGCCCTCACTACCTCCCGGGCAGCCCAAATTGTCAGGAAGTTATTCCCTCCATCAAAGAGGGACACGGCTTTACTTCTTAGGAGGCAGCACAGCATAACAGGAAGAGCAGGAGACTGGAGTAAAAGGGCCAGTCCTACTCTGATCACCCGCCACTTGTTAAAGCCAGGCACTGTGCTGAATGCTGGGGACGCACAGGCAAAAGCAAGACCAATTGGTGCTGCTGGGCTTCCGTTTTTTATGAGGAAGACAACGTGGACATCCATAGGTGGAAAAAAGGCAAGCAGATGGGGAGGCGTGAGCAGCTGGGGCGCCAGGAAAGGAAGGGGGAGCTTGGGGCACCTGGGAAGGTGCCCTTATGGAGCAAGGCTGGAGGTGGGCATATTGCCTGCGCCATAGTCCAGGGGCCTGCACCCGAACGTGGAGGCTGCAGGGAGATGAGGTGAAGAGACAAGGATGGCTTCCAGGGGGCGACCCTGGGGACTGGGAAGACGATGGCCCTCTCCACGCATAGGGGAAGGTCAGCTAGGGAAAGATGGGCTCCATTTGGACACCCTGAGTTCAAGATGATCAGCAAGCGAGTGGTGATTGAGGAGGAGGTTGGGAGAGAAGTGAAGGAGCTGAGCCTCTTCTGGAGAGGTGATAGGAGGTGGGAGGAGACCACCCAGTGAAAACCATGAGAGAAGAAAAGAGGTTGAGCATGTGACCCAGAGGAGAAGCCAGTGAGGAGAGCTGGTCAGAAGGGAAGGAGGGGAGCCGGGAGCAAAGGAGGGCTCCTGAAACCCAGAGAGGGGGCAGGGTACTCCTTGCTGTCCAGGGCTGCCGGGAGGGCAAGGACAATGAGGACTGAGAAGAGGCCTCTGGGAAAGGAAGAGGCCGTAACAACAAAGTTAAGGACGTGGGGGATGACGTGGGACCCACGGCACGTCCATGGGCACCAGAAGCAGTGGGTGAGGATGAGGGTGATTTGCTGTAGAACATGGGACAAAATGGGATCCTGGGGAAAGACGGAGGGGTTGGTCTTGCCAAAGAACTGGGGTGAAGGTAGTAGTGCGAGGGGTATGAGGGAGGAGGAAGGGAGAAGAGAGATTTCTCCTCCAACGGCTTCCTTTGACACGAGCTTCTCCTCTGAGAGTTTGAGAAGATTTAGGGAGGGATGGGAAGTCAAGAGTGGAAACTGGGAAAATGAATCAAGCGCTTCCTTGCAGCAATCGGACCCAGCGGAGATGTCACCTAAATGACTGACGATTTGGGGGATTTTCTCTATGTCCCATGAGCAGAAGCAGGGACAGCAGCTGGAGGACGGCATTCCAGGAAGAGGCTGGGGAGGGCAAGATTTTTGGTAGGAAAGGGAGACAAGGGATTCAAGAAAAGACGTGAAGCTGAACTTTCACCTTGGGGTCAGGATGGGGAAGGCAGGAAAGTGAGGTCAGGGCAGGAATCATGGTCCAGGAAGAACTGAGGGACGGGGAGAGTGGCCAGTGCCGCAGGGCCACAGGGGCAGCAGACCATGGCCGAGGACTCTGAGAGTTCCCAAGCGTGGAAGCTGGGCGTTTAGAGGCGGAGAAATCAGTGATGGGGACTCAATTAGTGCAGTAGCTAGAAAGTTAGGATGCTTGAGGGAGTATCAATAGAGAGATGGAATGGAAGGCCCCTTCTAACAGAGCCCAGGAGATGGGAAGGAGAGAAAGTCGGGAGGCCAGCCCTGAACTCGTGCAGGAGGGAACAAGAGCGTCCTGAACACTGGGAGAGAACAGCATCTAGACCCTGGCTTGAATGACCCTTGGATGGAGAGCCTGGAAGGAGGGTCCCAGCTCCCCAGAGTGTGAGTCAAGGGCCCTGGAAGCACGACGGAGCAAGAAAGGAGAAGACTGAGGCTGAAAGCAAGACTGCCGGCTATGGAGCAGGCGTGGCAGGGAGCACCCCATCTGCTGCCCTCTTTTCTTTCAGGAGCTCCCCAGCCCCACCCCAGTCCCCAGCACTAGTGAACTAGCTTCCTGCTAATGGAGCATTTGGATGCCAGGGGGCTCCCACTTTTTACATGATACCAAGGTTTTTGTTTGTGAGTCACCAAGAGATACTCCAGTTCTGAGTAATCTGTCACAGGGCAGGAGATTTCGAGTCTGACGTCATCTTGGAGTTATGGAGCTCAAGTCACTCCTCCCACAAAGTGGGCTTCCAGCCTCCCCTTGAACTTGGGGCTCTGACCCTACTTTTCCTCCTCTTCTGTCCTCATTCTGCTCACATGCAGCCCTAACCTGGATACTTTGGGGGGAGGGGAGCTCGGGGAGGGAGAGAATGCCTGCTCCCCTCCCGCACGCGGAACATCGTCTCACTGATGCTAAAGCTGGATGTGCCGGCATGACACACATTCTGACAAAGACGGGGCTCCGAGATCAGAAGGTGGGCTGTTGGGTTTTTTGGTTTTTTAATAGCACAGGTTCCATTTTAATGTGAGCAGGGAAAAGAGACGGTTCATTTTCTTTTGGAATTAAAGGCATTTCAAAGCTCGGGGGGCGGGCAGGATGCTTTCTGTGCTTTGAAACAGAATGACCCCAAGTTCCCAGAACTGAAAGGAAGCCCAGCAGCCCTTCAGTCCCGCCCGTCTACCCAACGAGGTCGCTAAGCCTTTCACTGACGACGGCATCGATGCAGAAGCAACTGGGTGGCAAAGCCGAGGGCCGGCATCAAGTCCTGCCCGAGAGACTTCATCAAGTGCGTGACTCCGGACTTAATGAATTTCAGTCAGCCTCCATTTCTTCAACAACCGCACAATGAGCATCCCAACAGTACCCCTTCCAGTGTTGGAGTGCGGAGCAAAAGAGGTATTATTTGTAAAACTCAGAGGCGCGATGCCTGGCACATAGTAGGGACCTTTTGAATATCGGACTAAATGCCCACTCCACGGGGCCTTGAGACACATATTTTGGAAGATTGTTTTGTTTTGTTTCCAAAGTGCACAGATTGTTGCTACCTAAGGCAGCCAAGCACTGGCTTTTCTGAAATGAGTTCTCCAGACCCATCAGCCAGACCACCCGTTCTTAAAGAGGGGGGTGCTTGGAAGTCTCAGGGTAACTCTTATCAAATTCCATGAAATAATCCAAGCCCATTCAAAGGTGACGGTTCATTTTCTTCCACCTTTCCCCACCCCCACCCTCAACCGATTCCTTGGGTCCCTCATTAAGGCAACAATTCCTCTACCAACCCTTGAAAATCCAAGCAGGTGATTCCCCCCGTCCTTTATTCTGAGGTTATTCACAATAATAATAGTGGGCATTTATCCGGGGCTTTAAGCGAGGTGAGTCCAGCTCCACTCCCGCTCCCCCCTCCCCCACGACACAGGGCGAATGAGTGAGTCAGCCAATGCTAGCCCCTAGCCAGGGAGGCCATCGGCTTCTTCTCATGCCATGAAGCACAATCGGGGAGGCCAGAGAGCTTTCCTGACATCAATACGGGAGCAGTTAGGTGGCTTCGGCAGCACCTTCTGGAGAAGTTTGAGGGGGCTCTCCCCCCAACATCCTGCTAGTTTACTCCCTAGAGCCTGGGCCAGTGAAGTCATAAAGCCAAGTGATTAAGCCCCTTTTCCAGCCTCGTCTGAAGCCGTCTCTGGCCTTGGCCAGGAAACCGGAGATCCACGGCTCCTTGCAGTAAATGACCCTGTGAATAAGCCATTCCCGGGGGTCTGGCCGGCCGGCCACTGAGACAATCTCCATGGGAACGGTGCGTAAGCTGCAATGAAGAGGCCAGGTCCCCTTGCCCACTTGGTTAAACTAGGGCAGCCCCGAGTTCGAGCCCCCACTCGGGGCACGGCGCCCCCTTCGCCAGCCTGCGCTGGAGGACATCTCCCCACTATTTTTGCTCCTGTGAGTAGAGAATTCCCTGCCTTGACAGTAAAGAGCCCTCAGCAAATAGAGAGCGGCCCTGGGCGTGGAGGCAGAGGAACTGGGTTCCAAAGCTGCAAGCTCTGGGCCGCCCTTTCCTGGCGGAGTGTAATAAATGTGGGTATATTTCTCCAGCACCTACTATGTGTCCTGGGGGGAGTGCTCTTCTTATCCCCATTTCCAGTTGAGGAAGCAGAGGCCACCACAGGTTAAGTGACTGGCTCACCGGGGGTTTGGTTTCCTTCCTCTGGAAGAAGCCCCCTCCCTTTTTGTGCTGGGCGCACCTAGAGCCAAATCAGTTATAAAGAAAAAAGGGGGGTCCCTTAAGTATCTGCGATGGGACGGGAGTAGAGCGCCGCCCAGCCCCCCTCGGGGCGCCCCTCTCCAGGCAGTTTTGAGCCGGCAGTCAGGCCGGTCCTTCCACGGGGTGGGCCTCCCTCCCCCCGCGCCCCCACCCGCCCCGCGCCCCGGCGCACCTCGGGGTCCCGCCCCCTTGGCCCCCCAGCCCCGGCGGAGCTGGAACCGAGGCCGGGAGCGGCGGGGCGGGGGAGTCCGGGCCGGCGGGACGCGGCCAGGGGATCGGGGATACGTCCCGGGGACGCCGCCCCAAGAGCTCTTACCTCGGCCCGGCCCGCGCACCCCGCGCGTCCTTCCGTCTGGATCCCAAGGCCAGAGAGTGGGGGCCCTGGGCTGCTGCTGCCGCCGCTGCTGCTGCTGCTGCTGCCGCTGCCGCCGCCGCCGCCGTGAACACCCCTTGGCCGCCGTGCCCCCCGCCCCCAGCCGCCGCCGCCGCGTCTCGAGCTGCAAGTTTCCATAAAAGTCCCGGTGCTCGGCCGGCCCGCATTCCAGGCGGGCCCAGGGCCGGCCCTGCAGCTGTTCCAAGGCACGCGGCCGCCGCTGTCCCGGCTCCCCAGCCCGCCCCGCCCCCGCGGGGGCTCCCTGCACGGCGGGCAGGGGCGCGGTCGGAGGCAGCGGGGGAGCCGGGCTCCCCCCAAGTCCGGAGCGCAGTAACCCAGTTAGACCGAGAGGATGAGACGGGATCCATCCCGTGCGCCTGCGGGGGCGGGCTGGGCTGACCGACTTTGCAAGGAGGGCAGACACAGGGCGGGGGGGGGGGGGGGGGGCGGGGGGGGAGTCGCGAATTTCCTGGCTGCCCCCCTCCCCCCGCCCTGGGCCGAGAGCGGGGTCCGCACGGACGCACTTGGGCTGGGAGCCCAGGGGCCAAGCCACCGGTCCGGGATGGAAGATGAAGATGGTATCAGCCCCCCCCCCCCAGGTGGCCAGGGGAGTCCGTAAAGTCCGGCTCCCGAAGCGCTGACTGGGGGTAGAAGGCAGGAGAGACCCCCAGCGGCTCTGCTCCTTAGCCCCAGCGCAGCACCGGGACTTCAGGCACTCACTGGGCTGAGCTTGGAGCTCCCCGGAGGCTCCCGGGAAACTGGGGGGGGGGGCCCCCCGCGGTCTGCAGCAGCCTCGGGACCCTTCTCACAACCAGGTTCGGGGCCCAGAAAATAGTCAGGATGGCGAAGGAAACCCCTCTAGGGAAGATACAGCTGCGAGTTTTTCATTGGAGTTCAAGGACCCCTGAATGCGCTGGGTCCCGGATGAAGGCCCCCAAAGAAGTCCTCTCCCGTAGACGGGCCATGGGAGAAGCTGAGCAAGGAGAGCCTTCAGAGTACTCCAATCCCCCACATTTTCCCTCTCTCCCTACTGTGGCTAAAGCCAAGGAGACTCAGTCTTTCCCACTGCCCCTAGCCTTCCCCCGGAGCCCGAGGAGCCCGACATCCAGCTCGGGATCCAGACGCCCAGCAGCCCAGTCAGCCAGGAAACATTTCTCCAGCCCAGTGTGTGTCAGACACTGGGACGAGCGCTGGGACTCAAAGGGCCCTCAGGAAGCTCACAACCTCACCGGAGTCAGTGCACAGACAAACAAGTTCATTGAAAATGGAGAGGAAATGGGGAGGAAGGCCCCAGAATGAAGGGAAAGGCTTTCAGGAAAAGCTGGGGCTTTGGCTGGCACTGGAAGGAGGCCTGAAGGGGTGTCAGGAGAATAGGAAGGACAGTGGCCTGGGGACAGCCGGGAAGAATGGCCAGTCTCCATCCTGGAACTGCTGGGAGGCTGGGAAGTTGCGGGTTGGGCTGGAGGCATAAGGAGGTAGGACAAGCAGGAGGACATTGAACACCAAAGGTTAGGGTCAGTTAGGCTTGGGTTAGGGTTGACATTAGATTTAGGGTTAGGTTTGGGCTAAGGCAGGGCACTTTTGTTTGACTCTGGCTAGCAGGTTGGCAAGTCGGGGATGATATTAGTAGAGTTTAGCTTTGGGAAAATCACCTTAGGAGCTGAAGGGAGCACAAAGCCCAACCCCAGCAGTTACTGTAAGTTCAGGTGTGAGGGGATGAGAGTTTGAGAGGCGATGGACAGAGATGGGACCTGGGAGAGATGCTGTCCCGGTCATATTGACTGGCCCCGGCCCCATGTTGTCTCTGGCTGATGAGGGAAATGGATCACGAAGGATCTCTAACCTGAATGATTCGGAGCTGTGCCCTCGAGTCACATGAGAGCCAGGAGGGGGGGTCTTTTAGGCAAAAAAAAGAGAATCAGATATCTGGGAGAATGATGGGATTGTTTCAAAGGGTGCAGAGAGGTCAAGGAGAATCCCAGTGGAATGAGCAACCAGGTTTGGTAAGGGTTCTAATGGAGTGGGGTGGCCTGCTGTTGGTTAAGAAGAGAGGGAGAATAGAGAAACCGGAGGAGTTTAGCTAAAGGGGCAGCAGGGACACGGGATGATGGTCAGCTAGGGGGGAAGCGTCAAGGAAGGGGGGATAGGACAAAGTTTTTAGCCTGGAGGAAACCAACTGGAGAGAGGGATAGGGGAAGCCGGACACAAAGGGGGGCAGTTTTTGGAAGAGAATGGATTCCATGAGGAGTGAGATGGTGGAAGTGGAGAAAGCAGATGTGGCCCATGGAACAGAGACCAGGGATTCAAGAGCCGGTGCACCAAGGGAGGGCAGAGACGCTCTGGGCGGCTGGGGGGCCAGAGTTTGCATTTTATTCCTTCGGTCGTTATCTGCCTTAGGTCTTTACCAAAGAAAATGATGGACTTAATACATACACACACACACACAGATACATGAGACAGAGAGACCCAGAGAAACACAGAAAGAGGCAGAGAGAGACAGAGAGAGACAGAGACAGAGAGGAGAGAGAAGAGAAATCCCCCCTGGAGGTTTGGGACTTTTTCACTATTTGGTTCCTTCATGTGTAAAGCCACATGGAGGTCCCTTCTGGCCCCGTGTTCTCGTCCCAGGACTTAACACAGAGCTGGGGCCACCATCACACTAACAGGACCCAGAGCCCTCCACCTGCTCGGCAGCAGAGTCCAAGCTTCTTTTAATAGCAGGCAGACCCTTCACTTCCCAGTCGGAGATAAGCTTCTAAAATAAGCGCCTGCGGGAGGAAGGGGCCCCACTGGGGCTGCTGCGATCCACAGGCGCCTGTGCTGCTGCTGGTGGGAGGGGCAGCCCAAGCCCCCAGATCTCCCCCCCACGGCAGGTGGGAAAGCAAGTGAAGAGTGAAGTGTCACTTGGCTAGTGTCACTGACACTACTCAGGGGAGATTCCAGGGGGGGGGGGGGGAGGCGCTTAGGACTTTAGTCCCCAAAGGTCAAATGTCCCATCACTGGGAAGCCCCAATGCAGCTGGGCTTAATTTAACACCATTTTATAAAAATTTAGGTACGTAAACAAGTCATTTTTTACTGCCACGATAACGTTGGCCAGATTGTTTGAATCCAGGGGTCCCGGCCTCCCAGGACCCCAAGCAGCATCACCCTCCCCTGCTCTACAAAGCCTCTCTACCAAAATTCCATATGCCAAAAAGACCCCTGACCTAAGACTTCCTATCCAATCCACAGAAAGAAATCCAAATAGTTCCAGAAAATGACTCCAAGTACAGCAGGGGCCACCGAGGGCGGCTTTCAAAGCCTGTTTTCCAACAGAAGCTCAAAGTTTACTTGCCAGCTGAGGGTTAGGGGCTTTTGGGAGAGCCCCCTTCTTCCAAAGGACCCTAGGTGCTTTGCTGAGGGGCTCCGGCTGCTGCTTGTTGCAATATGCTGACCATGAACAAGTCATGAGAGATGGGAGGCCTCTGGGCTCTGGACTTGCTGAGGGGGGGAGGAATCCAAGTCTGCCCTGCCCCCTCCTCTCAGTGTGCCCACTGCTGCTGCACCTGTGTGGCCCCTCCCCCTCGCCTGCCCACGACACTAAACTTTCTGAGCTTCCCCCTTCCAAGTGCGCTGTGCGACAATGTTAACATAAGCTGCAACAGAAGAGGTACCATCAGTCCTTTATTTGGCAGTAACAGAAACACCTTCCCAGCTCTTCCAGGGAGGGGGAGGGGAGGGAGAGCGGGCACGCTTCCATCATGGTTTTATTCAGTGGTATTTCATTGTTAAATGGTCGTACTGTAAATGTAGGCAAGAAAAAGACCCGCCTCCTGGCACTGGCTGCCTCAGATACTACACCAAACGGGCCACTTGAGCCCGGTCGTCGGGACAGACATTGTCACCGACGGAGCAGAGCCTCTCTTCCCGATCCTGCCAGTCCTGACTCCGAGGCCCACCCCGGGAACGTGCTCCTGCTGCTCGTACAGAATCCTGGTTCGAGGCCAGAGGGGGTGCATGCAAATCTTGGCTTCGGAGCATGAAAGGCTGGGGAGAAGTGGCGAGTCTCTCTTTGGCGTTCCTACTTCCTGAGCCTGAAGAACCGCCAGGTCCTCGGAATCGTAAGCAGGCTGTTCGCCTGGGGAAGTTTGCTAGTTGAGTTTTAGATGTATTCCCTTATTTCCTTCTTGATAACAAACATAACATGCAAAATGTTTCCTCCAAGAAGGAAAGGACCGGCCTTTCAAGTCAGTGGGGGATACATGTGGCTAGCCATGGTGGAGAATGGAGAGACAGCCCGGGAAACCACCTCAACGTTGACTTCTTCCATCTTTAAAAACTGAAGAAAAAAGAAAAGCCATCGTCTGGCCCAGAATGCTCCCGAAAGAACCTCCGAGGACCCAAAACCAGCGTCTGGTGGAGATCACATGTGATTTCTCTGCAATCAACACCAAAAAAACGAGTTCGGAAGATGGGTTTTTACCCCACGGAGATTTGAGATCGGCTACCAACAGCTGCTCTTCTAACGTTTTAAAAGGCCTTCTTTGTCTCTAGAATCCAGTTTTAAGGCAAATGGACACCGATACTTTTGACCCTTGAGCTCCTCTGCTCTCGTAAACATCTTTTTTTCAGAAAGCTGGCCCTTCCCAACATCAGGCCGAGAGTGCTCTCTTCCTAAAGGAGAGCACTCTTCCACACGGAAATCCCTGAAATTCTATTTGGTCGCTATCATCCCTTGAACTGAAGGCCACACAGAAAACCTCGGGTGGGAAGGGCAGCTGGCGGGCTGACCAACTTCCTTCCACAGCAACCGCACTGAATCGTGGAAGGGAATCATTTGACCACTTGCATAACAACCCAAACCTTGCATATAATTGTACTTTTTTGGAGCAAAAATTCAAAAAGGGAGAAAACATAGTGAATATGCTTTCAGAGAACATAAATATGTAGGTGCCGGCCAACAAAATCAACCTGAAGTGTTGTGGGGCAACATTAAATAGTGCAGTCTTTCCAAAGGGATTTCAGACAAATCTTGTCAAACATAAAAATAACATACGAATCCCTCCCCCCCACCCCGTTTGGTTTCTAAAATAGATGATAACAATAATCATCATCGTGGAAACAAAATCACATTTCAAAGTGTTGCTCACAAAGTACAACTCACTTCTGTCCCAGCATAAAGAACAATAAAACTCGAGTAAAACTTTGTGGCACAGAGGATGGAGAGCTAGAACTGAGCGCAGCGGGTGTCCTGTCTGTCAGATGAGCCCGGGCCAGTGCCAGTGCTCACCACGTCCCGCCGTCCTGTTCCAGAAGCCATCCCCGTTATGTCAGCCCTCTGCCGTCTCACTCAAAGACCATGATTCTGATTTCTACGCTTCACGCCGACACCTCAATGAGGAGAAACCAGGCACTTTCATCTAAAATGCTGCTTTAAAACCACTCTAGGTCATCCTAGAGCAAAGAACATCCTATGGTGAACAAAAAAGAACTTGGGGGGGAGATGGGGGGAGAGAAACGGGGCCCTCCCTAGGGGGCCTCCCGCCCATCCCCCAGCGCCGCTAACTGAGCCAAAGAAACAGCGAGTGGGAGAAAGGGCGGGGTTTGTGCAGCCATCCCAAGGATCCTAAAGAGACCAAATCTCCTCCGACTGGAAATATTCATGGGTGAAATTTGGAGAAAAAAAGCCGCCATGAGAAAGAAATCTGCGAGAAGTCAGTGTCTTTTCCCTACAGGAGCCCTACCAGAAGCTGTCCTGTGCCAGGACGCAGGAGGCGTTTCCTGCATGGGATCGTGCAATCCCACCGGCATTTCAACCCGACACAACCGGGAGCTCTTGAAAGGGTGACTTGAACCCTAGAGAAAGGAGGAAGGGGGGGCCTTTGCCCTCTTGATTGTAACACAGAGAATCGGGAGCAGCAGCCCAAGAAATCTCCCGGGGAGACCCCCACGGGCCGAATCTCGGATGTGGAACCCGCCAACACTTGGGAGGAGCCACAGCCCCTCGGCAATTAGGACACACACATCACATCGCTACCGCCTAACTGTGATTATTCCTACTTCCTGCATCACTCAACAGTGGATATGTACAGATGCCTTTTCAATAAAGTGAAATGCGTGGTCACCGAGACCTGATGGATGACAGCAGGCCCCAAAGGGAAGCTGGGGGCCCCGGGGCCGAAGCAGCGCCCCAGCTGCTACGTGCTGCGGCAAGGCTTTGGAGTCCTCTGGGGATCAACCAATTGCCTCCAAGGACCAAGGGCGACCTTCACTCACAAGAGCAAGTATGGAGAACATTTCGGAGATGGGGTCACGGCCCTCTCCCAGGCGTGTCCAGCCCCTGCGTCCATCTGTCCATCCATTCATCCCTCAAGATTCTACCCCGCGGCCCAGCCACATGCACGTTCCTTCTCACTGGACTCTGGCTTCCACCAGGCCGCTGGACACGGTGTGGCCGTGGCCGCTGACGCAGCTGTTGGCGTGTCTCAGGGCATCAGTGCCCAGGTAGGCCATCAGGAGCTCAGTGCGGCGCATTAGCAGCTGCATCAGGTCCTCGGCTAGGGTCTCCATGCTGGAGTAGCGGACCTTCTCCAGGTCGAAGATGTCTTTGAGGAAGTAGAGGACTTGGTCCTGACAGACAAAACAAACAAGGGGGCGTTTATGGGGCGCGTCTGCATGGCCTCCGCTCACCCCCAGGGGTCGGCCCCCAGGAGTGACTGGGAATGGCAGAGAATGCAGTGTAGAGGCAGAGAACCAAAGGGACACAAACCCATTGGAGACTCTGTCCCACGCGTCCCCTCAAAGCCAGCACAGAGGCCTATTTAAGCTAAAACTAAACTTCTGGATCATAAGCCCCATACTCGGCACGGGTGCACAGTGAGACAGCAGCAGAGTCCAAGTGAAAAGCGTGCTTGGGACCCTCCGGTGGCAGAAGGAGGCGGCGACGGCACGCCATGTCGGGTCAGAAGGGCCACCCTCCTGCCTCCTGTCCTCATTATTCTTTGGAACAGAACAGGACCCCAAGCTACATAGCCCACATGGTCCAGTTCAAAAAGTAAACAGCTTTCTAGCACGGCAGGGAACAGGCAAAGCCATTCACCCGTTATAAGTGAAAAGTTAAAATGCCGTTTGTGCGACCACCTCAAGTCCCAGAAGAATCACTGCACTTTGCTAAGGCTAGCTTGTACTGACACCATGCTCTGCTGCTACAGGCAGACAGGGGTGTGGGCTGCCCAGGATCAGCAGGGTCCAGCATCGGGGCACAGGGAAACAGGACCCAGAGCCCCCCCCTCCCAGGGAGCTTCCCTTTCCCGCACGTTGCCTTTGAGTAAAGCGCACATCATCGACTTATGATTTCATTTGGAACAAATGTGATTTTTTTTAAAAAGTTGCCCATACCTTAAAGAAGTAACATAAATCATAGAGGGAATTTCTTGGGCCCAAAAAGCCCCAGGCTAAGACAGGACTGACTTGCTCACAAATGGCATAGAAGTGGGCAAAGAAGCCATCCGGAATCTGTTGGCAAAGGAAGGAGAGCCAAGTTAACAAGCTGGGTCATAAAACCACCACCGAGTTTTTAGGAAGCACCTGCTATGAGCCAGGCACCAAGGGACAAAAGGAAGAAAAATAACTGGAACGATGTGTGGGCCCACCAATAAAATGAAAATAAGACTACTACCTAAATTAGCGGACTTATTTGTTGTCACACGGCCAAGTACAAAGGATCACTTTAGAGCTCTAAAAATTATAACAAAATTCATCTGCAAGACCCAAAATTCAAGAATCTCAAAGGAAATTAAAAAAAAAAAAGTCGTTAGGAAGCGGGCCAAGCAGTACCAGATCTCAAACTGTAAACAAAGGAATAACATAGATCAGTGGAACCTGCAAGGCACATGACATTTAGAACAGGACAGAGCACAAAAATGTCCGATAAACTAAAAATGCCTAATTCCTGGGAAAGGCCCATTACTCAACAAAAACCGCGGGAAAACTGCAAGGCAGTCTGGCAGAAGTCAAGCTAACACTGCCATCTCACACCACATACTAAGCTAAGCTCCAAATGGACACAACTAAAATATAAAGTCACATCACAAATAAGTTCAAAGCACAAGGAAAAAAACAACTTGCTTTCCTTAATCCCTTCCCTTCTTCCCTCCTTCCTTTCCTCCCTTCCTCCTTCCTTTCTTTTTTCCCTCCCTCCCTCCCTTCTCTCCCTCCCTTCTTGTTGACCAAGCAAGAGACAACGAGCACCACAGAAGAAGACACGGACATTTGACAATAACGAGAACCATTCCCCAGCAGCGAAGTGATCCAGGGTCATGGGCAGGCACAGGAGGTTCCATTCCAAACTAACAGCAATTATTTGAAAAAAAAATAAAGTTCCAAATCTCGAACAGAGAAATGCACATTGAAACAAAAATCAGAATCCCCCTTTGATCAGATTGTCCAAGATGACAACCGGACAGACGGCCGCTGGAGGAGAGGGGCAGAGGCAGCAGCACCAGTGCGGGGAAGGCAGTAACCCCCCAACTGTGGCTGCCCTTTGACCCAGCAATCCCCCCACTGCTAGAGCCCACAGAAAAGGAGAGGTCTGATGCACAAACAGCTGCTCTTTTTATCACTGCACAGGCTGGAGACGAAAGGGATGTCTAGCAACAGGGGAGACAACCAGGACCATCGTCCAGTCCACCCTCCACTGTCTCTCCAGAGCCATCTGAGACTGGCTTCATTGCTTCCATGATGCTCTCTGTCCAGCTCATCCTCTGCCATCCCCTCCTCCTCGTGCCTTCGATCTTCCCCCACATCAGGGTCTCTTCCAGTGAATCCCATCTTCTCATTATGTGGCCAAAGTAGCTCAGCTTCTGCTTCAGAATGTGACCTTCCACTGAATAGCCTGAATTCATTCAAGTGTCGACTGATTGGATCTCTTTGCTGCCCAAGGGGTTCAGAAGTCTCCTCCAGCCCCACAATTCACAAGTGTCAATCCTGCGGGGCTCAGTTCCTCTCACCTATCAAACCCAGACAGTGGAAAAGCATAGTTCTGGCTGTACGGCCCTTTGCTGGCAAGGTGACGCCCCGCTTCTTAATCTGCTGTGCAGGCAGCTCAGAGCTTTCCTTCCAAGGAGAGAGCAGCTCGCCATTTCATGGCTGTGGTCACTGTCTGCGGGAATCTCTGGGCCCAAGAATATAAAGTCTGACGCTGCTTCCATTCTCCCCGGATTTGCCGGGAAGTGACGGGTCCGGCTGCCAAGATCTCAGCCTTCTGCAATGTTAAGATTCAAGCAGCTCGCTCTCTCCTCATTGAGAGGTTTTTTGTCCCTCTTCCCTCTCTGCCTCAGAGCGGTGCCCTCGGCCCATCTGCAACGGCTGGCGTTTCCCTTTGTTTCTGCGTCTGAGGCAGGCCAGCGAGGGGACAGCCGGCAATTCTCCTTCTCCGATCTTAAACCAGTCACTTGTTCCACGTTTCGTCCTAACTTCCAGGTTCCTCAGATGATGGCCCTGGAGGACTGGCCACATTTTGTTAGAATCCACACAAAGGCTTTAGTGTAGTCAATGAAGCAGAAGCAGAAGTGGTTTTTTGTATTCTCCCCCTCTCCCCCCCACCAAACTCACTCTGTAATCTAGCAAATGTTAGCAATTGGGTCCTACTTCTGTCTCTACCTCTTTGAAAACCCGGCTGGCTCTTCTGGGAATTCTTGGGTCACCTTAGGCAGAACCTCACGGGTGTGACACGAGCAGTTTGTGCATCCTTTGGCCCTGCCTTGACTTCAGCCTCCGGGAGGCCAGTCACCACACTGGAGCACTTATCTGGGCGCCCGGATATTTCTGTCCGTTCTTCTGTAGATTCTCACCACCTCCTCTCAATCTCCTACTGCAGGCGCGTCTCCGATGTTTTGGTCTTTTATCGTGTCCATTTCTGCACGAAACACTCCTCGACGTCTCTTGTCTTTCCCGTTCTATCGCTTCCTTCTATTTCTTTGCATTTTTCCTTTAAAGTTCTTCATTGTCCTTGTTCTTCTCTGGAATTCAGCATTTGGGGGCCATGGCTTTCTCTTTCTCCTTTTCTCCTGCCCTCGTCTCTCTGTAAAGCCTCCTTGGGCTGCCATTTTGCTTTGGGATGTCTTTTATTGCTGCCGCCCATACAACATTGTGAACTTCTGTCCACAGTTTTGGGGGCGCTCCGTCTACCAGGTTTGATCCCTTAACACTAAGCTTCTCTTTCTTTTTGACCAGGGATAACATTATCCAAAAGAGAAAGAGAAAAGTGCGTCACTAAGGCATTGAGAAGCTCATGCACAAGCTCAGGAGAAAAGGAAGACAAGAACAGCTTTAAAAGTGGAAGCAAGATTGCTTGTTATCACTTCTAATACACACCCTCTAGGTGGTAACAATTTCCCTCTTTTGCAGTCGACCCTAAATCGATGAAAAATTGTGCTTTTACTCCCATTTAAGTGACTCCCCCTCATCTGCGCAGTGAGCACGGCTCACCCTAACCTTTTTTACGTTGCCAGATTCTGTTGCGCGTCATTTAAGACATTTTGTCGATCTCCTCTGGGCATTTGGGGCATCATGGGAGCTCTCTTGGTGGGGTGGCCTGCCCTGTGAGGTGCCCCGGCCCCTCCTGCTCTGTTGCCCTCAGGGGCTCCTTTGGCTGGCAAGGCCCCCATGAAGGGAGCTGGAGAATGACTGCAGGACACTGATCGTAAGGGAGACAGAGGATATTTGGGATGAGTCCAAAACATTGGCCTCTGCAAGTTCCGAGGGCAAAAATTGTCTCCCCTCGCCCTGCATCCCCAGTGACCTGCGTGCAATAGGTACTTAGTAAGTCAGTGTCGCTGGACCAAGAGCAGGGCTCGAGCCAGAGGACGCCTGGTGACCCCTTCTCTGACTGCTCCCTCAGGCGGCTGTCCATCCAGCTTCTGCTTGGAAACTCATTCCCGCTCATTTAACTCATTTAACCTTTACTACTGCTTGGTATTTAGGAGTCACCTTGCACTTCCTGTGCTGACAAATGACAGACGTCACTGATAACTGACCCTGGGATGGAGATTCAGGATCACAGTGTCCAAGGAGGGGTGGGCGACGTTGCTGTGATTCTGCAGAGGAGCAAAGTGCCCCAAGGCTGCCACCCTTCTGCCCGAGGACACTGATGGAAAACCGGGGCTGTGCTTGGCTCCAGGGTGAATGGCTCAGGTCCTGGGACTCATCTTTCGTCCCCTGAGGCTTGTCACCCCCTTCCTGTCGTCGTGGCCACCATATTGGCTGAGGGGCGCTCAGACAGCCAGGCTGTCTCCCTCGTCTTGCATCTGGAGCATTTGTGTGCCAGATTTCCCATTTCTCCTTCTGATGTCTCAATGACCACAAGTGAGACCTCCGCATGTAAAATTAGCGGGCACGTCCTGGAGGCCATCGCTCAGGCCATGACAAAGATCTTAAGGAGCCCCAAAGTCTAATTTCCTTGAAAAAGAGATCCATCTTGAACAATGGTCGAGTGCAGAAAAACAACAGGGCTGAGGCCCACAAATGGTGTAGCTGGACTCTGGATCACTCGGGGAAGGATCCGTGGGAACTGGTGGCATGGGGCCCAGCTTTACCCTTAGTTTTCCAGGAAGGCTCATCCTGAACAAATCCAGCTGAAGCTTGCCAGACGATCAACCCCCCCAAGATGGCCTGAAGTACAGGGCAGGGGACTGGCCCCAAGGGACCCCCAGCCGCCCTCGGGCCTTGGGGAGAGAGTGTCGCAGTGAAGGCTCCACAGCGGACCACAGCCAGGTTTCCCTCGGCCCATGTCGCTCCTCTCTGCTTTCCGGCACTCCCCGGACAGACAGAGGGGGCTGGCCGTGGCCTCCCCGCCTTGGTGAGGCTAAAAGGGGACCCATCGACAGAGGGGGGTGATCGAGGCTTGGAGCACAACGTGGCTCCCGCTGTTCACACCTGCTCTAAAGCAGGTGATGAAGGAGTGGCAGCATCTAAGGAAGGAAAGGGCCCATGTGGGCCCGAGAGCTTGCTGGGAAGCCACTCACCTTCATCTGCTGCCTCTTCTGCTTGAGCACGGACCAGCAGCTGGACGCCACGGCCTAGAGGTGGGGAAGAAGAGGGGAGTTCAGGCTGGCCTGTGTCCCGCCCTCGACCCAGGTGAACCCCCGGCACTCCCCTGGGGCAGGGGTACTTAGCACTTCCTAGAGGGGTTCTTCCTTAAGAAATGGCATTTCTAGTCAGCTGCTGATATCCACAGCCCCACTGGAGGCATTGGCTGGGGTTTGTGACACTTAAACCTCACGGCAGTCGCTAGGCCACACAGGGGGGTCCTTCACGGGGCACTCCTCACAGCGCAGCCGTGCTAAGCACCTCTGAGGCATTTCCGGGGAGGGGGACTCTCTGCCAGAGCTCTCTCTTAGCTCAGACACACGGTTGTTGCATTCTACCCCCCCCCCCCAGCCTGGGAGGAAGCTGGTAAATAAATAAATAAACTTCTTACCCAAGGGCAGACCCCACCAGATTTTTAACAATGAGTAAGAAGCTGAAGAGAACAAGTGACACCTTCTACACAGAGAAAGAGCGGGTATCCAACCTGCTAACGGCAGACAGTCTCCAGATAACACCCTAAAGGGGAACGATACCTGCCCCCCATCACATAACTCTCCTAGAAGAGACTACTAAAAAGTTAAGAGGGTTTGAAGAAAAATGGGGAAAGGAAAGAGAAGCTATGATAGAGAATGACAACGTCCTGAAATTGGAGTTGGAAAAAATAAAGAATTCACAGGAGGTGCAGGGAAACAAAATTTGTGAATTAGAAAAGGTTAAAAAAAAGAAATGGTGTTTCTGACGTAGTTTGAGCCCCGCTGGAGGCTTCCTCCAAATGAGGGGCTAAGAAATATAACGTAACGGCGGCAACATAGGAAACACGGCGGAGGCCCCTCGGCCCAGCACCCCGCGTCTGCAGCTCTAGGGTCGCCGTGGGGGAGAATGAGCTCTTGTGAGACAAGAATCATCAAGCTGGGAGAAAAATCTGCGGATTTTAGAATTCGGTCCGACGACGACGGCCCACCCGAGTCCCTCACTAGTCTGAGGGGCAGAACAAGTGTGACTGAAAAAAGAAATCCCCCTTTAGAAGCCAGCCCTGGGGCTGGGGGCTGGAGTCCGGCCCCCCGGGAGCCACTCACGGTTTCTTTGAAGGAGGAGTTCAGCCAGCGATTATTGACCACGTTCTGGATGGAGGTGGGCGGGTTTTCCAAGTCTTCAAAGGAATCCATTAATATGAAATCCAGGACAATGTCATAGAAATTGAGATTTTTCACCTGCAAGAAATGAGGGGGAAACGCCCGCGATATTATTTGGGGGTTTGTGAAACCCCAGTCCCCACTTCTGCCCCCTCCCCTTGGCCCGCCCCCTTTGGCCTCCAGAGGGAATGAGCGGAAACAGCGCGACACTCACCCCCCTGGCGGCCAGCTCCCCCTCGGTGCTCTCCCAGTGGTCTGTCTGCTCTAAAAAACAGATCATTTCATCAAAAACATCTTCAAATTTCTTTGGGTTCTGCGGGACATCGTCAGCCAACGAGAAGAAGACACGTTTTAATCCAGAGCGCCCGGAGACGAGCTTCAGGCCCGCAGTCTAAGCGCGCCACCGGGGGTCGCCAGGGTACCAGAGGCAGGGCCGCCTCTCTCGAAGGCACCCCCAGCCGTGGCGAGGCCACTGGCCGAGGGGAGCGCCCCATCTGGGCTCTGACGGCAGACAGGGGCTCTCTAAGCCCCGCCCCTTTGAGCCAGCAAGGAGGAGGGAGATCCCAGATGCACCTCCCACCCGCCTCTCCCAAAGGCAATGCTGCCTCAGCCACCTGGGGGGCTAATTAGACTCCTCGCAATCCCGCTGGACCCTCCCAGGGAAGCCAGGAAAGAGGGGTGCAATCGGAAGAAGAGGTGCCTGCCCCGCTGAGGGACGCACGGGGAGAGAGGGGCAGGGGCAGCTGGGTCTTGTCTCCCCATCCCCGGGCCCCTAGGCCAGCTCAGGCACACGCCCACACACACTCATGCACGTGCACACTCGCGCACATAAGTCAGGGGCGCCCCGAACGAGGAGCCCCCAGAACCACCTTCTCCTCCCCCCCAGCCGCCACGGGCGCGCCTCTCCAACCCAAGGGCGGCTCTGCTCACCGGACCGGCTTTACCTTTCGCGCCTTCACGATTAAGGCCGACAGAATCTTCCTGCCGCTCTCGGCCAGAAACGTCCTATTGGCCGTTTCTGAAAGAATGACCTGCAAGAGCCCACCCTGAAGTGACTTTACGTGTACAAGTGGGTACTGAAAGCGCTCAGAGCCGAGCCGGGGCGCCCGAGGGCCCCTGGGGACGAGCCTTCCTCCCTCCTTTGGGGGCCGAACGCAGCCCAGACTGACGGGCCGGTCTCAGGTGTGGGACGGGGCTCCCACCACTACTAAGGGGGACGGGCCGCTCCTTGGCCAAGGCAGAACTGGGCAAGGCAGCCAGGCCCCGGGGGTCTATGGGCAGCTGCCTTGGAGTCAGGTGGGCAATGGCACTGCAGAAGGAGCTAGAAGCCTTCCTCAGAGTCCCTGGGTCCGAGGGGGCAGGCCCGGCCCAGGGCCAGAGCGGAGCCGGGGAGCCCCTCACCTGGAAAGCCTGCCGGATACAGTGCAGCTTGGCCAGAAAGTCGCTGTCTCCCAGGCACTCCAACATCTCAGTTCTGCGGAAAACGAGGGCAAAAATGGGGAGCAGTGGTTGGGGGGGCCTGCAGTCAAGGAGGGGCCTGTGGTCTGAAAGGGAGCAGCAGTGTGGGGGATGCTACAGTCGGGGGAGCCTGTGATCAGGGGAGAGAAACAGTCTGGAGGGGCCTGCAGCACTCGTGCTGACAAGGAAGGACCCAGACTAAACGACCTCCCCGTCTCTCCCCGGCGCATTCTCCCCAAAGGGCACCGTGTCCCCCTTCCTGGAACCCTAAGAAATGAGGGGGCCGGTACCTGAGGACTCTGGAGTAGATTTTCCCCTCCTCCACCAGGTGCATGGCCTCTTCGTACAAGGGGCAGCGGCAGAGCGCATCCAGGCTGTACGGGGGCCGCCCCTCCCGGTGGTCTGTGAGCTGGGGGGATGGAACGGTCAGCCGGAGCGAAGGCGCCCCCCAAAGACGTTCACCTTTGCCACAGAATGACGCCCCGAAGGGGCCGGGCTGGCCCCCAAGCGACAAAGAGAAGCAGGGTAAGAAGCGGCGGCCCCTCCCCAAAGCCCCGGTGTTCAACAGCCGGACAAAAGTGCCAAAGGTCATCCGCAGCCACACCAAAGGAAACCATAAAACCCCCTCTGAAGGGGTGGGGCCAGGTCAGCGCAAAGGGATGATGGGCCAGGCAGAGGGTCCAAGGGGGCGAGAAGCCAGGAGAACCCTCCCAGATCATTCCCAAAAGAGCCGCGTGAGCCCGACCATCACCAAGAGGGTCCAGTAAAAGGCGGCTGACCAGACGGAGGGCGGGAACCGCCTCCGGCACAAACCTCTCCCCCAGTGCTGTGACAGCATACAGCAGGTGCTTAATAAATGCTCACACCCTTCCCTCGCTTCCTCTTTCCCCATCTCAGGACTTGGAAATTAACTCAATAATCCTCTGCCCTGTGACATCTGGGTACAAACACCCCGAGTCAGGGTGAAAGCGAGCTCCGGCTGGGGGAGGGGGGGGCTGAGGACGGAGACTGAGGGGGGAGGGGGCAGCCCTCGAGATGGTCATCTTGGGGCAAGCTTCCACAGTAACGGCCTGGGGGGGAATGGGGGTGGGGGACACCTGGCAGGGATGCCCAGGAGAAGGCCCCATCCTACCTCTGCGGCTGAAACGAAGGAGTCGGTGGAGGCGATGCTCAGCGAGTCTCGGAGGCCCAGGTCCTCGGCCCGCACGGTGATGTCCGTGTCTTTGTCTAAAAAGCCCGGGGAGCCCGTGAGGTCCCGAGGCAGACCCAGACCGAGCAAGCCCTGCCCCGAGGCCCCCACGGCCCAGCCCAGGGCCACAGCGCCAGGCAGATAGCTGGGCAACGAGCCACGGCGCCCGGACTGCCCGAGCCGACCCTTCCTCAACTTCCCACCTGGAGGCTCCCGGTCAGTGGGCGCGTCCCAGGGAGGTCCGGGCTTGGGCAGACCATGGAGCCCGGCCCGCGCTCCCTGAGATGTGCTCCACAAGGAAGGACGAGGGTAGGGCCCGGAGTCTTGAGTTACTTTCTTCACTTTTAAAGCTTTTTATTTTCAAAACAAATGTGGCTTTGAACATTCCCCGTCCCCAAATCTTGGGTCCCAGCTTTTTTCTTCCTCCTCCCCCAGGGGACAAGTGACCCACTAGTGGACGCCTCGGTGCTACTTCTAGAGGCGTTGCCACAATCCTCTCGCTGCACGAGAACAACCTGATCTAAACAAGGAGCTGGCGAAGAGCCCGAGGGAGAGGAGGGAGAGCGCTCCGAGGGGATGCCGCCGCGGCTCCCACGAGCCTCGCTCTCTCCATCTCCAGACCGCCACCTCACCTCCTGCCGGGAGCTCCTCCACCTGAGGGAGCCGCCGCGGTGAGACGGGGGGCTCCCGGTGCGCTTACAGGGAGTCTTACCGATGTCGGCGAGGGAGCTGGGATCCGAGGCCCCCAGCGTGGCCTCAAACTCCTCCTGGAGGCGGTAAGCCCTCTGCAGCAGCGACTCCAGCTTGTGGATGAACTCGGCGCTGATGATGTCCTGGGGGGGGAAGCGGGGATCAGTGTGGTCGGGGGGGGGGGGGGGCCCAGAGTGGGGGTCAGCACAGCCAAAGGGGGGGAGGGGGTCAGCATGGCCGAGGAGGGAAACTGGGTTCTTCAGCTAGACCCCCATCCAAGACATGAGACAGAGACCCCCCAGCCCCCCTTTACTCCCTGGGCCCTCCTCATGCCCCGCCCCCCCCCCCCATCAGCCGTTCCCATGCCCCCAGGCCCCTGGAGCCCCGCGTTGAGCGAGCTGGTGCTGAGCAGGGAATCACCTCGACGTTCTCCTCGGCGATGGCGTCGCCCGCGCCCAGCTTGATGGCGCCGCAGCCGGCCTCGTCCTCGGCCTGTCGGCTGCGGAAGGTCAGCGCCTGCTCCCACCGCCGCAGGGCCTCCTCAAACAGCTCCATACCTGCACGCAGGGAGGCAGTGGGCGGGCCCTCATTTGTACGTGGCGGCGTCCCGGGGGAAATGCCCAGGTCAGACCCTCTCACCCCCGGGGCAGCGAAGCCGGCTTGAGGCTGGCTCTCACTGGCCCGTGGTCATCCCCAGAACAAGGAGGGGGGGCTCCCACAGACGGGAGACAATGTCCAGTGGTCAGTGATGACCACGGTGAAGGTCATTACAGGGACAGAGGATGCAGACCCCATGGCCTCAAGGGGGCAGCCAGGGCCGGGTCAGGGACACCCTGTGGGTGGGAGCTTGTCCCCAGACGGGAGGGCCTGGCCACACGCCCTCCGGCTCCCCCACGCCCGTCCCCTCTCCCCCCTTCCCCCCCTTCCTCTCTCCCCTCCCCCTGGTCACTTACCCATCAGGTACAAGTTCTCGGGCGTGGTCACGGGGATGTTGACCAGCTTTAGATCATCTTCATCCGTTTTGTCCCAGGAGCTGGAATTGCCGCAAGCGCAGCTATGGCAGGAATTGGCGCTCTGGACCTGTGGGGGCGACAGGCATGGGCCGCTCGAGTCCCGCGGGGGCAGGGAGGGCTGGTTCCAGGATGCCCAGAGGCGGGGCCGGCCCTCGGCGCACCCAGGCAGAGACCTCAGAACCGGGCACCTCCTGGGGCACAGCGACGCCCGGGCCCACATAGTGATCCTGAGGGGGCAGGGGATCTGAGGGTCACCGACAAGGCCCCCAAGGAACACTGGGCAGCATTCCCCGGAGTTCTGCCAGTCACCCCCACCTCACTCCCCTGGAGCCCCAGGCCCCCATTCGCTGCCTCCTCACACCAGGCACCCCCACAGACCAGCCAGGGTCTGCCCGCAGCCACCCTCCCACCGGACGGACAGCGCAAAGCTGAGGGAGCCTTTAGGCGGCGCCTGCTGTGTACCCAATGCTAGGCTCTCCCCTTTCGGCACAAATCGAGGGAGCCCAGCCTGCAGCGGGCGAACACGGGCTCTGTGCCGGACGCAGGGTCAGACCTCAGCCAGGCCGGGGCCCTCCAATAGGGGGAGGTGACCCGGGCCAAGAGAAATCTTCCTGGGGCTGTTCTGTCCTTGAGGGGAGGGGGCCCAGAAAGGGCGGGCCCCAGATTCAGGACTCCTGGCTGGCCTCCTGCTCCCCACCGATCTCACCGCCCCAGTCTCCAGGTCACTGCCCCCCACTTTCCTCCCAGTAAATCCGACCCCCTCTCTTACATTAGAGACTTGGGGTCTTTGCCCCCCTAGTCCGCCTCCCTCCTTGGGGCCTCTGGGCTCCCAGGGCCACTTCCTCAGCCCGGTCAGCGGCCGGGGAGGGGGAGGGGGCGGCCCCGGCGGGAGGGCCCGAGCCTACTCACCGAGGCCAGGCTCTGCACGGAGCCGGAGCACTTGCTGAAGAGGCCCCCGTTGGGGCAGAGCCCGGACTGGGAGCCGCGTTCCTTCGTTGAGCTCAGAGACAGCGTCAGGTTCTGCCGGCTGCTGGAACAGCTGGAGCCTGTTGAAGGGGGCCTGGGTCACCAGGGGCCGCTGCACCCCCTCAAGGGAAGGAGGCCCTCGGGGGAGGGGGCCGCCGAAGGAAGGGGTTCAGGGCTCTGGATGTCAGTCACAGCCCTGGCAGAGACCCCCCTCCCGGCGCTGGGCGAGCCGCCCCGGCCCCCCGGCGGAGACCCCCCTCCCGGCGCTGGGCGAGCCGCCCCGACCCCCTGGCAGAGACCCCCCTCCCGGCACTGGGCGAGCCGCCCTGGCCCCCCGGTGGAGACCCCCCTCCTGGCGCTGGGCGAGCCGCCCCGGCCCCCCGGCGGAGACCCCCCTCCTGGCGCTGGGCGAGCCGCCCCGGCCCCCCGGCGGAGACCCCCCTCCCGGCGCTGGGCGAGTCGCCCCGGCCCCCTGGAAGAGACTGCCCACTTACCTTTTTCAGATGCTGCTGTTTTGGCACACTCTAGGGCAAGATGCTCAGGTTCCCATGGCAACCCTTTCCTTTTTTTCTTTCCCCTTCTTCTTTTAAAGTGATGGGCCAGAAAAAGGATCGACACGGCACTGACCGCAGTCACTGCAAACAGCTTCTTAACGCCGGGAGAAAACCTGATCTGGAAGCGAACCGAGTCAGGACTGAGAGTGGGCACCTGCGCGCCAGGCTGACCGAGGGCGCTGGGCACGGGCCTCGAGCGGCCCCCAGACCTCCGCCAGAGCAGTCAGGGAAATCTGCCCCTGCAGGTGCTGCCAGCTGAATGGGGGGAGGGAGAGGGAGGGATGGGGAAGGGCAAGAAAAAGGGGGGAGGGAGGGGGAGGAAAAGAAGGGCCAGAGAGAAGCAGCAATAACAAAGGGACTGCTCTGAGCCTTTGGTTCCTCGCTTCCCCCGTAGCTGGCGAACAAGCAGGAGGATGTCGCGTGGGGCCGGGTCAGTGCCCCTCTGCTGCGGGGGGCTCCCCGAGACCTTTCTCATGGACCCCTCCAGATGGAGAGGGCCGGAGCTCCCTGCTGTGGGTCACCCCATGGCGGGTCTGGCCCCCTCTGACAGAGGCAGGCTCAATGACATATCCAGGGTCACCCGGTTAGGATGAAGCTGGATTTGAACTCATGCCCCCTCCCCCCCACCCGAGTCCAGGTCCGGGGCTCTGTCCGCTGCCCTCCATGGCCCAGCTCCCTCCAAACTTCACCAAACAGACAGAAAACACATCAGGCTGAATCCCAGAGCCTGGCAGTCTGAGAGCAGGGGGCAGCAATGAGCCTGGCAAAGGATGGGGACCCGGCACCAAGGGGCCCGGCAGGAAGCAAAGACCCCCGGCAGCAGTGGGCCCCAGGAGGGGACGGAGCCCCGGCAGGGGGCTGCTGGGAGCCTGCAGCGAGAGCCCCTCCAGGGCAGAGTTGCCCCGCTGGCAGATGGAGAATGTGACCACAGCCGGGTCAGGACCGGCAGAACTCGGACCAGAGGTCGCGGTAAGGCTCCGTCCCGGGTCAGGCCCCAAGAGGACAGAACAGACTTTCCCTGCAGAGGGAGGCCGGGGTGGGCCCCAGGGCGGATCGGAGGGAGACTGAAGAAGGAGCAAACAAGGAAGAATCCCTCGGGAAGAGCCGGGGCAGGCAGAGCCGGGGCAGGCAGAGCCGGGGCAGGCAGAGCCTCAGGCCCGAGGGCGGCTGCAAGAAGGAGCCAGAGCTCAGAAGAGAGTTTGAAAAAGCCAGGAATCCAAAGAGGAGCCTGGGAGAAAGACCAGGAGGGGGCGGGAGCCTGCCCCAAAGGGCGAACCCACAGAAGCCAGCGAGTGACCAAGGCCACGGACGGGGAGTCAGGAGGAGGGGAAGGCGGCTCCCGGTGAACACTGGGCTGGGCTCGAGCAGGGAAAACAACTGCGCAGCGACAGCCTGGAGGGGATCGGGAGTCAGCGCGGAAGCACAACCTCCAACGGCTTCCAGGGAGGGGGACACGTTCTCAGACTTTTCCAGTGTGATGAGCGCGTGTTCTCCAGCCAAAAAATAACCGATTCGGTGAACATCAGGACCCCCCAAGAGGGCCTAGACCGCTTATCTCGAGAAGCCTCAAAAGGGGACTGTCACCAGAGGGTGAACCCACGCCTCAATCTCCTGAAAGAAACCCCAAATGAACCTTCCAGGAGCAAAAGGGCCCAAACCCAGAGCTTCCAAACACGGGAGAAAACCCCGCGGACGAGCGGCCGGAACGAACCCAAGGAGCGCGGGCCCAAGGCGGGCTCACGCACGATCTGGCCGGCAGCGCTGCGAGGGGGAAGAGCTGGTAAGGGAGCTAAGGGGGATGGGCACGACTGTGACGTCACAGGACAAGACGGGGCGGGAAGGGACAAAGGACTTGTCCCGCTGCTGGGAGAAGTCCGGAGAGAAGCGGGGAGAACGCTGGAGCGGAAAGGACGAAGGAACGACGCAAAGGGCGAGCGAGCCCCGGCTCCCCCGTTCTCCCCACAGCAAGGGCCAGGAGCCAGGGGGCGCCCCGTCACGTGGCGAGGGAGCGCGTGGGGGGCAGCCGGCCTGGTCGCAGGGGAAAGAAGGGAAGGGCTAGTTATACACAAGCATCTCTGGAAAGACCTCGGAGAGGGCGCCCACCACGCCCGGAACGGCTGGCCCTCCAACGGGAAAGGGTCAAAGGACAGGCGGGTTTCGGAAGAAGAAACTGAACCTTTTCTAGTCACACGGAAAATGACCCCTAAGGATCAGAGAAATGCAAAGGGAGACACCCCAGAGGAAGCGCCTCCCCGGCAGCCTGGCCCCGACCCGCTGATGTGGCAGGGCCCGAACCGGGCTCACCCCCAGACCTCACAGGAGGGACGGGCCCGGACGGCGAGAATGTCTGGGCGGATGCCGGGGAACGGGAAGGTTGTGGGGCATTACTGCTCTGTGAGAAGCGGCAGCAGGCCGAGGGCAGAGAGGCCGGGACACACGGACAGGAGCCGGAGCGCGGCCGCCACGGACAGCCTGATGGAGGCGGCCTCTCCCCAAGTGCGGGGCTCAGGGGGAGCTCCGGCCGTTTTCGTTAGCTCGCCTTCCTCCTTCTTCCTCCTTTTTGTCCTTTCGGTTTTTCTTGGGCAGCGAGATGACCGCAGGCGCGTGCGCGCACACACACACACGCACACACACGCACACACACACGCACACGCGCACACGCACACACACGCACACACACGCACACGCACACACGCACACACACACGCACACGCGCACACGCACACACACGCACACGCACATGCACACGCACACACGCACACGCGCGCACGCACACACACACGCGCGCACACACACACACACGCGCACACACACACGCACACGCGCGCGCACACACACACACACACACACACACACACACACACACACACACACACCGCCTAATCGGGGCTTAACCTCCACGTTTAGCGCATGTTAGACTGCCTGACGCCTGGGGGAGGGGCCATCCCATCTAAGGCGCACAACAGAAACCAGGTGGGAGCAGACAGCGCCCCAGCTCCTCGGACCGGAAGTGCGCGCGAGACGGAGGGAGAGCAAGGGGGGGGCCGGCCGCGCCCTTCGCCCTCCCCCTCAGTGCCCAAGTCGGCTCCAAGAGCTGGGGGAGCCGCCTCGGCGCCCCTTCCTGGGGCTGGTGACAGGAGGCCCCGCCCACAAACCCTCAGGGGGCGGTCCCTTCCCTCCCTGCAGGAGTCCCAGCAGTGGGAGGGGCGGGGACAAGGGAAAGGCCCTAGGGGAAGCGGCCGCAGGGGGGCGTCCTCACCTGGATCAGGGCGCGGCACCAGGCCAGCGGCAGGTGGAACACTCTCAGGGCCGTGGTCTTCAAGGGCTCGCGGCTCCCGGCTTCTTCCAGCATGACTCCCCCTGGCAGCCTGGGAAGGGGGCGGGAGCCTGTGAGCCGCCAGGCGCCCCGCCCCCACGGCCCGGCCTGGTCCTCCTCACACCAGCCCCGGGGCTCCAGGCGAGGTCTCCTTCGGCCCCCCTCGGCCCCGAGGCCTGCACCGGGCCGGGCTGAGGGCGGCCTCCACAGCTCAGGCCCCCGGCTGCCCCCCCAGCACCTGCCGTGTGAGTATGGCTGTGCCCAGCGGGCCTCTCTACGGCACCCACCGTGTGCCAGGCAAGCTGGAGAGGAAGGTGCTGTCGGGAACCCATTTCCCAGAGGAAGAAACTGAGGCCGGCAGAGGCTGGGCAGTGCCCACAGAAAGGCCCAGCCCCCCAGTCCCTCCAGGGTCCGCTGAGACCTTCCCCTCAGGAGCCTCCCAGGAGGGAGAGCCCCGCCCTCCCAGGCCCTCAGGGAGTGGGTGCCGCCCACCGTGCCTTCTTAAGCCCGCCCCCACCTTCTCCAGAGTGCTCCCTCACATGCCCTGCCGCCAACTGCATTTAGTAATCTCCTACTACATGCCCAGTGCAACTGGGAGGAGGAGGAAGAGGGACGGGAGGGGGGAAGGGCAGTGTCCTCCCCTTGCTCCGATTTGACAGACGAGAAAACTGAGGCCGAGGCGCGGTGGGGCCTGCCCTGATGGAGCACGGGCCTGCGCCCCGCTTTCCCCCCCACCCCCGCTGCACCGCCTCCCCCCTTCTTTCCCCCACCCCCGCGCACCCCCTGCCCCGCGCCCCTTGCGGTACCTGGAGCCTGCGCTTCAGGAGCCGAGGCCTCCCCTGCTACCTGGAGACCTCCGGAAGTGAAAGACGTACCCAACGAGGGTCCTTCCGGGTCACGAGCGCAGCGGCAAGAGAAGCCCTGGAAGTGAAGGCGCTTCCGCCAGGATGCATCTGGGTGGAGCCTCCGCCTCCTCTGGCCCCCGCCCCCAAGCTCTAGGCCCGCCCGCCACCTTTCGGCCCACCCACCACCCACCCCTCGCGCCGAACTTCGCATCCCAAGGCCCCCCAGGCCAGTCCCTCTCCCCGCCAGCTGCCCTCCCTCCTCGCGTCTCCCCTCCGCCCACCTCCTACCTCCATCCCTCGCTCTTCCCCCCTCCCTCTCTCTCCACCCTCGCTTCCTCCCCCTACCCCCTTCTCCCTCTCCCTCCTCCTCCTCCTTCACTGTCTTCACCCTCGAAGGCCACTAGGGGGCGCCTAAGACAAGGCATGAGCCTCCGTTTCGGGAGAGCCGAGTGGGAA
This sequence comes from Sminthopsis crassicaudata, assembly GCF_048593235.1. Lineage (NCBI taxonomy): Eukaryota > Metazoa > Chordata > Mammalia > Dasyuromorphia > Dasyuridae > Sminthopsis > Sminthopsis crassicaudata. The sequence continues at coordinate 5,504,395 of NC_133620.1, read as the reverse complement.
TGGACCGAGGTCCCCTTTCATCAGTCTGGGATTCTGGTCTGCTGTAAAACAGCAGGAGAACTGCGCCCCGCCCCTCCCGGCTGCTTGCGAGGATCAAATAAGATCCTGTTGGGAAGGGCTTGGCCAGCCAGAGGAGCTTCGTGATGGTCGGTCCCTGCCTCCCTTCTCTCCTCCTGCATCCTTCCTCCTCCATCCCTCCTCCTCCATCCTTCCTCCCCCCCCTTGGGGTCCATGAGCCCACTGGGCTTCTCCTGGCAGAGATGCTAGCGGGCCTTGCTGGCTTGACAGATGAGGCAAAAAGGGTGAGGTGACCTTGAACGGAACAGCTGAGGCTTACTGAGTGCAGGCCCAGCGCTCTGTGCCACGGCACGCCCGTGCCCAGATGCCCCCGCAGCCCGCTCCACTCGGTGCACTACGGTGCCTCAACTTGTCCCTCCGAGCTCAATGTGCTGTGCCCTATGGCGCCCCCCTAGCTGCTCCTCCAGGTCCAGCACTGTGCATTACGGTGCCTTCCCAGCTGCAGTCCATCTGCACACTGTGGCGCCCCCCAGCTCCCCTCCAGGCCCAGCAGTCTGTGTGCTGTGGCGCCCCCTAGAGTCCCCTCCACCAGGCCCAGCAGTCTGTGTACTGTGGCGCCCCCCAGCTCCCCTCCAGGCCCAGCAGTCTGTGTACTGTGGCGCCCCCCAGCTCCCCTCCAGGCCCAGCAGTCTGTGTGCTGTGGCGCCCCCTAGAGTCCCCTCCACCAGGCCCAGCAGTCTGTGTGCTGCGGCGCCCCCCAGCTCCCCTCCACCAGGCCCAGCAGTCTGTGTACTGTGGCGCCCCCCAGCTCCCCTCCAGGCCTAGCAGTCTGTGTGCTGTGGCGCCCCCCAGCTCCCCTCCAGGCCCAGCAGTCTGTGTGCTGTGGCGCCCCCCTAGAGTCCCCTCCACCAGGCCCAGCAGTCTGTGTGCTGCGGCGCCCCCCAGCTCCCCTCCACCAGGCCCAGCAGTCTGTGTACTGTGGCGCCCCCCAGCTCCCCTCCAGGCCCAGCAGTCTGTGTACTGTGGCGCCCCCCAGCTGCTCCTCGAGGCCCAGCAGTCTGTGTACTGTGGCGCCCCCCAGCTCCCCTCCAGGCTCAGCAGTCTGTGTACTGTGGCGCCCCCCAGCTGCTCCTCGAGGCCCAGCAGTCTGTGTGCTGTGGCGCCCCCCAGCTCCCCTCCAGGCCCAGCATTCTGTGTGCTGTGGCGCCCCCTAGTGTCCCCTCCAGGCCCAGCATTCTGTGTGCTGTGGCGCCCCCCAGCTCCCCTCCAGGCCCAGCAGTCTGTGTACTGTGGCGCCCCCCAGCTGCTCCTCGAGGCCCAGCACTCTGTGCACTGTGGTACTCCTCCAGCCCTGCCCCCTCTCTTGCTCTGAGACAGGGAGACTCTGACCCTCCAGGGAGAAGGGCGCCTTGGGCCAGACCTGCCCTTGCAGTGGCTGGGGGGGCACTAACTTCACTGGGCAGGTGCCACGGGCACAGAGCCGAGCCTGAAGCTGCCCTCCTGGGGCTGCCCGAGCGCCCCGGAGCCGGACGAGACCCTCTCAGCTCCTCTGGGCCACTTTCCAGCTGAGGCGAGGGGGGGCCAGGCGGCCGCTGAGTGCGGGAGGCGGCCCGAGGCCGGTAGTTCCCCTGCAGCCCCCCCCCCCCCCCCCCCCCCCGCCCAGCGCCCCAGGGCCCGGAGAGCCCTCCGCCCCTCCTCCGCTCCGGTTGCGGCGTGGGGGGGGGAGATCAGAGGGAGGGCCTGGCCCCCGGCTGGAACAGCTCCCGCCCTCCTGCTGCGGGCTCCGCAGCCAGGGGAGCCCAAGTTTAGAGGGAAACTGGAGCAGATGCCAGCGCGATCCGGAGCCGCCCACGGGAGCAGCCGCGCCTTGGCCCTTCTCCAGAGGCCGCGTTCGCCGGGCAGCCTAGAGTCTCCCAGAAGGCCCGGGGGCTCTGGCCAGGGCGCTCCCTCCTCCCTTTGCCCGCCCGCTCGGAGCCCCTCTGCCTGCCGGGAGGCGGGGCCTGGGTCCGGGCTCGGTGACCCCGGTCCTGGGCGGAGGTGAGCGGCCCGGAGAGGATGAGCAGCCAGCTGGCCCCGGATTACGTCTCCTCGGTTGGGGGTGACTGCACTGGGGAGAGGAACTCTAACCCAGTCCTGCCCCAGGCAAGCTCAGCACCTGCCACACCTCCAGCCCAGGGCGCCCCAGAGGATCACGGGGAGGGTCTGAGCCCAGGTGGAAGCGGCCTCCCGCAGCCCAGAGCAAGAAACACTTATTAGGCACCTACTGTGTGCCAAGCACTGTGCTAAGCTCCAGGGCGCAGAGGAGCTCCCAACCTACCCTGAGAGAGGTGCAGGCCGCAGGGAGACCGGCAGCGGAGGGAAAAGGCTCCCCCGGCCACCAGCTCCCATGCCCAGGGTCTCAGGGCCAGCCTCGGGCTCCAGCCATCCTTGCCTTGCGTCTCTGGTGCCAGCAGAAACAGGGGTTCCTCCCATTCTGCCCACTTCCTATCTCCTGGCACAGCCAGAGCACAAGATACCCCCCCACCGGGCCCAGGAGAGCATGCTGCCCGCCCCTGCCCACTGCTGGGGGGGGGCATGAGGCTACTTAGCAAGGCCGGCCCTTCAGTGAGCTCGGGGTGCACGCCCTGCCCCCCCACTCTCTTCACCTCCGAACTTCGGTTTTGAATTACAATAATAAAAAATTATGGTTCTATGGAACTCTCCTTTCAAATGATAATTTCCTGTCCTTTTCCCTCCCCCCTCTCTACCTCCCTCCTTCATTTCTTCCCTCCCTCCCTCCCCCTCTCTCCCCCTCTCCCCCCCCTGTCTGTCTGTCTGTCTCTTCCTCTCCCCCTCTCAATCTTTATCCCCTCTTTGGTGGTGGGTCCTGGGCGGAGAGCCGCGAAGACCCGAATTCAAACTCTGCCCTGAGCTCTTATGGATTGGATGACTGGGCAAAGCACTTCTGGGAGCGGGCCAAGGGGCCAGCGAGGCCCGGGGAACCTTCCGGCAGCGTCTCCAGGGTGTTGTGTCTTTTTCTTGCCTATTGCCACCTTCCCCGTTTCTCGGGAGCGCCCCTCGGCCTTTATCCTTTATGGGGTCCTCGGGCACATTTGGTTTTAGGCCATTGGGGCTGAGCACGAATGATCCTCTGGGATCTGCTCCCTGTGTTCTGCCCCAGGCTTCCCTGGAATCCTTTCTCCAAGCTCTCTGGTTCTCCAGCATGGTTCTAGACCATGATTTGGGCCTCATCATTTGTTGGGCATCCCCCAGTTCCCCCTTTTCACCCCCTCCCACATAAACAAGAGCCCCACGGGCTCCTCCAGAGTGCAAGGGGGCGGCGAGAATAAAAAGGGGGAGAGGTGCTAACTTCAGGTTTTTAGTTCGAGAAAGACTCAATAAGGAGAAGGCGGTTTGCTCGGCCCCTGGTCGGAGGGGTTATGGCGGCTGACCTGAGCCAGACCCACCACTCACACACCCACCTGTAAATGTCCTGGGCCTTTCTTCTTTCGGGTCCCTCCCCAGTGGGAATCCCCCACTCGATGCCCGCCCAATAGGGCACAGGCTCTGTTCTCTCCTTCCCCTGAAGGAAGAGGTGGGGTGGGGGCCAGTGTAGGGAGAGGTTGCCCCCCCCACCTAGCCTTGATACCTCCATCTAGTGGGAACCATTCCTTTGGGTCAATGGAGCCAAGCCTGACCGCCCACAGGGGATCCACCAGTCAAGCTGCAGCACTTTGGCTGGTAGGAGGGAAATCCATTCAGATGGTCGGGGAACTGGGCCCCCTCTGGGGGGGTCTGGAAAAGCGGCCGGCTAGGCAGGGGTCGGGCACTCAAATGTCTCCCGGCTTGGAGGCAGCCCTGAGTGGGGAGAATAAAAAGCGTGTCCTGCCTTTGGGGGTCCACAACTCACCCCAAAACTGACTGAAATTTCTACGGCAAGCGCAGTTTCTCCTCAGGACCCCCACTGTCTGTCTCCACCTAGGAAAAGGAAGCCGGCTGTCCCGGGAGCGCCTCCAGCCTCTTCCATCTACCTCCAAGGAAGGAGCAACCGCCCTCTTGGTCCTCCAAGGACCTCCTGAGACTGGGGGATGACAGGGTGTCAACCTGCCGATTGGGGGTCAGAAGCAACCAAGGAGAGCAGCCGACCAGATCCACCCTACCTACCGGAAACCCAGGAGCCGCCTTACGAGGGGCAGAAAAGGCTTCCAGCAACCAGAAGCCATGGAGAGCCCCTCTAGTCTAGCCTCTTTCTGGGGGAGGGCTGGAGGGAAAGGGCGTTGAAAATGGGGGAGGGGGGTACTAGTTATTGTTACCCAGCCTCATTAGTAATCAATCGCCTGGCTGACTGAATGACACCGAGCAACAATTGCTGAGGGCCCGGGAGTTACAGTGTCAGCAAGGGAGAGGTTCCTCGGAGTTCCCACAGCCAGCCTGGGGTGCAAGGGAGGGCTGGGGGAGGTTCAGGGTCCCTGCGACAAAGACCGTAGATGGGGGCAGTGGAGGGAAGGGACCTCAGAGTTCATCCAGCCTGCCCCCTTCCCCTTAGCAGCGGCCCACGATCCCCTAAGGATTCAATGGGCTCTAAACCTTGCTTCTCTCTGTCCTTCTGCCCTCTGTCCTCGCCCTTCTCCCTTCTGTTTCCCTCTATCCCGAGGTCTCTCTGTCCCATCGCCCCCATCTCTCCATCCCTCCTTTCCCTGTCCCGTATCCAGCTCCCTGTCCCACTCCCCCTCTAAAAACCAAAGCGAACCAAACCATCAGCCCTTCGTCAGCAATCACTGCCGCCTCTGGTTTGACTCTGTTTCGTGAGGATTGCACACTCTGTCACCAGCATGCCCAGGGACCAGCTTTCCTTTCTACCCACAAGGCACCAGCCTCAGAGGAACATTGAGCCCCCTGGGGGCCCTGAAAGCTGCAGAACTGCTGTGTCTGCCCTCTGGGGAATTGCTCAGCCATTGGGCCATGCAGTCTTTGCAGTGTCCTTCGGATTTGTCACTTTTCTTCACTTGGATTTGCTTTATTATTTCATTATTAAAAGTTTTTTGTTATAAAATATAAAATCTTGTAAAGTTTTCTACAAATTCAGTGAACCCATATCCCAGATGGACAGATTCTCTTAATTCATGATACTTCTGAGCACGGTAGACTGGTTATATTTCTCTTTAAAGCTCCTGCCAATTTCCTAAATTTTCTTAGCTGGGGGAAAAGCATCTCAACCTCCCCTTTTGCTGGCTCTGACACTCGAAAGTTAGATTCGGAGGGAAGTCCAGCTGGGTTGCTGCCTTTAATCCGACCTGCACTAGCTATTGTAGACCACTTTAAGTCTGCAAAGGGCTTTACAACTATTATCTCCTCCAATGCTCACAAGTACCTTGAAATGGAACTGCTGTTATTATTCCCATTTTACAGCTGAGGAAACTGAGTCAGACAGAGGTGAAGGCCTTGCCAGATTTGAAGTTGAGACTTCTTGCCTCCTCGTTCTGGTACCCTGTCGAACCATGACACAGTTCTGCTTAAGTTGAATACTTAGAACTATGTTTCCTATGTGCAGCATTTTATGGGATTATGATTTTTAATCCATCTTCTAAACCATTTTATCTTTATGGAAGAATGCTGTCCATCTACATTTAATATTAAAAGGTTTGAAGGAAACATTGACCTTATCTGGGATTTTTTCAATAGAGCAAAAGGCCCTTTGTCAATGCATATTAATATGTAATTAAAAACCTTCTGTCTATGCATATTAATATGTAATTAAGACCCTCTCTCTATGCATATTAATATGTAATCAAAAGGCCCTCTGCCAATGCATATTAATCTATAATTGAACCACCCTGCAGTTTCTAACATAGGAAAGCTTTCTAAGGGAGACTAGGGATTCGGTGATTTCCATCAGCCAGTATGTATCCAAGGCAGCACTTGAACCCAGATTTTTCTGCTCTAGAAGCCAGCTTCCTATTCACTCCTCCCACCTGCCCCTCTTTGTCATCATTTGTTTTGTTGGATGGGAAACTACAAATAACTTGATCTCTACTACTTTCCATTGATGTCACTCCCCCTCTCTGTCTGGCTTTTGGGGGTCCCCAAATCACATCAAAGATTGCATGGCAAGAGGGACTCTGAGGATGCCTCCACTGTCCATCTCTAGCTAGGACAAGGTGGCCCTGGGCCAATGTCAGGGGATTTGCCCTCAGTGTCTGCCTTCTTTCTTAGCTGATCCTTTCCTTGGAAGATGGTCATCTGCCCGAGAGCCGTGTGGCTTCAGAAAGGGCTAAGAAATGGCTGCCATGATGTCTGCTGCCCAACAGCTGACTCCAGGAGAAAAGCCGGGAGCAGACAGAGGCCCGGATACAACATTCATGACCAAGGCCATGGGCCAGGAGGGCTTGTGGAAGGGCAGCCAAAGCCCGGTTGCCTGGAGCAGTTGGTGGGTGTTGGGAGCCAGTTCCAGGATGGCCCGCTCAGCTGGACTCTAGAGACCAAAGAGCCTTCAAAGGGAAGCAGGGCCGCACGCTTGCTGCCACGCATTTTAGCTCAACATTTTCAACAATGTTGTCAGAGGATTCGTAAAAATAGCATTGAGGCCGGCTACCAAAGGACTAGAAAAGGTTACAAGCACAGAGTACATGCAGGGGACTGGAGGGGAGGGAGGTGCATTCGATGCAGACCAGCGGTTGACATGCAGCAGAACACGAATCGATTCTCTGCAGCTCGAGTGCATTTTGGCCCGACAATGACCACGGTGGAAAGCTCTCCGCTGGGCAGTACTGCGTTTTCCATACACGGAACCATCCATGACAGAAAATGGAGAAAAGGGGATGTTGTAAATGAGTTCCCTTATGTGGCGGTCACATTTCTAGGGATGGAGACACTGATAATGGCACCCGTGGCCAGAACTGGCTGGTGTTGAGGAGGCTCTGAAAGAAAGCGTGGCAGGGAACGGGGATCAGGCTGCCCCCCAAGGGGAAGGCCTGTGAGCCATTATCATTTGCCTGTGAGACCTGGCCAGTCTACCGGAGCCATGACGGGAAACTGAACGGCATGGGAGATTCTGTGGGTCAGCTGGAGAAGCGGGTCCTTCCTCAAGCTGAACTGCCAAGGGTCCCGACTCTGTTACAGAGAACGCAACTCTGAGGGGCCGGCATCGGCTCCAACATTTCCTGGCCTAAAAGGCTATTTTATGGAGAACTCACCCAAGGCAAGCACGGGCATGGGGGCCAGAAGCAGCAACACAAGGATCCTCCCAAGGTCTCTCAGAATCGATGGTTTGAAGTGAGAGACACTGGCCCAGGACGTAGCATGAGGTGCCCTCGTCAGCAGAATTGAAGCAGCTCGAGAGGCACCCAAGATGGACGAGGTTATGTTCATGCCCAACCTGAGCTAGAGCCTTCCAAGCTCAGCTGCTCTGATCAGCCACAGGCAGATACGCTGGACCTTGGCCCAATATAGTGACGTCACTTTGGTCCTCTGAGGATGGACAGCCAACCTCCCTGCTCCTCCTTTTCTTTCTTTCTTTTTCTGCTGTTAAGTGTTGAGCCAAGTGTCTGAGGCCGTAGTGGACCTCCAATCCTCCCGACTCCAGGGCTGGTATTTTACCAGCTGCCCCATGTCCCCTGCCTTTTAACAATGTTAAGAAAGTACTTTAAAATGATTGCCTTATTGGGTAAATTATGGTATATGAAGGTTATGGAATATTATTGCTCTGTAAGAAATGACCAGCAGGAGGATTTCAGAGAGGCCTGGAGAGACTTACATCAACTGATGCTGAGTGAAATGAGCAGAACCAGAAGATCTCTGTACACTTCAATGCTGTATGAGGATGTATGCTGATGGAAGTGGAAATCTTCAACATAGAGAAGATCCAACTCACTTCCAGTTGATCAATGATGGACAGAGGTAGCTACACCCAGAGAAGAAACACTGGGAGGGGAATGAAAATTGTTAGCACTAATATCTGTCTGCCCAGGTTGCATGTACCTTCGGATTCTAATGCTTATCGTGCAACAAGAAAATGGGATTTACACACATATATTGTATCTAGGTTATATTGTAACACATGTAAAATGTATGGGATTAACTGTCATGGGGGGAGGGAGTAGAGGGAGGGGGGGAATAATTTGGAAAAATGAATACAAGGGATAATATTATAAAAAATATATAATAAAAAAATAAATAATAAATAATAAAAAAAAAAGACTTAAGAACCCCCCCCAAAAAAATGATTGCCTTAGCTCTGGTCTGAAAGAGAACTCTCTCCGACCATCACTTCCACCCCGCAGTGAAGAGCTAGGACTCCCTGACTGATCCGTGGGAGAACAGCCTCCTTTCTCCAGGCCCTGAGGATGTTGGGGTGAAGGTCAGTGGAAAAAGCCTCTCGGATGACTTCGGTTAATGGATTACTTGAGTTACTTTAGTTCATTTCACCTTTGGTCAGCTGGCAAGGAGAAGCCTTGGAGGGAGTGGCCAAAGAGGGGACCAGTGGCTTAAAGGAAAAGACACTCCCAAGAGGGAACTCTTGTCCTGCTTGATGGAGCTCTACTTAAACCCTGGGCCCTTGCTCAGTTTGGACTGAAGAGCATTCCTCCTTAGAAACCTTTGCATTTGGGACTTCAAAATAGAAGGAAACGGATGCCTGGATGCATGGAAAGGACTCCCCAGGGTGGCTGTTTCACTCTAGAAGTAGACCCGTGGCTCTAGTTAAAATCATGGGAAGCAGCAGAAGGTGCTTCTGGCACCTTCTGCCTACAATTCAGAGTCCAATAGAATACTCCAGGACGTATCATACTGTATTTTTATTTATTTGTTTTATTTTATGGAGTTTTTCTCCTCTTCCCCTTCCCTCCCCCAATTGTCACCAAACCCCCAGATCCCAGAGAAATGCAGGGCACTTGCCAGGTACTCGTTCTTCAGTCCCATCACTCAGCATGCAGAGCTTTGTCTTGTTGCAATTGTATCTTTGGACAAAAGACTTTATCAGGAATGGTTTAAACAGGTGAGGAATTTTTCCCCAAATTCATTTTAAGGATGCAGATATGCTTTCATAGATGCTTTTCAATGACTACACAATATTCATTTTTCTTTCTTTCTTTAATTATTAAAGCTTTTTATTTTCAAAACATATACACAGATACTTTTTCAACATTGACCCTTGCTTGCATAATCTTGTATTTCAGATTTTCCCCTCCTCCCCTCCATTCTCTCCCCTAGAGGGCATGTTATCCAATATGTTATACAAGTTAAAATATATGTTAAATCCAATATAGGTAAACATATTTGTACAATTATCTTGCTGCACAAGAAAAATCGGATCAAGAAGGAAGGAAAATGAGTAAGAAAAATGCAAGTGAACAACAAGAAGAGTGAGAATGTTGTGCTATAATCCACACTCAGCTCCCACAGCGCTCTCTCTGGGTGCAGATGGCTCTCTTCATCACAAGATCATTGGGATTCATCTGAATCATCTCATTGTTGAAGAAAGCCATGTCCATCAGAATTAATCATCGTATAGTCTTGTTGCCGTGCACAATGATCTCGTTCTGCTCATTTCGCTTAGCATCAGTTCATGTAGGTCTCTCCAGACCTCTCTGAAATCATCCTGCTGATCATTTCTTACAGAACAATATTTCATTGCCTTCACATACCATAATCCATTCTCCAGCTGATGGGCATCCACTCAGTTTCCAATTTATTTTTATCATAGCTTTTTATTTACAAGATATATGCATGGCTAATTTTTCAGCACTGACAATTGCCGAACCTTTTGTTCCAACTTTTCCCCTCTTCCCCCCCACCCCCTCCCCCAGATGGCAGGTGGACCAAATACATGTTAAATATGTTAAAGTATAAGTTAAATACAATATATGTATATATATATATCTCCATACAGTTATTTTGTTGCATAAGAATATGACTTTGAAATAGTGTACAATTAACCTGTGAAGGAAATAAAAATTGGAGGTAGACAAAAACAGAGATTGGAAATGCAATGTAGTGGGTCACACTATTTTCCCAGAGTTCTTTTGCTGGGTGTAGCTGGTTCTATTCATTATTGAACAAATGGAACTTATTTGGTTCATCTCATTGTTGACGAGAGCCATCAGAATTGTTCATCGTATAATCTTGATGTTATCTCCTGGTTCTCTCATTTCATTTAGCATCAGTTCCTGTAAGTCTCTCCAGACCTTTCTGAAATCATCCTGCAGGTCATTTCTTACAGAACAATAATATTCTGTAACATTCATATACTACAATTTATTCAGCCATTCTCCAATGGATGGACATCCACTCAGTTTCCAGTTTCTGGCCACTACAAAGAGGGCTGCCACAAACTTCTTGCACATACAGGTCCCTTTCCCTTCTTTAAAATCTCTTTGGGATATAAGCCCAGTAGTAGCACTGTTGGGTCAAAGGGTGTGCAGAGTTTGATAATTTGGGAGGCATAGTGCCAAACTCCTCTCCAGAATAGTTGGATCTGTTCACAGTTCTACCAACAACATTCATCATTATCTTTTACTGTCAATCTGAAAGGTTCATATTGGTATCTCAGAGTTGTCTTAATTTGCATTTCTCTGATGAATAGTGATTTAAAGCACTTTTCATGTGACTAGAAATGGTTTTAATTTCTTCATCTGAAAATTGTCTGTTCATATCCTTTGACCATTTATCAATTGAAGAATGGCTTGAATTCTTCTAAACTTGAGTCAATTCTATATTTTAGAAATGAAACCTTCATCAGAACTCTTAAATGTAGAAATGTTTTCCCAGTTTATTGCTTCCCTTCTAATCTTGTCTGCATTGGTTTTGTTTGTATAAAAACTTGTTAGCTTGATATAATCAAAATTATCTACTTGGTTTTCAGTTATGAGTCCCAGTTTTTCTTTGGCCACAAATTCCTTCCTTCCCCACAGATCTGAGAGGTAGACTACCTTTTGTTCTTCTAATTTGCTTAGAATATCATTCTTTATGTCTACATAGTGAACCCATTTTGACCTTATCTTGGTATATGGTGTTAGGTGTGGGTCAATACCTAGTTTCTGCCATAGTAGTTTCCAATTTTCCCAGCAGTTTTTGTCAAATAGTGAGTTCTTATCCCAAATTCTGGGTCTTTGGGTTTGTCAAACACTAGATTGTTATAGTTGTTGCCTATTTTGTCCTGTGATCCTAACCTATTCCACTGATCGACTACTCTATTTCTTAGCCAATACCAAATGATTTTGATGATTGCTGCTCTGATATAGTTTTAAGTCTGGCATAGGTGGGCCATGCTTTTGATGGCATTTTTTTTTTCATTAATTCCCTTGAAATTCTTGACCTTTTGTTCTTCCAGATGAACTTTATTATTTTTTCTAGATCTGGAAAATAATTTCTTGGGAGTTTGATTGATATGGCACTAAATAGTAGATTAATTAGGTCATATTGTCATTTTTATTATACTTGCTCAGCCTACCCATCAGCACTTGATATTTTTCCAGCTGATTAGATCTGACTTTATTTATGTGGAAAATGTTTTATAGTTGTGTTCTTATAGTTCCTAACTTTCCCTTGGCAGATAGATTCCCAAATATTTTATGCTATCAACAGTTAAAAAAAAAAAGTCAGTTTTCAATGTGTTATTGATGTGAGTTACTCTCTTCTCCTACCAGGAAGAAGCTGTTATCAGGTAATTCCCAGACTATCTAGCAAGGAACTCTTTAGCAAGCGCCGTTGTCCATGACCCAACTTCTGGGTATCTTCTAACAATCTTTGGAGATCTTGATTAGCCCATTTTCAGCCAGGTACAGGCCATCTGGCTCCGGATTCCTCCCTTTCAGTTCCTCCTTAACTCCTCTGGTCTCACTGAGAGAAACCCCTAAGGGTAAATTTCCCCCCTAAAAGATTTGCTTATGAAGAATATTTTCACTAAGTTCCCTTCAGGACTAAGCCCTCAAGGAGGTTTTTTCTTGCTCTTCCTCCTGGTACCTTCCTTCTAATGGTGCCATTCTCCTGACTCCAGCTGTTCTGGTTGGCCTAACCTGTCAGTCAATGGCTTCCTCCCACCCTTCTCCTAATTGTCTTTTCCCTTACTAATTGTATGCTCTCCCACTCTCATATTTGCCGCTCCCACAGTCTAGTGTATCCCTTCATTCTGTCTGTAGCCCCTTCCCCTAAAGAAATGCCTTTTGCCAGAGTGGGCAAAGTGGACTTGCCACTTGCTTATTCTGAAGGAGGCGTTGCTATCCCGGCCTCCTCGTTACTGGCGCTCCTTAGCTAAGGTCTCCAGGCCCACTCTGCTCTGGAGGGGAGGGTGTTTTTAGTGATCCCGGTCATCCCTCCCTCCCCAAATAGCCTCGGATTAGATCCCGGGTTATTGATGTAGGCAAGCTATAGTCTTTAGTCCACAGACACGGTGAGAGAGAGGACCTCCCATTGCGGCCAGTGGCAAGGTGCAGCCTCCAAATGCGCCCTGCTAGGGGATGTAGGGGCGCCCAGGACAAACCTCTGGATTCCGTGTGCATACGTGGGCGAGGTAAACATACACATGTATATAGAACACCCTTCTTGCCCAGGGAGTCCTCTCTTGTAAGAAATTTTTAGAAAATCATCCCCAAAAAGCCATTCAGCAAGATTAGTGGGCCCCGTAAGTATCTGACAACGGATCCCACCCCCACGGCCCTGCACATCTGAGGGCTGGAGGGCCACAGAGGAAGCTGGGTGCCAGAGCCCCATTCCATGCATGGGGTCCCTCAGGTGTCTCCCCACGCCAGGAGTCAGCGTCAGATCCTAGGGGGGCTGTGATGATGGGTAAGGGAAATGCCTTAAGAGATTGGGGACCGTGTGTAGGCATTTCACAATTGGCTCTTATTGTCTAACTTCCAGGGGGAGAGGAGGCTGTTGGTTGGCTGAGGAGGTCTCTAAAAGAGTACAAATCCCTCGGGGAAGGTCTGGCCGCGCTCTCTTGCCCGAACACTGCGATTGTTCCGCCTCCTTCCTGGATGCCAGGCTGACAGCGTCGCCCTCTTCCTCTTCAGGAGGCCGGGGCCCTGCTTCCCTCAGACTTGCTCGTTTGTTTTAGATGAAGAGATTGAAGAAGAAGAAATCACGCACGGTGAAAACCAAGATAAAGACCCTGCAGGTATCTCAGGGTCCCAGGACGGGGTCAGACCTATCTGGGTTTTGCTGCTAGCTCGGAACTGATTCCTGGAGGCCCGGGGAGAGAACTTCGGGGCCCAGCCTAGCTTTAGAGTCTCTTTCTTTCTTGCACGGCTGAGCTGTCACTGGCTGGCCGAGGCGCGGCGCTGCTGCTGAGCAGCGTTCTCTGCTTCTGCTCCGTCTCTGCCTCCGTTCGGGAAAATCATCGCAGGTTTTTCTGGAATCATCCCAGCAGCGCCTGTTCAAAAATGAACTTTTATGGATGGTCTGCCTTTGTCCCGTGCCCAGAGAATCCCCCTGGCGTCCCTCCCCCCCCGGAGAGCTAGCCCCGTGCGAGGCCCGCTCTCCCCGCGGCCGTGGACACCCGCCCTCCCAGTAACCAGCCTTCGCTGGCTCGGCTCTGCCGGGCTCCCGGGGACCTTCCCTGCCGCCGCCCCTCCCCCCAGTCCTGGCTAGGACTCGACCATCAGCCTCATCCAAGGGTTCCCGACAGATGCGCGGGGACCCGGGTCCCAATTCCGAAGCTTGATCCGGGGGGATAGACGCCCCTTTGTAGCAGGGCTGGGGGCGGGGTTAGGGGATCCATCTCCGGTTGGGGCCGGTCATTGCTTCCGTCCACAGGCGGCTCCGGAATCCGGAGGGGTCGGGGACGGCGGGCTTGGCGTACAGCAGGCGCTTAATAAATGCCCGCGGACCCAGGCCGGCTGGGGCTTTAAGCTCTCCAGAAAAGGTCAGAGCCAAAGCACAGTGGGGGAAGCTCCCTCCGCTACGGGGGAGCAAAAGCGTTCATCGAACCCCCTCCAGCGGGACCACAGCCCTCAAGGCGCTGCCAGTCAGGTCTCAACCAGCCCAGGGTTAGACAGAGCTAGCGGGACCCCTGGCCCCGCCCCCTCCCGAGCCCCGCCCCTCAGGCGGTTCCCTTCTCCCAGGAACTCCGCCCGAGGGCGGGGCTCGCTCTCTCCTCTCCTCCCCTTCCCTCTGGCCGGGGATTCCTTCCCGGGGGACTGGGCTTGCTCCCCTATCCCCGCTCCTCCCCCTCTCAAGAACTTGCACCTGTCTACTAGCCCGTGGGCGGGGCTCGCTCCCCTCCTCCCTCCGCCCTCCTCTCTTCGGGGCCTTGTGCTCCTGCGCACCCGTCCGGGGTCGGAGTTCATTCCTTTCTCCCCTCCCCCCTCCGGCCGAGTGCGCCTGCCCACCAGTCCGGGAACGAGGCTCGTTCCCTTCTGCCCTCCCCCCTCCGGGCCGTATGCGCCTGCCCGGCGTCAGGGGGCGGGATCGCTCCCCTCCTCCCTCCTCCCTTCAGGGCCCGGGGGCGGGGCTCATTCCCTTCTCCCCTCCCCCCTCCGGGCCGTGTGCGCCGGCCTACCAGCCCGGGGACGGGGGCTCATTCCCTTTTCCCCTCCCCCCTCCTCCCCTGGAGCCGAGTGCGCCGGCCCACCGGCCCGGGGGCGGGGCTCGCTCCCTCTCCCTCCCCCCTTCTTCCACCCCCCATCTCGCCTTTCCCCTTCCTCTACTCCCTCCCCTCCCCCTCTCCCTCCCCCTCTCCCCGCCCCGCCCTTCCCGGCTGGGCTCGCGGCCACGGAAGGAGGCAGGCGCGGCAGCAGCGGCGGCGACAGCGGCAGCGGCAGCGCCAGCGGCGGCGGGACGCTACGCAACGAGGCGAGACGTGGGCCCCGCCCTGGGCCGTGGGCCGTGGGCCGTGGCCGGCGCTGGAGGCGGGGCCGCGGCGGCGGCGGCGGCGGCGGGCCGGAGCGCCACCAGCTCTCGCTGCCGCGGCGTGGATCCCGAGCGACCGTGACCGTGACCGCGACCCGGAGCGGTGAGCGGGGCCCGGGGGCGGGGCGGCCGCGCCGGGGGCACCTGCGCGCGGAGGGGGCCGGGGGCGGGGCGGCCGCGCCGGGGGGCACCTGCGCGCGGAAGGGGCCGGGACCGCCGCAGCCCCGCTTGCCCTCTCCGCTGCCCTTGGCGAGCACTTAGTAAGTGCCTGCTGTGTGCGGGGGGAGGGGGAGGCCCGCGACTCCGGGTGGGGAGGGTCTGGCTCGCTGGAGCTGGGGTCTGCGGCTGGGGCCGCCCCCCCTCGGATGAATGGGGCGCGCTGGTGGGCGGGGGAGCGCGGGGGGGGGGAGCCTAGTCCGCTCCCGGAGGCTCCCTGTGACAGCGGCCGGGAAACCTCCGGGGTTTGGGCTGAAGGAGGAAAGAGCGAAGGCCCCGGAGGCGCCCTAGAGGGCGCCGGTGCGGCTGCGAGCGGCCGGGCGGGCGGGAGTGGGGGGCGTGCGCCGGGGGCTGCAGCGGGCTTCCGCGGACACTTCCGTGAGGGCCCCCCCAGACGCTCAGCACTTGGGAGGGGGCCAGGCCCAGCGCGCCGAGCCTCCGGAATGGCAGGGGGCCCCACGGAGGGGCCCGGCCCTGAGGGGGCTCCCCGGCCCTGAGGGGCCTTCCGAAGAGCAGTCACAGGGCCTGCCTCGGGGCCGGGCGGAGGCTTGGTGGCCCCCTCCCGGGCTCCCTGGGCCTCCCGGCTGGCAGGTGACCGCGGAAGTCATGCCGGAGGTGGCCGCCGGGATAGCCGGGAGCAGGAGGAAGGGCCGCAGTCCCTGGCTTCAGGGGCCCGAGGGCGGCCCTTGTGAGGGCCTGCCTGACCCTTGGGCCGAGAGAAGCTGGAGGGTTCCCGAGCACAGCGGCACCAGGTGTGGGTCGCGCCTCCAATACTGTTCCATAGTCTCCCTTGGGAGATTGCCTGACGGTGGGCCCTGGCCCCACGGGCAGAGCCTCGGCTGGCTGTCACACCCCGCCTCCCAGTCCCACAGCAGCCTGCGGCCGCCCCGCTCTGGGTGCGAGTTCTGCCGACTTTGGGCCACACCGCTTTGTAGAAGCAGGTTGCCCTACTGCTGCATCCCTTAGAAGGTCTGGACCGAGCATCTGAACCAGACTCGGTTCCCACGGGCCAAAGGTCCCAGGGAGGCCTCTTTTTAGAGCTGGTTTGGGCAAACGAGAAGAAGGTCTGAGAAATGGGCTGCTGACCTTGCCATCCCCCCAGAAAGAGCCGACTTCCTGTCACCCGGTAGAGGATACAAAGCAGGCGAAAGGGCAGGGAGACCCCCTGCTTAGAAAGGTGATCTATTCAGGCCAGAGAAGGGATTTTCTGGGAGGAAGCAGGCACCTTGGGCGAAGGGGGGCCTTGTCCCAGTAAACCGCGGGGGGAGACGAGGAGCATGGGAAAATTCTGAGCCAGGTGGGGCGCTCCCCTCCAGGCCGGTCCGGCTATGCAGGTGGAGGGGGGGGGAGGTTAGAGGGGAGGAAAAGGTCTGGATGGTCACTACTGCCTGAATATCTTGAAGGAGACTCTGAAGTGCGAGGAAGCCTGAAAATCCCGTGCTGAGCTCAGCCCCTGCTGCTGTCAGGCCTTGTCCTGGGCGCTGGGAGTAATGCAGAAAGAGAACCGCACCGCTCTCCTGGTGGGGGGGGAGCTTCTGGCTGGGAGAGAAGGCGGCTGAGTGTGAAATCTCAGCTGGGGAAAGAATGACTTAGATTTCCCAGAGCAGTTTCCAGGAAGGAGGACACGAGTCCAGCGCAAAGGACAATTTGGTTGTTTTTGTTTTTCAATTATTTTTATCCATTTCATGAAATATTCCCCACTTGCATGTAAAAAAAAAGTTTTTAAACCATCTCTTTCTTATAATAGCTTTTTGTTTTCAAAATACCTGCATTTACCCTTGTAAAACCTTGTATTCCCAATTTTTTTGGGCAAGTAATCCAATATAGGTTAAACATGTGTTACTGTTCTATCCATAGTTCCACAATAATCATGCTGCACAAGTAAAATCAGACCAAAAAAGAAAAAAAAATGAGAAAGAAAAAAAAAGCAAATAAACAGCCACCTAAAAGGTGAAGACCTCTGTTGTGATTTGCACTCAGTCCCCACAGGCCTCCCTCTGATATCTCTCACAAGTCCATTGGAACTGGCCTGAATCACAGCTATCCTTCTTGATCTTCACATAACCTTGTTAGTGCCGCGTACAAGCTCTCTTGGTTCTGCTCAAGCCACTCAGCATCCACTCATGCAGGTTTCTCCGGTCTCCTGCCAACTGGACGATCATTTATAAAAATGTTGAGTCTCAAATTCTCTCGCTTTCCCTGGCCCCCTTTCTTGAGAAGGCAAGGAATTTTATTTTGCAAAACAGATTTCCCTCTTAGTCACTTTGCAAAAGAAAAATGCACGTGCACACATATACCCCCAAGAAAAATAAAGTTAAACACATTTCACGTCATTCTGCACTCAGAATCCATCTCCCCTCTCTGGAGGAGAGCGTCGTTTATCACGGGTTCTTTGCAATCCGCCTGGGTCCTCGGCTTGATCTGAAGGACAGACAGTCGATCATGGTACAATGTTGCTGTTAATTGCAAAATGTTCTGGTCCCTTGTTCCATTTTTCATGTGTTCGTACAAGTCTTCTCAGGTTTTTCTGAAGCCACGAAGCACAATTTTGTCAATAAGAATAAGGGTTTTTTAGAAGTCATTCAAAAATTATTTATTGAGATTATTATTGTTTTTTTTTTATTATTATTACATAGAATGATTCTATTTAAACCACAAATACCCGCAGGAGAATTAAAGCAACATTTTAGAATTTGTTTGCTGAATAGAGCACCAGCCCTGAATTCAGGAGGACCCGAGTTCAAATCTGGTCTCAGACATTTAACACTTCCTAGCTGTGTGACCCTGGGCAAGTCTCTTAACCCCAGCCTCAGGAAAAAAAAAAAAAAGAAGAAAGAAAGAGAGAGAACATTAGCCATATCAAAGTTGTCCAGGTGATTAAAAAAATGCACCTCTGTCTAAGCTTTCCCAATATAACAATCGAATAAACCAAAGTGAACGAAGCTCAGCATGTTTCCTTCTGAAACAAAATGTTGCCAGTCACATGGATCCCGCTTAATGCTAATTTAATATTTAAAAAGCTTTCTATTTCCTGGGTGAACGACCCTTTTTCCAATCACATGCCACAGGCTTTTATAATTAGTCATATTAAATTTTCTTCAAATTTTTTTCAAGTTTACCTTTAATAAGAGATTTGCATGTTTAAAACATAGAAAAAGGGGGAGCACAGAGGAAGGGTGAGGAATAGCGGAACAGGGAATGGGGGAGAGAAGGGGAGGAAGTGGTGATGGACACAGAGGAAATCAGCTTGATTGAATTATCCTGTCAGTCCCCGGTGAAGTGGAGGGTTGGGGGAGCAGCTGCAAAGGCAGATGGGGAGGATCCTGGGCTTGGCCGCTTTTCCCCAGGTTCTCATCCACGCTCCTTTGGGCTCAGCTGTGGAAAAGCAATTTAGAGAAGTTTCTTGTGAGGGACTCCTAGACAAACTTTTTTATATTCTGGAAGTGCTTAGGCCCAGTTTCCTGCCAGTTCTGTGCCTCTCAGGGACTCCAGGTGGTTCTCTTATATTAATCACTGGTCTGGAACCACAGTTGTCCCCCTAAGGAACAGCTCAGACCCTTAAGAAAGACTAGGGCCTCTGGGGGCACCTCAGGACAGGGCTGGGTCTGTTAGGAAGCCTGAGCTTGAGTTCAGTTCTCACCTCAAACAGCTGCGGAGTGCCCTGCCTGCCTCGGCTTCCTCATCTGTAAAATGGGTGCAACCATGCTGGCCATCTCCCAGGGTTGTGGCGAGGCTGGGGTGACAATGCTGCACAGGTGCGTGCTGTGATTGTCGTCATCCCCCCCCCTCATAGAGCAGCCGTCCGGGCAGGTCTGCATCTGCGTGGATAAAGAACCCAGGAAATCAGCTTTTTGTCCCTTCCCAGCCAAAGAGTGGGCCTTCTCCTTAGATACCATTTCATCACCCTTACTGGGATTAAAACAACAATTTGAAAAAATACAGAGAAAGGTGTGCAATCTTGACTAAAACCCTTGGCATTTGGCAAAGTGAAACGAGTAGTATTCTTTTGCTTTGTGTCCAAATGTCCAAGCACATTTAGGCTGCTGGAAGGCTGCTAGTGAGCCCTCTGTTGCCGTACTCTTCCCCAGCTCCCGGCTCTGCCCCTAGGCTGTGGATTCTAGGCTTCCCTGCTCAGTACCCTAAGAAGCACACCAGCCCCCCCCCCCAAGCGGATCATCCCTCTTCTCTCTGGACGTTGTGCTTCCGGGGGTCCCTAGGGAGCTTGTAATCTGTGGCCATTTCGCTTTCTCCAGACCGTGCCAACATGTCTGTCAGCATTACTCCAAAAAACCTTTGATGATTTTAAACCTTTCCCTTCACTTGGTGAAGTGTCCTGGAAGCCCCCGAAAAGGCTGAGACACCGGTGATTTTGCTCCCAGCCGTCAGCCCATGCAGCCACCAACCAACCAGCAACAGGCAAAGGCAGGGAAAGGAGAAGACACTTTTGTAAAAGAACCTTTGTGAACATGTCTCAAGGAAATGGTTCCCCCGAGCTTGGCTTCATCCTGCCAAGTTGGCACGCAGGGGCCATATGTCCTGAAATTCCCATGAATCTCTGAGCGCCAAGGAAAAAACCCTTACATTATGGGAGAAGAATCAAATAAAAACGGACAGAAAATGCCAAATGGGAAGATGAGGAATTGCCAGGTAGTCCCACCTAAATGGCTCGCATTCTCTGCTGATCAGACATGCGGAAAAAAAGTCCGACCACCAACCTGCCGCTCACCAGATGGACAAAGGGAAAGCCTCAGGCCCTTTGGTCCCCTGCCTCTGACCCCTCGTGGGAGAGGCCTTTGCCCATCCTCGGGCCACTTGGGCCCTCGAGATCTGGGGAGCCCCGAGGTTCACGGTGGTGGGCCAGGCTTGCTGAAGCGTGGGGGTGGATGTTGGCATGGGCCTCAGTGCCCTTTGACGTCTCCATTCTGGGACAAGACTCGGCTCTCCGTACGGATGTGGCTTTCGGTCCAAACTTGGCTCTTGGCCGGACTCATCTCTTGGTTTGGACTTGATTCTCAGTCTGGACTTGGCTCACGATCCGCACGGGGCTCTGCTGCAGATGCAGCCGGGGTTCTCCTTCCCTGCTGTCCTGCGGCAGGCCTGGTGGGCTGCTCTCCCCACCCCGGCTGGGCCCTTTCATTAAGCCCTGACTCTGGGCCTGCCTTCAGGACCCTTTCCTGGGGCTGGGCGCTCCCGGCTGGGCCTTGGAATGTAGATCCAGAAAGCTCCTTTGTTACGTTGTCTCTGATCCCCTTGATCAGATGCCACCAGCCCAGGGACCCTCTTTTCACCCCCCTCCCTTCCTGATTGGTGGATGAGGCTCCACTCCCACATCTCCTCTCCCAGCCCCACTTCTGTATGTTACCTTCCATCATCTGATTGTAAACTCCTTGAGGACACGGACCGGCTCTTGTGACCTTTGTATCAGGGAAGTGAAGGCTCCTTTGGGATGGTGACCATCCCCACCTCGGGGAAGCCCCATCCGCCCTCACTCTACCTCCAAACAACAGAAGACCGCATCATGGCGGGCCCTGAGGAGGCCGGAATGCTCCTGGACCCTGATGGACAAGGCAGGTGGGCGCCAGGCGGGCCTCCCTCAAGGGGAGCCTGTGGGAGGCCCAGGAGGCGCCCCGGGGAAGGAGGCTTGTCTCACCTCAAAGCCGAGCTCAGGTTTTCCCCGTGTCCCAGCTTCAAACCCATTGGGCTGAAACTGTCCCGTTTGTCTGAGTGGGCTTCATCCGGGTGTCCCCATCATGTTCCTGCCTCCTTGTTGTCACAGTGACCCAGGATGGGGTTGCTCTGGAGGTAGTCGGGCCTGCAGAAAGGAGGGAAGTTTCTCCTCCAAGATCTTACACTTGGATCCCTCATTTCACAAGTAGAGACTCAGCGGTGGGGGGTCGGGTGAGTAGAAGCCTGGGGCGTTTGGTCAGAGGTAGCCTTCCCCGGCTCCAGGGGAAAGGCCATGCCCACGACTCAGGGTGTCTCATCTCAGGCTCTTAGAGCCCCGGCTGAGTGTGCTTTTTTCCTCCATGGTGCTGCTCCTTGGAATGATCTTTTCCATATTTTGTATGAAATGGTTGGTGAGCCTGTTTCTCCCGCTTCCCAAAAGTGCCTGGTGCGGCATGGGCAAGAGCTTTGAGTGCCAGGCTCACGGAGGTCAGGGGAAGGGACTGGGATGTTGACACTGCCCAGAGTCCAATTGACCTTCCTGTGGCAGAGAATGGACTGGTTTCGTTTGCCCCTGGAGCAGGGATCCTTGAACCTTGGGCTCTTTCAGAACTCCAATGGGGAAACTTTGTTTTTTAACTGTCAGCTTCCATTGTGGATTGAAAAGTTACTTTTTTCTGAGGTGGGTCACTCAGTAACCAGTATTCAGTACTTACCAGATGCCAGGCGCTGTGCTAAGTGCTGAAGGGTCAAAAAGAAGCATCAGGCGGCCCCTCTTCTTCCGGGGAGCTCGTGCTCTGAATAGGGAGGGTTCCTTCAGCTTGCCAGAGCCCAAAAGACAAAAGAGGCTAAGACCCTTGCCTGAGGAGCTTCTGTTTTGGGGAGATTCCTTTGGGGTCCGGCCTCGTTGCCTCCTCGCTTGATCCTGGAATGTGTAGCACCAGCATTCTGGACTCATGAAGGTTTGGGAAATGTTCTCTGGGAATGAACTTGAAGGGAATTACGCAGAATCTGTGTGGCAAAGCAGCCAGAGAGAGGTTGGTGAGAGATACGTGTGTTCTGGGACCTGAGAGGGCCTTTATGTCCCTTCCTTCCTCTGGTTCTATTAGCAGCTCCGGCTATCTGGGGACTGACCTCCTTGGGGCTCAGCAATTTAAAACAAAAGCTTGAGCCCTTCTGCTCATAAGAAAGCTACAAAATAGTAGAGTTGGAGGGCCCGGGTTCCTTTGAGAAATCAGCCCAGAGGTTCCTGAGTTATCTCTGTCAGTCTAGAGCAGGGGTTCTCAAACTACAGCCCACAGGCCAGATGTGGCCCACTGAGGACGGTTATGAGACCCGCCGGGTTATGGCAAATAAGCTGAGGGGCGGAGACAGAGCGGGAGTTTTTGTTTTTACTATAGTCCAGCCCTCCAACAGTCTGAGGGACAGGGAACTGGCCCCTATTTAAAAAGTTTGAGGCCTGCTGGTCTAGAGTGTTTGGAGACAGGATCCCATTTTGTTGGGTTCACCTTGTGGAAAAAGGAAGACAGTATTTTTCAGGAAATTCTCCCAGGTATCCAGTGGATGTCGAGGATTTGAGGGAAGCTGGTTTTTCCTCTCAACGTTTTATCATAAGAGACATCTAGTTCCTCGGGGTGCTGAAGGGTAGTGAGCAAAACAAGGAAAATCTTTATTTCTTTTGGGGCTCAAACATGACATGGCATGAACATCTCTATGTGATTTCTCATCTTTTTATATCCACTGGGCTCTTGAGCTGGATTTTTCCTGTAAGCAGTACTGATTTTTCATTTGACTACAGATAGCTTTAATTTCTTCATTTGAAAACTGCCTGTTCATATCCTTTGCCCATTTATTGATTGGGAAATGACTCACATTTTTATAAATTTGACTCAGTTCTCTATTTGAGGCAAGAAGTCTGTATTAGAGATACTTGCTGGAAAAATATCCCTCAGTTTCCTGCTTTCCTTTTAATCTTGTTTGCATTGATTTTGTTTGTACAGAAACTTAAATTTCGTGTGATCAAAATTATCCATTTTCCATCCCATAATGTACTTTATTTCTTGTTTGGTCATTAAACTCTTCCCTTCTTCATAGAGATGATAGGTAAATGATTGTGATGAGGGTTGAGGTCCCTTTAAGATTCCTTTCTAATTGCCCAATCCATGACTGACCTTGATTCACAAATCCTGGTCAAAGGCACCCTTTGAATATTTGGGCCCAGCCCCCACCATCATCAGCTCAGCTTCCCCCAGCCCTCATCTGATCTGAGCTAACTGAAAAGCCTGCCGAGAACTTAGGGGTACCGCCCATCATCCTTGGGTATAAAAGAGCTGAGCCGGAATGCCCTCATTGCAGGAGCCCTCCCAGCCAACACATGGTATCCTTCCAGCCATGTAAGGGTTCCTGCCCGCCCAGCGGCCACCTTTGGCCCTGGCACAAAAGACGTCTTTTGTGCTCTGTGGTGCACTTTTTACTTAATTATTTTTTGCTCTTTCATCCTTTCTACCTCTCCCAAGCAGGCTGCCGTTAAGTATGAATCTATTTCTACAATAAACCTCTTATTTATCAATCTAGGTTTTCGGGCTTGTAAATTCATTTTACAGGGGACACTATACCTCATGGGATTATCTAATGCACTGAGAAATTAGTTTCCCCCTTTCCTTTCCCTCATTAATTGCATGCTGCTCTGATTTGCTTATGTTTAAATGGTGTACCCATTTTGACTAATCTTGGTATGAAGTATGAGATGTTAGTTTCTACCTAGTTTTTGTCAAACAGCTTTCCAGTTTTCATGTCCTGTCCCTAAAGCTGGAATCTTTGGGTTTATCCAACATTGTCATTGATTATTGTGGCTCATATACTTAATCTATTCCTCTGATCCCCTACCCTATTTCTTAGCCAGTACTAGGTTACTTGGAGAATTACCACTCTATAGAATACCGTGTTAGATCTGGTGTGGCTAGGCCAACTTCGGATTTTTGACCTTTTGTCAGACAAAGCAAAAACAAAAATATAATTAAAAGTGATAAGAAACTACTTTTATTATGTTTTTTTCCCTGCTCTCAGAAAATGATTTTTTGGTAGTTTGATGGCTGTGGCACTAAATAAGTAAATTTAGGTAGATTGGCCTCCCCATGAGCAATTTACATTTCTCCTGTTGTTTAGAAGACTTGATTTATGTGAAGGGCTTTGTAATTATATTCAGAGTTCTTGGGTTTGTCTTGGCAGGTAGACTCCCAAGTATTTTATACTATAAACGGTTATTTTATCATTTTTTCTCTTATTCACGACAGTCCCATCTTTGCTTCCTTGTAGGGTTTCTTTTGTGCTCTGTGGTGCACTTTTTACTTAATTATTTTTTCCTCTTTCATCCTTTCTACCTCTCCCAAGCAGGCTGCCATTAAGTATGAATCTATTTACTCATACACATGTGTGTACATATATTCACTCATACATATAACTATATACTCATAGCTCCACACATACATATATCTATGTACACATACACATAATCATGTATCTAAAACAATATTAATATGGCTGACATGTAATGTAGATTTCTTTTTTGATTGAATCTTTTAGTTTGACTTTGAGATCAATGATTATTACCCCTACTTTTTTCCTAATAAATTCTATTTCGGATCATTATTATTATGTTTATGCATATCTCTTATTCTTTTCCCTGCTAACTTTTCTACTTTAGACCTATTCCTTAACTTGCTTTGCTATTAGCCTCCTCTCCCTCCCACCATGGATTCCTTCCTTATTTTCTCTCCCCTCCTTTCCCTTCTTCTTTATCCCTTTCCCATTAATCTACACACTTTGTCCCACTCCCATTAATCTAAACACTCTTCCAAAACCCACCTTATCCTATTCCTTCCCCCTTTATTTCTTCATAAAATTTGGAGGTTGCTATATCCTTCTAGGTATATAGATTTTTCAGAACTATCAGCCCTCCTCCCCCATCTAATTCTTCTGTTTTGGTTCTTCCTTTGCACCTCATTTGTATAACATATTTACTATTTTTATCTTTTCCTATGTTTTGATTTTTAGAGTCAGATCATATTCATCTCTGCCCTAATCTTTCTTTTGGATTACCTCAATTACTGATGTCAGTCTTAAACATGATTTACATTTCCATATATAGAACATAAACAGTTTGTCCTTACTGAGTCCCTTGAAATTAGTCTTTCATATTGACTCTTACATGTTTTCTTTGTTTTTTGTTTTTTTTTGTTTTTTCCTGAGGCTGGGTTAAGTGACTTGTCCAGGGTCACACAGTTAGGAAGTGTTAAGTGTCTGAGACCAGATTTGAACTGGGGTCCTCCTGAATTCAGGGCTGGTCCTCTATCCACTGTGCCCCCTAGCTGCCCCTGGCTCTTATATGTTAAATTCTCTCTTGAGTTAGGTTTCTTTGAGATAAGATACTGAAAATCATTGAATATCTACTTTTTCTAGTTCAATATTATACTTAATTTTGCTGGATATATTTTTGGCCACAGGCCTAATTCTTTTGATTATTGATATATAATATTTTAAAACCTGTGGTCTTTTATTATAACTTTTGATAAAATCTGTACCGTTCCAATTGTAGCTCCATCATGTTGGAATTGGTTTTTGGTTTGTTTGTTTTCTTTAAATTTTTCTTTGATCTAGGGGTTTTGAAATTTGGCAATAAAGTTTCTGTGTGTTTCCTTGTAGAATCTCTTTGAGGTGGTGATTGGTGGATTTTTTCTATTTCTATTTTCCCTCTTTTCCTTTCACTTCAGGACAGTTTTCTTCCTTTATTTTTTGTATTATTGTATCAAAATTCTTTCTGTGGTTACAGCTTTCAGGTAGTCCAATTATTCTGATGTTTTCTCTTCTTAATCTGTTTTCCAAATCTGTTATTTTTCTTATGTGTCACATTTTCTTCTATTTTATTTTGTTATTTCTTGGACTCTTGTGGCTCCACCAATTTCTCCTTGCCCAGTTCTCATTTTCTTTCTTTTTTTTTTTTCACTCTAGTTTTCAGAGAATCATTTTCTTCTTTAAGACTCTGGATCTCCATTTCTAGTTGGTTGACTTTCTTTTTATAATCTTGTTTTTCTTTTTCTTTTTTTTTTTTTTAATTTAATTTTTCCTCAGTCTCATTTGATTTTAAAGTCTTTTTTGAGTTCTTTTATGCTTTTTTTTCTGGTCAAGTAGCAATTTAAAGTTACTCTTTGGGCTAAGAGAACCTTTTTTAATTTCAGTGTCCTCTAAAGAGGAATCTGTCTTCCCTATTCTCATAATAAGTTTCTTTTTCTTATTTTTTTTTTAAATGAGAATTTATTAATGTAACTGATGTGAACTTTATTCTTAAGAATTTCTAAAAAATGAGCTCATCTTGCTCCTTTGTTTCAGTGATGAGATTGAAACTCTTAATCCTCCCATCTTTTCTGAAACCGGCTTCATTAGCATATCTTTAGAAATTCTGGGACCTGGTCTGCCTGGTGGATTCCACCCTGATCCTCCTTGACCCCTCTTTGCTTCCTCCCCTTCCTCCCTAGTTTCTGCTTCTGTTTCTCTGAGACTGAAAATCGGCTTTCCCCAAAAGCAAGTTGCTCATTCGGTACGACTGCTTTGCCTGGTCACGTTTGAGCCTGTGAAACTATTTCACTTAAATAAAATGGCAAATCTTTAAAACCTGTGATGGTTACATTTCTTTTATAGAAATTTTATATAATTTTCATAAATTATAATAGAAATTTCTTTATGCTGTGAACCAAATCTCTATTGTGCTATTTTTATAATATTCTTTTACAGTTATGCTCTCCTACATCTATTTCATATTACCATTCCTGGTACCTTCCTTCCCACTTCAAAATTCCCTCTAAACCTCAGGTATGGGGGTGATGGTGCCTCTGGCTTCCCTTCAGTTCTCCCCTCTGGCCTGAAAGCCCAAACCTTCCTGTATTCCCCATAGCCAGCAGCGTCCTTGCCCCACTGTATCTGTATCCTTCTCGCTCAGGGCCTGGTCTCTATAGGGCTTCCTTATCAGCTTTCTGGACTCAGACCCCAGATTCCCTTCGCTGTCTGGCAGGTGAAAGTCCCTGTAGTCCTGGCTGAGCCCACCTTAGAACCTAGCTAGCCACAGGGCTCCCCACTTGTTTTTTCTGCTGAGCTAGCCTGGAGGTAACCATTTTTTTTTTTTGTTTGTTTGTTTTATCTGTTTCTTTATGTATGCAAAGATAGTTTTCCACATTCACCCTTGCAAAATCTTGAGTTCCAAATGTATTTCTCCCTCCCTTCCCTCACCTCTCCCTTGGACAGCAAGTAATCTATGTTAAACATGTGCAGTTCTTCTAAACATAATTTCATATTTGTTGTGCTACACACAAAAAAATCAGATCAAAAAAGAAAAAATGAGAAGGGAAAAAAAAGCATTTAGGGTTAGCAAGCAAATAATAAAAAGGTGAAAAAACTATGTTGTGGTCCACACTCAGTCCCCACAGTCCTTCTTCTGGATGCAGTTGGCTCTTTCCATCACAAAGCCATTGGAACTGGGCTGAATCACCTCATTGTTGAAGAGAGCCATGTCCATCAGAGCTGATTATCGTGTAATCTCGTTGTTATGGTGTGTGTTGTGGTGTACAATGATCTCCTGGTTCTACTCACTTCTCTTAGCATGTTCAATTAAGTCTCTCCAGGCCTTTCTGAAATCATCAAGGCAAGCTTCTTTTGTTTCTTCTCTATATCTTTCTAATGCCAGATACGTGTAGAGAATCTTAATGTTTTTTGGTTGATGGGTTACTTGCCCGTCCATCTTTTTGTTTGTTTGTTTGTTTGCTTGTTTGTTTCTTTTAAATTCAAGTAGTTTGGACAGAGATTATCGCAGAAGACAAAATGGAAAATTATGATTTACATGAAATTAGAAGGCTTTTATGCAAAAAAATCAAATGCAGCTAAAATTAGGATGGAAGAAAGTAATCGGGAACATCTTTGTGGTAAGCTTCATTGATAAAAGTTTCATCTAAAAATGGATCTAGACTTATAAAAATAAGAGCCATTCCTTATTTGAAAAATGATCAAAGGGATGAACAGGGAGTTTTTTTTTTGTTTTTTTTTTTTTTCTGAGTCTGGGGTTAAGTGACTTGCCCAGGGTCACACAGTTAGGAAGTGTCTGAGACCAGGGTCCTCCTGAATTCAGGGCTGGTGTTCTATCTACTGCGCCATCTAGCTACCCCCAACAGGGAGTTTTTTTGAAAGAAAAAAAATCCAAGAAGCAATAATCTTATGTGAAAAAAAAATGCTTCAAATCACTAATAACTAAAGAAACTAAAAATAATGGCAACTTTGGGGTTCCATCTCCCACCTTAATTAAGCATCTATTATGCGTCAGATATTGTACTAAGTACTTTACATATATTATCTCATTTGACCCTAATAACAACTCTGGGATGGTGCTATTATTATCCCCATTTTATAGTTGGAGAAACTGAGGTGGAAAACCATCAAATGACTTGTTCAGAGCTAGACAGCTAGTAGGAGTGTGAGGCAGGATGTGAACGTAGTTCTTCTTGATTCCAGGCCCATTGCTTTAACTCCCACCCATGAAATGTACCTAAAAACAGGTACATTAATGTTATTTTTGGGTCAATTTGAAACTGTCCAGAAAGTTACTGAATTGTGCATCCTTTCTGATTGCAAAGAAATACTCTTACTAGTAGCAAAAAGCCGAAGTTCTTGAGGATTGATGAGCCCCCAAAAGGGCGGAAAGGTCTCATTTCAGAGAACCCTGGGAAGATTGTAGAAAATGAGCAGAACCTAGAGAATTGTGGCAAAGGTGGAAGAGCCCTCCTCCCCTGAATTCAGGGCTCCAAGAGCTCCAGGCCAGAATCGGTCTCTCACCTTCACTTGTCATTATTTTCACTCTTCACCTTTCATCATCATCTTTTTAACTGCTTTTTGTCATAGACCAGTCTGGTAAAAAACCAAAACAAAACATCCTCTAATGCAAGTTGGCAACTAGGGCCACTGAGCGGGCCCACCCGTGGGTGCGTCAGCACACGCAGTTCCACACAAGTTGCGTTCTTGAAGACAGATCTATGTTTCTTCCTTCCAAGAGGTGAAGACGAGTGTCATCTTCAGTTTCATTTGCCAATCTCTGAAAAGCAGAGAGGCTGGAAGGGAGGAAGGGGAGGAAGAGGACGGGCCGGGTCCCCCGTCTAGTGATGAGAAAGGAGCGAGCCGACATTTTGGAAGGGCTTCGGTTTCCAAAGTTCAGATGGGTCTTAATACCATGTTTACACCAAAGTTAAATGCAGCGTGCACCTTGATGAGTTTCGTTGGCTTTGCCAGCTTTGGTTCACTTTATTTGTACTGTTATGTGCTGTGGTCATGAGACTGTGCCCTAAATTTATTTTTCTTTTTTTTTATTCTATCAAATAGATATTATCTTGCCCTGAAAGTCCCGGGATTTAAAGAAATGCCTTCCGTTGAAATGCCGGCACTCAGCAGCGACTGTCCACATTTGGATTCAGTGGGTGAAATAACAAAAGAAAATTTGATACAGAAATCTCTCGTAAGCTTTGTTTTTGGTGACTTCAGTATTTGCCTAAAATCATTTTGCTTTAAGGTTTGTGGTTAATGACCAAGTGTATAGATGCATTTTGACCATGTACGTGGTAATTGAATTATTTTTTCATTGATAGTCTTCCAAGAGAGAGCCATATGTATATGAATCTGTAATCAAATGAGTCTTGGAAGTGACTATTAAGAAAAGTTTCCAGAAAAGCCAAGCCTCAAAATCCTGCTTGGGAAAAACCCTGCTTTTAGCAGGCTGGGAATAAAGTAAGGTGATTGTTGCCATTTTCCTTCAGTGTGGGGATCTGTGCTTTGGCTTTGTCCTAACTCTGTGGTTTAAACCGTGTCTGATGCTTGGGTGGCGCGACGGTGGGGGGCTGGTCCCGAGTGAATGATGTTGCCTGGGGATCGGCCTGTCTCGGAAAGAGAATTCGCTTCAATTATAGAATTATAATTGATAAATAAGAGAAAAATGGATCTTGTGAACACTGGCGTGTGCATGTGTGTGTGGAAACCAGCCTGATTCACTAACATTGTTATAAAGGCTGGGGGGGAGGGGAGGCAGAAGTACAGGTCCCTGGCCTTCATGGGAAGCAGGAAGTGAGGTGGGAGGGGGGTGGCTCACAGGAGCCTGCCTCTGTGAGTGAGCTTCCTTAGGAGGAGATCTGACCCAGACCTCAGGGTGGTGGTGGGGGGCCTGTAGTGAGGCACATGGTCATTCTGTCCTTCCAAAGGGTCACAGGAAGGGTCAAGAGGAAGATAAAGGGAAGGGGAACACAGAAGGGCAGTTCCAATGTCTTTGGAGTGTACCCCCCACAAAGAGGCTCTGGGGGCACCTTTAAGGGGTATTGGGGTGCTCTTGGAGCATGGGGGCCCATGAGTCTAGTGAGGGAAGGGGATTGGTAGGATGGGTCAGGAACCAGTGGGCCTCAGGGCCTCTCTGCCTGTGGTCCCAGGGATCTGTCAGGCCTTGCTCTCGTGCCCAGACCCTCCAAACCACTTTTCAGTGACGGGTCTTCATGTGTTAAATGGGAGCTGAGTCCGGGAAGTATCGGAAGGAAAGCCTGGTGGGACATCCTAGGCGTAGAGGGGCCGTGGTTTCCTCTGCTGCACACTGGGTAGCTTCTTCCTCCCAGCATGATTGTGGGATGGAATGAGAGAGTTGTAAAGAGTTTAGCAGTGTCTGGCACACAGTAGGTGCTTAATAAGTGCTAGCAATTATTGTTGCTATCGTAACATGATGCTGCTGTCAGTTCCATTGCAGAGTCCCAGAAAAGGTAGGTTAAAGAAAGTGGATCAAGAGCATGGGGCGCTGGTCACTCCAGCCCATGCTAAATATGGGCAGAGAACCTGAGGAAGGGTCCTGATTTTTCCCTGTGGCTACACTCGGAGAATTTGCTCTGGAAGGGTCAAAGTCACGTCACATCGTGGGATTAGAGGGCCCCCTCTCCACGACATCCGATTTGCCCCAGAGCGTACCGTTGTGTCACTGGGAGAATCAGGGTGGGGCTCCTCAGCCACGAGAAAGGTGAAAATCACTAAACACCCCCCCCTTTTAAGCCCAAACCTGGCTTCAGGGATGTGAGCAAGCATTGTAAGGTGTTAGGTTTGAGAGGGTTTCAGAAATGACATAATCATGAGAGAACACATTTGTAGCAGGGGTCATTTAGTCGCGGTCCCCCCTTCCCCCCCCTTTGAAAGATGAAAAAGGGCAGAATTTTTGCTCAGGTCCTCTGACTCCGAATGTAGCCCCCTTTGCTCCTCTTATGGCTTCATCGGTGCTTTTATTTTGTGAATAAGAGAACTGGGGCCCGTCAGCTGGACCGAACCGGCCTCTACCTCGTGGCTGCCTGGAGCTGAACAGAGCAGGCTAGAGAGCGGAGAGTCGGGAGTCGAGCAGAAGTTGGGTTTCAGAGTGAGGGATGGGCTTGCAAGGAGAAGGCAGAATAGACACGTGTGACGGGCCCAAGGAAGTGGGGGGGAGAGGGTCTCAGTCCGTAGGCCACCGGTCCTGACACCGAGGGGTAACAGCAGCAAGGAGACAGGTCTGATTCATGGCCGAACTTCGTGACCAGAACGTGGGGGCAGCAGGAGCCCAGACATCACCTGCTGGGCAGATCGAAGTAAGATGCTGATGATGTGCTTTTGCAGAGGGCCAAGAATTGTCACGCCGGGCCTGCTGGGCTCTAGCTCTGGGAAACAGGGTGTCTCCCCCCCTTTTGGCCAAAGGGAGGGGTCTGAAAGAATCCCTCGCCTTCTGGCTGATGCAGGGGAGCCAGGTATGAGCCAAGTTGCTCCAAGAGGCCAGTTGGGTTGGGGCAAAATGGGGTTCCTTAAGGGAAGTGTCAGGAAAGTCGGCCCCAGTTGTCATTAACATTGCCAGCAGAAAGGGAGGAGGCAAGGAGAACGTGGAGGGAGAAAATGCCAGCTCATTTGAATCAGGTCCCAGGTGGTTGGGCACATAATAGGAAAGAGCAGGAAAAAAACTAGGACAGTACGCTTGGCCCTAGGCCAGAAGCTTGGTTAGCTGTCTCATCTGGGTCCCCGAGTTCTGCTGTCTACTCGGGAGCGGGGCCTTCTTCACATGATCCAGGAGTCCGTGCCCGCATGTTTGGCAGCGGTGGGAGCTGGCCCCGGCAGGGGCCCTCAGACACCACGCTGATGAGCAAACTCCTGGCGTGGCCCTTGGCACCGAGTTTCTGGTCAGCATACGGGGGTCCCATCTCGGTCCAGTTTCCTCGCCACGTGGGACTACTTTCAAACAGGGCAGTGAGGTTTCTCACGTTATCATTGCAAAATTACATTGTCAGGTACACATCAGACAACTTAGAGGGCGCCCAAGGGACTGGTTCTGGAGGGGAGATTCACACGTCATCAGGGTAGCCAAGGAACTGTAAACGAGGTGGACCAAGAGAACAGAGCGGGCCGAAGGCCTTCGCCAATGACTCTGGGGCTCCTCGCCTCCACTTAGCCAGCACTTTGTGGGTGTCACATGTCTCGAGGAGTTCTCTGGGTTCCTGGTCTCCTCTCTTGGACGATAGGCTGTGTTCTCAGGCCGCTTAGGGGCTCTGCTTCTCCGGTCCATAGATAAGGCTGACTGAATCACTTCCACGAGTGCTCCCCGGCCACCCCGACAGATAGTTTTTCACAAGGCGCTCAGTTGTAGAGCGCACAGAGGCACACGGTTTAAAATGAGCAGAGGAAGGGAGACGGCTCGTCCGACTTCAGAGACCCATTGGGCTGTCAAAATAATATAGTAATTATGGGATTCTGCCAGAGGATGAGATCGTCCAGAGGGGGAGCGCAAAGGATTGTTGAGCCAAGCTCAGGGCTCGGCGTTCTTGCTCAGTCTGAGCTCTGGCAGAGGGGGTGCCTCCTAATATCCTGACAGGCCCGAGGAAGGCTCAGACCCAGCTGGAGCTCCCATTCCTCCTCCTCTTCCTGCTTCATTGGGCTTCACTGGCTCCGCTCATTTGTGGTGAATTTTGTTTGCAACGTACTTTGCTGTGAGATGTTTGCTAAAACGGCTGTCTCTGTTCACAGGGCACTTGTCAGGACTGTAAAGTCCGAGGACCAAATCTCTGGGCCTGCCTAGAGGTATGTGGGGCCTGCGGGCCAAGAGAGAGAGAGAGAGAGAGAGAGAGGGAGAGAGAGAGAGTTTTGAATGACTGTGTGGCCAAATGCCGGCTTTTGTGCGTTTGTCCTGATAGTAAATCCCTCGCCCGTGTGCCCTCCTGACTTCTAGCTTCGTCTCTGGCGTTGTTTTCCTAAACGAGCTGCGGGGGGCCGGCGGGCAGCTATAAAACGTCTTGTCCGCTTTCCGTTTCTCCGCAGAACCGATGTACGTATGTTGGCTGTGGCGAGTCCTACGTGGACCATAGTACTATTCACTCTCAGGTACGTGCACTCTGCTCCTTCACCAGGGAATAGTCCTTGGCCCATTGGGGCTCACCGCTTCTCCCGAGCGAAGGGTGGCGGCTGGCTTTTAGTCCCATTAACTTTGGAAACAGCTGGATTGGGAGGGAAGGAGCAAAATAAGATTCCCAGGGGAAGCATTGCTTGGAGTGCCCACCCAGAGTCCCAAAGCTCCTTCATGGGATGGGCCCTGTTTGGCTTGGAGAGTCTTAATTTTTTTATTTTTTTTTTCCTGAGGCTGAGGTTAAGTGACTTTCCCAGGGTCACACAGCTGTGAAGTGTCTGAGATCAGATTTGAACTCAGGTCCTCCTGAATTCAGGGCTGGTGCTCTATCTACTGTGCCACCCAGCTGCCCCTGGAGAGCCTTTCTTTCTACCGGAATGGGCCCCTCATCTGGGGCCATGCAGAACAGAGCTGCGCTGGTGTCTCTGGACTTGGGAGTCCAGTGCTGAGAGTCAGGCAGTCGCTGAGTGTTGGGGGATATGGGCCGGACCCCTGCCCCCGTCCTCCCTTGTCCTGCTCGGGTGGGCTGCTCTTGTGTCCTTCCGTGTCTGTCTTCACACTAGGCACTGAAATGTGACCACATTTCTATTCTGACTCCTTCTTTGGGGGCAAATACCCAGGGCCAGGCCCGTCTGCTCTCATCGATTGCTGGGTTCCTCCCGTCCCCCGTGCTCTGTTTGTCTTGCGGCTTGGGCCCGTCCTGGCCCTGGGGTGCACAGGTGCCTCCGTGTCAGGACTGTGGATCAGTCATTGACCTCAGACGCTCTGTGCCTCCTTATTGGGGTGATGCTTCTCTGAGAGCTTTCACTCGGGGCAGGTTCTGTGCCCGGTGCCCCCGATCTACCTTCAGTCTTGTGGCCAGCAGTGCCAGAACTGCTTGCTGGCTGCTTTTTCAGGGATCATTTGGGCTCACAGACCCGGTCCCAAGGCATTTCGGAAGACCCTTAGGAAGTGCTTTCTCACCCCAAAACAGCTTAAGTGATTGGGCCCTTCCCGTGAGGCCCCAGAGAAGAAGGGCTTTGCTGGGGGGGCCGGTGGAGCCAGGGAGCTCACGGGTTTGGATTTCCCATTGGGGTGTTTGTTTGGGCTCCAAGTTTGTAGCAGAAGCTGTTGAGGGCAAGGAGATTTTCCTAGATCTCCCACAAGGAGCTTCGCTTTCTTCAGACTTTGCTTAATCTGTCTCTCGGTCCACGTTGATAGTGGAATTTAGGGCCTTTGGGCCCTCTTTGTTGTTTGTTTTAAGGGAAGTTTGGAAGAAGCTCATAGTGTGAGATCTAAGGACAGGCCTCGGGGTAGGCCTGGCCCCCAGACGTGGGCAATAGGGAAGGGATAGAACCAGGCAAGTCCCGGTCCCTCCCCCCCCCCCCCAAACCACCTGGTTCCTGCACCCTTGGCCTTCATTCCCTGGATCAGGGCGTCTCGGGATGATGGGTTAGGGTTCAGTCCCCATCCCTCCCTCCTCCTTCCCCCAGCACGATTGGCCCAGGAGCTTTAGCCTGCTGTTTGCAGCCCGGGCCCTGCTTAGGCTGCCCGGTGGCCCCGTGGCGCTGGGGCTCCCCAGCTCGGACTGAGCTCAGTGCAGAGACGGGACGGTCCGAGGCCAGCGCAGCCGGGAGGCCCTGGCTCTGGGGGCCAGCGGGGGCTTCCTGCAGGGGCGCCCTGGAGCACCTTACAGAAGCTAGGAGTGGGCGGGGTGAGTTTCTGACCCTGCAGAGAGAGCTGAGGGGTGGGGGAGTGTGTGTGTGTGTGTGTGTGTGTGTGTGTGTGTGTGTGTGTGTGTGCGTGCATGTGGGGGTATGTACATGTGGGGATGCACTGTGCATGTGGGTGTGCATGTGCACACGAGTGGGGGTGCATGCATGGGTGTGTATGCACACAGGGGTATGCATGTGCACGCTGGTATGTGGGTGTGCATGCATGGGTGCACATGGGGTGCACTGCGCATGTGAGTTGTGCATTGCACATGGGTGGGTGGGTTGCACATGTGTGTATGTGCATGCTAGTTTGTGAGTGCATGTGTATGTGCATGTACACACTGGTGTGCGTGCACATGTGGGTATATACACGTGCACGCTGGCGTGTGTGCATGCTGGTG
The DNA here is from genome assembly GCF_048593235.1 of Sminthopsis crassicaudata. Classification (NCBI taxonomy): domain Eukaryota; kingdom Metazoa; phylum Chordata; class Mammalia; order Dasyuromorphia; family Dasyuridae; genus Sminthopsis; species Sminthopsis crassicaudata. Next base: position 5,469,113 of record NC_133620.1, on the reverse strand, counting down.
CATTGCATGTGTATGTGTACGTGGGTGTGTGCACACTGGTGAATTGTATGCTTGTGTGCACTGTGTGTGTGTGTGTGCGCGCGCGCGCGTGTGTGTGTGTGTGTGTGTGTGTGCGCATGCACACTGGGATGTGTGTGCATGTGGGGGTATGTACACGTGGGGGTGCACTGTGCATGTGGGTGTGCATGTGCACACGAGTGGGGGTGCATGCATGGGTGTGTATGCACACAGTGGTATGCATGTGCACGCTGGTATGTGGGTGTGTGCACATAGCTGTGGATGCATGTGTATGTGCACGCTGGTGCGGGTGTGCATGCATGGGTGCACATGGGGTGCACTGCGCATGTGGGTTGTGCATTGCACATGGGTGGGTGGGTTGCACATGTGTGTATGTGCATGCTAGTTTGTGAGTGCATGTGTATGTACATGTACACACTGGTGTGCGTGCACATGTGGGTATGTACACGTGCACGCTGGCGTGTGTGCATGCTGGTGCATTGCATGTGTATGTGTACACACTGGTGAATTGTATGCTTGTGTGCACTGTGTGTGTGTGTGTGTGTGTGTGTGCGCGCGCACGCATGGGTGTAAATTTAGAGGCAGGCTGTGCCAAGATAGCCGTGAGGAATGGCAGATAGGCTTGCGCGCGTGTGTACCCGTGTGGGGAGGGCCAGGCTGAGAAGAGCTCTCGGCACCTGCAGAGAGATTCCTGTTGGATTCTGGTGGCCCAGTCCCTCAGCGTGCTGCCACAGGGCAGGCTGGGCTGCTTGCCCAGGGTCCTCTGTAAAGCGGGAGTGAGGATCCTGCATCTTTTCTCAGCGTGGGAAGCACTGCCCTCTACATGCCCGCTCTTGCTCAGGATAATCGGGGAGGCATTTGGGAGGCTCTGGGGGGTGGGAGCTCATGGGGGTGACGTGTTCTGGGGAAGGGGCGCGAAGGCCCATTTGTACAGTACCTGCTCTGTGCCAGGCACTGAGCAAAGCCTGTTTTGCAATATCTCTATTGATGCTTGTTACAGGCAGTTTTTTCAGTTGGGGAAGCTGAGGCAGGCAGGGGGGAGGTTACTCAGCTAATCAGAGTCTGAGATTGGCTTTGAACTTGGGCCTCCCCGACTCCAATCCTGGTGCTCTATCCACTGAGCCGGCTGGCTGCCTTGCCTGTTGGGTGTAGAAAGCCCGATGTCCACGTCTTCCTCGGTCCTGCCTGGAGCTCTCTGCCTCCGGACTCACTCTAGGAGGGCTCCCCCAGAGGTTCCCTGAGCAGTTGTTGGGTCCCGTGACTCCCAAGGCCCTCCTTTGTTCTCCCGGTACGTAACGAGCATCCCTTTCTGGCATGTTTCTGCCCCCAAATTGTGCAGGAGACAAAGCACTATCTCACCGTGAACCTCACCACTCTCCGGGTCTGGTGTTACGCCTGCACCAAAGAAGTCTTCCTGGAGAGGAAGTTCGGGGCGCCCGCTTCCCTGCAGCAGACCACGAGACCGCTGTCCGCAGCCCCGGAAAGCATCCAGGTGGGCCTCGAGCAGCAGCCGCTTTCAGTTTCTCCTGCGCCCTGTTGGGTGCCACCTTCAGAAGGGGCAGGAGATGGTTTTCTAGGCATTTGAGGGAGACTCGGTCCTACTTGTAGCTGGTGCCAGGGGCCGCACACAGTAAGAGCTGCCCAAATGACACGGGCTCTTCTAGTTCTTTGGTTGATGAGCTTGGTCTTTCTGCTCCCTTATGGCAGATGGCAAAAGGGGCCGGTCTCAGGGCTCTGGGGCTTCCGGTCAGATGTGGCGCCTCGGCCGCGGGCTCCTGTCTGAAGTGCCTCCGTCCCCCGGGGTTGCTGACGGCCCCTGGCCTCGGGAGGATTCCGCGCTGGGCTGAACGGCCTTTTGGCTTTCTTCACCAAGGCAGTCCTCCATTTTACCTGTGGAGAAACAGGCCCAGAGCAGCCCAGTGATCAAAGCATCAGCTGCTTTTTGTGCCCCCTCCAGGAGGGGGCACTGTGCCCGGTGTATGGGCAGTGCTTCTGTCCGGTGACCGGAGGGCACCCGCCACCCACTTCTTAGACACTTTTAGGAGGCATTTCGTCTTTTATTAGCAAGGTTGGTCCCCTACCAAGGCCCGGCCACCTCGCCAGAGGCTCTGTCAGTTGGGGTCCCTCCGAGGTATCCTGGAGCCCCTGCTGCCTGTTCTGAATAGCCTTTTGGGCCTCCCTCCCTTATTCTTTTTTTTTTTTTTTTTTTTTTTTTTTTTTTTTTTGAGGCTGGGGTTAAGTGACTTGCCCAGGGTCACACAACTAGGAAGTGTTAAGTGTCTGAGACCAGATTTGAACTCGCGTCCTCCTGAATTCAAGGCTGGTGCTCTATCCACTGCGCCACCTAGCTGCCCCCCTCCCTCCCTTATTCTTCGCAGGAGTAAGGCTTTTGTCTCCATCTCTTTCCTACTGCCATCTGATTTGCACCCCGGGGCTGGGTATTTGTTAGTGTGACCCCTCTGTCCCCCGGTGCTCCTGGCTGGAGCCGAGCCTGGCAGTGCCCCTTTGGAAGCGGTCACACAGCTGCCCCATCCCCATCAGGGTGATATCGGGGGAGCTCCCCGGGCCGGATGGCATTTGAGGCCCCCGCGGGCAGGCCGAGGCTGCTGAGCTCGGGTAAAATCTAACCGGTGTCTCTCGTTGGTTTTCTTGGAGCAAGGACTTCAAGGTGCCGCATCCAACTCTCAAGACTCCTCTGGCCGCGGTCTTCGATGATCTGGACAGAGACGTGCATGAAGAGGACAAGCTGAAGGCAAGAGGTGAGTCAGAGGGCTTTGTCACGGTCTCTCTCCGGGCTCTTAGGGAGTGCCCCGTGTCGTGGTTGTGTCATGGCTGGGTGGGAGGGGCCTGGCTGGGAAAAAGGGGAGTCAGACATGGAACCTGATAGAAATGAGTTAACAGAATCAATAAAAATACACTAGTGCCTGGGCAGTGTCAGCATGGGGATTGTAGGGCCTTAGCTATGGGTTAGTGGCCTCAGTTCTTAGAACTTTGGAGCCCTGGCATTGGCGGGCTGCAGTAGCTGTCTGTGCGGCCCCACTGGGGCAAAGAACCTCCGTGATTTCTTCCTTCCCAGAACCTCAGAAAGAACTGCTGGAAAGTCCACGGGCGGCAGGACAGGTTTCCCCTCTGAGCTGACAGAGCTGAGCTGCCCCCAAGAGAGCCCCGGGGTGGGGAGTGGGGAAGCATCTCAGATCCTGACCCATCAGGCTTTGGAGCTCTGGAGCCCGACACTGCAGACTCTGGGGGGAGAGCCAGAGCCCTATTTGGGAAACGCCCGGTGGTCTCTGTATGATTGTTACTCTTGAAAGAATCAATTGACTCCATAACATTTGCCAACAGAAATGGAGAGGAAACAATGGGTTTTCCACGAAGATTCCATGAATCTCTAGAGGAATGAAACGGGATTAAAAAGTGAAATAAAAACTCTTGGGAAAAGGATCGGAAGAGAAAGACAAACCTTTCCCAAAGAAGAGCTTCAGAACGAATGCTAGACTGTACCCCATAGAAATCGCCCCATGAGGCCGCAAGAAATGTTAGAGCAAAACCAAAAGCTGGCCAAAGTAGAGGAAAATCTAAGCTGATTTAAAAATTCCCCCCCACAACTGACAACAGTCCAAAAAGGAGATAATTTGAGAATGATCAGAGTCCCGGAAATCCATGGGGAGGTAAAAAACCTGAGCGTGACATTTCTCAAAATAAGTGAACTCTTCAGAGCATTTAGGATCAGAGGGTTTTCCCTCTTTTGTAAAGATTGAGGGAACTAGGGGGCAGCTAGGTGGCGCAGTGGATAGAGCACCAGCGAGGACCCGAGTTCAAATCTGGTCTCAGACAGTTAACACTTCCTAGCTGTGTGACCCTGGGCAAGTCACTTAACCCCAGCCTCAGAAAAAAAAAAAAAAAAAAAAAAAAAAAGATTGAGGGAACTCAAGGATCATCTCCTGAGAGGAGCCCCAAAATGGAAGTTCTAGGAACTAGGAGAGAAAGTGTCCAGAAAGCAGCTGGAGCCCCGGGGAGCTGCGGTCAGGATCACGCCAGACTTGGCAGCTTCGGCCATCTGTGAGAGGAGATCTCGGAACGTTCTCCAAAGCAGCGGGCTTACGACGGCGCAGAAGTGACTGTGCCAGCGGGGGAAATGGAGCCTTAATGGAAGGAGGAGACGTTGCCAACGAGGACACGAGAGGCAAAGGAAACCCAGGAAGGGTTTGAGCGTTGAGGCTCGTCTGAGCAATTAGAAGGGGTTACAAAGTGGTCAGATGCTAGCTTTCCAATGGAGGGGACAAGTGTCCTGCGCGAGCCTTATTGTCTCCAGAGGGAAACGCTGAGGTGTTAAGGATGGGTTTGTTCCCTGCGAGTCTGAAGAGAGAGAAGACATGGTCAAAGGAAGTGGGATGGCAGAGTTCACATCCCCATGGTAGTGATGAGGGGGAAGGGAGCAAGGCCCCATGAAAGCTGCTGCCCTCCTGGCACCGATGGTGGAAATGAAAGAGAAAAGAAGAGGCTGGCAGCTGGATCTGTGGCGATGTCTGTGTGGATGGGATGGGAGACTGCTGTCCCCCAGAAATAACGGAGGTGGGGAGCAAGAGGCTGTGCCCCAGAAATAAGAGGCTGCGCTCCAGAAATAAAGTGGCCTGACGTGGACAAAGCAAGAGGATACCAGCTATGGGTGTGGAAGGAGAAGGCGGAGGAGCTCCAGGGATTTCCTGAACCCTAACAAGCTGGAATGCGAGGCACAGGAAGAGACAAGACCTGTCTGGGACCTCATTTCTGTCACTGAGCATGTCCCGAGGCTTTCTCCCTCAGGGTAGAGAGAAGTGGGGGGGGGGAACCTGTGGGGGCAGAAGCCAGTAAGTTTCAGGGGCTGCCTTGGATTACTTTGTGTCTCCATGTGACTGAAGCAAATCCTCTGCAACAACGTAGCCATGACACAGCAACAATGTAACTGAGATGTAGCAAAGGTGTAGCCACAGTGCAGCGACAATGTAGCCAGCTATGGCCTCAGGCCTTCTGAGTGCTGTCAGCACTGGCTTCCGCCGTGGGCCCCAGGAAGATGAGACGGACACAGGAGGGCTTGTGGCCTCCGACTTGTGGAGCTCCCTGCAGGTGTGTTGGGCATTCTCTGACCAGTGTGGCCACTGAGGGCTTGACCCCGATGAGGTCCTGCTGGGAGAAGCCATTTGTGGAGAAGTGGGCTGCAGGGCGCCGGGTTGGCCTTTTTGGGCTCCACTCAGTTCTGGTCTCCTGTCCTCTTGCCTGTCTTTGCGTATTCACCGGCTTCCTTGTCGTGCTGCCCGCACTGAGTTCCGCCGGCCGGCTCGGCTCTGCTGCATCTGGAGCGGCTGCACGTCTGCTTGAGCCGGTTCATCTAAGGCGTTTTGGGGAGAGAGCGCTTGTCTTTGGCTGTGAGGACCCTTGCTCCTGCTGATGTAGCAGCCGCTGACTGTGCCCTTCCTTTCCTCCTGTTCCCTGTGACTCCTGCGTGCCCAGAGAGAGAGCATCAGACCAAGGAGTCTGAGGAACTCTTATTAGCTATGTGATTGTTCCTCAGTTTCTCCATCTGTATGCAAAAGGTAGAGCTTCGGGTCTTTTCATTTGTAGTCTTTCCTTTCCAGGAGTCCAAGGGTCATTTTCCTTAGTGGGGACACAGAGCTGCTGCTCTCTCCCCGCCTGCTCCACGCCCCAGCCTGCCCTCAGCAGCCCAGCCCCCAGCAGGCACGTACCCTGAGGCCGCTCCTCTGGCCTCTGTGGGCCTTGGGGACCCTCCCCCTCCTGGCCGACGTCCCCCCAGAGCCCGGGCCTATGGGCATTCTTTCTGCATCTTCCCTGTGAGCTCTCTCTCCGGTGGCTGCAGAATTTCTTGGGTCGCTTTCCGACTATCTGAGCCTGGAGGCCCTGGGCTCCCTCTCAGCCGCCGCGTCAGGGAGCCGCCAGCTGGCCCCTCTCTGTTGGCGGAAGGTGCCTGCTCAGTGCAGATCCCGACTGGAGGAGGAGGGGGGTGCGGTAGTGTGGTCTCCCAAATAGCGTCTCAAAGGTGTCCTGGGCTTGGAGTGACGTTCTTCCCATCTTGTAGGGCAGGAGACTGAGGCAGCAGAGCATGAGAAGATTGTGTGTCTTGGGCCTAGGGAGGTGTGTCCATCCAGCTTGGGAGAAGGCAAAGGGCACGAGACAGGGGGCTGCTGGCTTTGGTGACTTGGGGTGAGGGAGTACAGACGGGTGGTATAGACAGAGACAGGAGGGAGGGGGCGTAGAAGACTCGAGGGAAGACTCAGGAGATGGACGACTGGAGCGGGAGGAAGCGGGATGCTCCAAGGGGCCGCCTCTTCCTGCTCGGACGCCCGGGGCCGACGTGGTTCGTGGGCCGTCCGTGTCCGGGCCGGTCCCGCGGGACGTCCTCGTCTCATTTTGGGGATCTGAGACGCTTCCTTTTTCTCGACAGGTCTCACGGGTTTGAAAAACATCGGCAACACTTGTTACATGAATGCGGCTCTGCAGGCTCTTTCTAATTGGTGAGTGGCTCTGCGGCCCGAGCGTGGGGCTGTCCCTCGCTCCCTTCCGGCACCCCAGAAGGAAAGGAGCCCCCTGTGGCTCAAGGAATCTCAGGTCTGGGGCCTGAGACAAGTGGCCTGCTGAGGGAGGAGGAGGGCCCGGGCTCCCGGGGGTGCTGTGGAGGAGAAGGGACCGTGGTACCACAAAAGAAAAATGGGAACATGGAACGTCCTCAGACTCACGGGCTTTTCCCTTCGTGTCCCGCTCCGTTGCCGGCTTCTGGGGACACGTTTCTGTCCATCATCTCTGCCCAGGAGGGTAAGAGATTCCAGGCCTCGGCTGGGCTCCCCTTCTTGTGGGATGAATCAGACGGCTGTCCCCTCCCCTTTCTGCCACAGAGCCCTACCCCCTCCTAAATGTGCTTCCTGGGGAGGGCCCCTTCTCTGAATGCTGACTCCCACCCCACAAAGGCCCCTCAGGGAAATTGTCATCAGAGATGGGCGGGTCTTAGAGATGGCGAACAAGGCCAGGGCCACGAGGGGTCCGGGAGAGGCCGGGCTCGGGCCTAAATGCCCCTCGCAGCTTCTGCTGGGAAGGCGTTTCCCTCGCACCCGAACTCCGCGCTGCCTTCCGCCCAGTGGGGTGCCGGACCACTCTGCTTGCATCGGGAATGGGGGAGGGGGCATAACCCAGCCCCATAGAGACTCTGTGGCCCGCCCCCCCCCCCAAGAGAGCCCAGCACTACCTTGGCTGACCCCCATTGGCCATTTACGGGCAGGACAGGGGTCAGAAGCCCCTTCCCGGATCCCCGGCGGCGGCGGCAGCCCAGGCAAATATCACCCTCCCCCACAGACACACACACACTTGCCCAGCCTGGGACAGGCAGGAGTCCTCCCCCCAGCCCCCTTTCTCCTTCTCTAGCCAGAGTCCTTTGTGTGGTGTGAGGATGAATGAGGCAGCCTCGGGGTCTCTTTTCTCCCAGACCCACCTCTTCCTGCTGCCTCCCCCCCATCCCCTCTGACCCTTTTCTCTGCTCCCACGGCCTCAGGTCAGGCCCCCAGATTTTGGGGGCCTGTGACTGCCCTGGTTGAGCTGCTTCTGGCTGCAGGCTCGGGAGTGGCCATGGGCCGGTCTCAGCTCTGTCACTTCCATATTTAAGCCTGGGTCACTAGAGGCTGTTGCGTGGCTTGGGTTTGGGGGTCCCCAGCACCCAGCCCTCAGTGGAGGCTTAAGCGCTTGCTGACCTCTACGGTAGAGGCGTGAGCAGGTCGCCTGCGGTGTCACGGGGGGCACGATTTGAAAAGCCTGCCTTTGGCGCCGTGGCTTTATTCTCCCGGGCCCCTGGCGGGTCCCTCTGACCTGTATTGTGACGGGGCCCTTCTGCCCGCTGAGGGTCGGCTTTGCGCTAAGTGCTGGAAACCCAGAGAGAGGCGGAGGGCGGCAGCGCGTGAGCGTTGGGTGGGGCCGCCTGCTGACCGGGGGCGGCGGGCAGTGTCCCAGAGGCCAGGGTCTCACTGCTCTTCGGCTCTCTCCCCTTTGTTTTCCTTTAAATCAGTCCGCCTTTGACCCAGTTCTTCCTTGACTGTGGAGGACTGGCCCGGACAGACAAGAAACCGGCCATCTGCAAGAGCTATCTCAAGCTGATGACAGAGCTCTGGCACAAGAGCAGGTACGTCCCGGGCAGCGGGGTCACGGCGGGAGGGGGGGCTTCTCGGGCTGGGTCTCTAACCCTGGGAGGTCACGTGGACAGTGACCCACAGTCAGGTATCACTGGTCACTGTGACCCCCTTGTGGTCAGTGTGAATTGGGGGTAACCCTTCCCTACGGTCAGTGTGACCTCGGCAGGGGGTGGCCGCACCAGACATGACGTTTCCCATTTTTAATTTCTCTGATGCTTGAAATCAAGCCCTCCAGGCACGAAGGAAGGCTGTCTCCTGATGGTCACTGACCTGTGTGAAATCGGGCTCTGGCCGGGTCTCCGTGGGCCTCCCTTGCGCCTCCGGCGCTCATGGCTGAGGCCTGAAGTGACCACGAGATGAGGATGTGGCGTGGACGGAAGGCCGGCTGGCAGCACAAATACTTTCCCTTGGTTCTGCCGGTGGCTGACCCCCCAGGACCTCAGGTCGTCCAGAGCATCCACCCCCGTCCCGGGAGTCTTCTCCCTTTCCGGCTGCAGGTCGCTGCCCCTCGGCCCCTTGCGCGAGCTCCCTGATGCCTCTCGGGCAGTCGCCTTTGGCCATGGCTCACAGGCGGCTCTTTTGTCCCCTGGAGTTTTGGTGTGGGGGTGACAGTGTAGGGTGGTGGCAACTTCACGCCCTGGTTTGGAGTTAGTCCCTCTGTGGCCCTCAGTTTACTTGTCTTACTTGCCTTGCCTTCTCCCGATCCTGGGGCTCCCCTGAGATGTAATGGGGCGGCGTTCAGCACTTGGCCGGAACCATTCCTCCTTTCCACGTAGACACGGTTTCTGCCCTGACTCTGCGTGAGCCACGTGGGCGACCAAACCGTTGTGTTCCCTGTCCCAGAGAGGCCTTGGGAGGTGTAGGGCTTCTCCACGGGAGCTGTTCCCCCGCAGAGGCCAAAGGTGAGCGCGCCTCAGGTCGGCATCTGGGGCTTCCTAGGAGTCCGGGGCCAGTGGCCAGCCGGGCGGCAGCCTGCTCTCGCCCTTCTTGGCTCCCTGTAGGACTGCCCAAAGCCCGGGGTCTGGGGCGGGAAGAACCTCGGTGCCTCCGTCCCCAGGGGGCGTGCAGGGGTCAGGAGGGGAGATTTTCTCTGGACGCCACCGTTTGTACTTGACGTCCTGCTGGTTCTCCTCGTCATTCCAAAAAGAGTCAGCCAGGGAGCCCCTCAGGGAACAGTAAGACCAAGCGCCACGGGGTGAGCAAGGCCGTCAGTGCGCGAACCCTCCTGGGAGGTGTCTGCAGGTGGGCGGCCTCCACGTTCTCCCGGGGCCCGTAGGCCGGCGTGGGAGGACTGTGAGGCTTCCATTTTGCAGAATGACCGGGTGGCAATGTGCCTCACCGCCCAGGCTGGGTGGGCTTAGAAAGCCGGTGAAGGGGGGAAGAGGAGGGAGAGCAGGGGGAGCGTGTGCTCCTGACAGATCTCGGGGACCAGAGAGCCGGCGCGCCTTCTGCCGGCTTTACACAAAGCCAAGGAGAAAATGAGCCAGGAGCGAAGGGATGGCTGGCTCGCCCACTGGCCGGGGAGAGGCGTCCTCACACATGGAAAGCTGAGGTTTTCGTAGGAGGAGTGTCCGCGCTCTTTCAGGCTTCGTGCCCGTGGCTCCGAGTCAACCTCCCCCAGGCCGGCAATTCAGCGTGAGCACAAACTCACGGAAGACACATTTTTCATAAAGAAACCGTGATTGAGGGGGTGGCTAGGTGGTGCAGTAGGTAGAGCACAGCCCTGAAGTCAGGAGGACCCGAGTTCCAATCTGGTCTCAGACACTTAACACTTCCTACCTGTGGGACCCTGGACAAGTCCCTTAACCCCAACTACCTCAGGGGAAAAAAAGAAAAATGTTGAAAACTGAAAAGCCACGACTACTCTGGGATGAAAACAGAGAATGTCGCCATGATTTCAGAAGGGCGTGTGGCTGGGAACTCTCTGCCCTCGTCCTCAGCAGGCCCGACTCCCCGGGGACAGATGCGGGGAAGAGCAAGCTTCTGGCCCCTCTTCCGATGGGGAAGCCCAGCTCACAGCTTGGCCAAAGCAGAACTGCTTCCGGTTTGCATCGGGCACGGGCAGAGCTTCAGACTTCGCCCTTGAGGGACCCGCCACGTGATGGAGTGACGCTGCCCCTAGACAACGCAGACCGCCCTGCCGGGAGCCCCGGAGGGGGCCACAGAGGGCCCACAGTGTCACCGAGGCGATCCCTCATGGGCAGGAAAGGACACGCCTTCTCATTTTGCTATTCTCAACTCTGTTCCTCCAGTGGTCTGAGGAAAAAGAAGTTTGGGGAGCGAGACCCTGGCCCTCCTTGCCCTGGGCCAACAGGACTCAGAAAGCCACAGATGAACATTTTCTGTGCTGTATCGGGTTTTGTCAGCCAGGGCTGCAGGAGACAGTGGGTCCTAGGGGACCCAGGGTTGAGCAGCGTTGGTGCCTGTCCGGATGTGGTTCTGTGTTTGTGTCTGGAGTCAGGTCCGGCCTGAAGGCGTCCCCCGCAACCTCTGTCACTGACCTCCACTTTGAAGGCAGAAGAAATTTCCTTCCTGTCCTCCAAACGCGTTCTTTGCCCTAGGGAGAACTAGGGCCGTGGCTTCGTGTTCCACGTAGATTCCAGGCAGGGGTTGGCACCTCCATGGAGGATGTGGAAGGCGCAAATCACTTTCCTCACCTGGCGGTTTGCGTTGCCGAGATGGGGCCTGTGCGGGCCCTCCCTCCCCCGGGACCCAGGTCATGTGCCCATTTCAAATATATTTTTTTCTATTCCTTCCCAGGCCTGGATCTGTTGTCCCAACCAATTTATTTCAAGGAATTAAGACTGTGAACCCAACATTTCGAGGTTATTCCCAGCAGGTAAGTGGGTCGCCCTGATGGCATCTGGGGATGAGATTCGTGGGCTTCTCCTCCTCTGAGAACGTTACTGTTGGCGGTTCTCCCTGGAAGGGAGGTCGCTCTCTGCCGTTTGGCCTTTGCTTTTCAAGGTCACTGAGACATTTGGTTCACTTTACTGAGGTTGGGGTCCAAGGCTTTCCACAAAGCGGTCCCGAAGCAGAAACAGCTCGAGGCTTCGCACCGCACGTGCGGGTGAATCTCGGATGCCCGAGAAGCCTCCTCTGTTTGCAGTGTGATGAAATTCTGATTTCATTATTGCGGAAGTGGGCGTCTCAGTCAGCATCTATTAAGCACCTGCTCTGTGCCAGCTGCCGTCTCAGCAGCGTCAGACTCGGGCCATTTCTCATCTGACATCAGTCACTGCTTTCTAGGGCTGCCCGGGAGCGCCCCTTACCCCAGGGCAGGCGGCTGAATGCGCCCTCAGGAGCCCCCCTTCCCCTCCAGGCCGTCCTGAGGATTAGAGAGGGGCTCCCTGGGAGTCTGGGTCTGGTAGAAGCTCTTGGTGAGCCTGCTCCCTCAGACAGAGTTGGGGGAGGGGCACTGTCGACTGCTGTGGTTCTCTAGTTTACAGATGAGGAAACTGAGACAGTTTACAGATGAGAGTGACTTAGATTGGAAAAGCCTGACGCTGCACACGCTCCACCAGGCTTTCTCTCTCCCTGTCTCTGTCCAGGATGCCCAGGAATTCCTCCGGTGTTTAATGGACCTGCTTCATGAGGAACTCAAAGAGCAGGTCATGGAGACTGAGGACGGGGCCCCTCCCGGGCCGGTTGACGAGGCCATGGAGGACGAGAAGAGCCCCTCGGAGATGGACTTCCAGTCGTGTGAATCGTGTGGGAGCAGCGACAAGGCTGAGAATGAGACGGGCTCCCGCGGCCTGATGGAGGACCACATGGAGACCGCCATGTTAATCCAGGAGGACGAGAACAATCCCAGCCCCGGGATGGTGAAGGAGAAAGCCCTGGGTCATAAGCTGATCCCCAAGAGTCCCGAGGAAGACATGGAGAAAGACGTGGACACCTTGTCGGAGATGGTGGACATTCTAAACAGCCAGGAAACCGTCAAAGTGCAGATACACAGCCGGCTCTCAGGTGAGCCTGAAGGGGTCAAGGGAGTGGCAGTTAGGGTCAGGACTGGGGTGCCGCGAGTCTGGTGGGCCACGGGTGGCCCACCGGGAGAACCCTTCCACAGAGTCACCTCCTTGTGTGAATTTGGCAAGAGGGGGAAGGGAGGGAACGGGAACCAGGAGGGGGACCACTGTGTAGTTAAGCAGAAGCCAAGGTGACCTCGGGTGACCCAGGCATCTCTGGGTGTGCCTGGCCCCTGAGGGGTCCCATCCCGGTGCCGACCAAGGCCCATAGGTGCCGGAAAAGCTCCGGCCTTGCCCTCGCCTGCATTCAGCCTCAGGGACTCCTGGGAGCAGCGAGGAATAGGGACTGGGCTTCAGCGGGTCAGCCCACAGTCTTGGCTGAAGGAAACAGCAGGTGGCCAGGGGCGTGGTGTCCCATGATGCCCCCTCGGGTGCTGAGCTCCCTGGCCCAGTGTGAGCCCACGATACACAGGCCCTCAGTGACCCAACTCACGGCACGTCCCCCTTCCCAGTGATCTTGGAGTGCTTCCATTATGGAAAGGGAACGGGCTGGGCCAGCCATACTGACAGTGGGCGCTCAGCCTGGGGGGATGATGACTCTTGGGTAGAGCCCTCCTTAATTCTTTTCTGCCTGGTTCCTCTCTCTCTCTCTCTCCACCTCCTCTTCTTTTCCTCCTTCTACCTCTCCATCCCTTCATTTTCCTCCGTTCCTCCTCTCTCTCCCTCTTTCCACCTCTTCTTTTTTCCCTCCTTTTGTCTTTCCCTCCCTCTCATTCTGCACCTTTTCCTCCTTCCATCTGTCCACCCCTCCATCCCTTTCTTCCTCCTCCTGCTCTCTCCCTCTCCTTTCTCCTTTGGGTCCCAGCTTTACTTCCTTATTCCCTGCCCCCCCCTCCCATTACCTCTCATCAAGGGGGATGCAGGATATATCCAGCCTGTGGGCCAGTGAGGCACGGGACAGCCCTGCCTCTGAGGGCGACCTCTCAAAGGTTTGCCCAGCTTATATCCCAAAGAAATACTGAGGAGGGGAAAGGGACCTGTGTGTGCCAAAATGTTTGTGGCAGCTCTTTTCATAGTGCTTGAAGCTGGAAGATGAATGGACGCCCATCAATTGGAGAATGGTTGGGTAAATTATGGTATATGAAGGTTATGGAATATTATTGCTCTGTAAGAAATGACCAGCAGGAGGAATACAGAGAGGCTTGGAGAGACTTACATCAACTGATGCTGAGTGAAATGAGCAGAACCAGAAGATCGCTGTACACTTCAACAACAATACTGTATGAGGATGTATTCTGATGGAAGTGGAAATCTTCAACATAAAGAAGATCCAACTCACTTCCAGCTGATCAATGATGGACAGAAACAACTACACCCAGAGAAGGAACACTGGGAAATGAATGTAAATTGTTAGCACTACTGTCTGTCTGCCCAGGTTACTTACACCTTCGGAAGCTAATACTTAATGTGCAACAAGAAAATGGCATTTACACACATGTATTGTATCTAGGTTATACTGTAACACATGTAAAATGTATGAGATTGCCTGTCATCTAGGGGAGGGGGTAGAGGGAGGGAGGGGAAAATTTGGAAAAATGAATATAAGGGATAATATTACTTTAAAAAATTACTCATGCTTATATACTGTCAAAAATTTTTTTTTTATAATTATAAAATTAATTTAAAAAAAAAAAAAAAGGTTTGCCCAGGCTCTCAAGGGGAGCCCTTTCCGAGCTGGGTCTTCCCCGGACAAGCCTCTGAAACCTGACTCCTTGTCAGATTTGCTTCTGACACAGACATTTGCTATTTCCAGAACACACTCCTGATATTCACTCCAACGACCATCTCCCATTGAGTGAAGGACCTCCACGCTTGTCCACCAGCCCTCCCAAATCGAGCTCCTTGTGGTCAGGAACCACAACCGGCCACAAAAGAGGTAACCAACACGTCACGTCGGTCCTGGGGGCACTGAGGGCACAGGCTGGGAGTCTGGAGACCCATGGGTTCAAATCTCTGCTGTGTGTCCCCTCTGTCTGCCTCAGTGCTCTCATCTGTAAAATGGGGTTGTTATGAGAATGGATGAGGAGGCTGCAGGGACTTTAGCAGCCATCGGTCTGGCTCAGGAGATTCCAGAGGCTGAGGACCTCGCACCCAGAAGGCTGAATGCAGGGGGGTGTCCAAGGTTATCCTGCCGGTTCATAGGGCCGGTATTTCTAGAGTGCACCTTACAAACTCTGAGAACCACCCTTTTTACAGATGGGGAAATTGAGGCAGGCAGCAGGGAAGGATCTTGCCAGAAGCCTCTCAAATAGTGAGTGGGGAAGGTCAGTTGGTGAGATGGAAGCCTGTTGATCTTGACTCCTTTGGGGGTCTGTCTGCTATTTCCTCCATCTTGGGTGGTGCCTGCTTTGTGCCCAAGGCTCTTGGCTGGAGGAGGTGGCGTCTGAGGCACTGATGGGGGACAGTCGCCACTCCTCTCTGTGTCCTAGCGCTGCCAGTCTCGTCTCCCAAGAGGAAGAAACAGCAAAAGCGGTACCGGAGTGTCATTTCGGATATCTTTGATGGGACGATCGTGAGCTCTGTGCAGTGTCTGACTTGTGACCGGGTGAGTGTGGACAGTGGGCTGGGGGGGACACATCCCCGCAGGGCTAGCTTCCTCCCCCCAAAGGAGTTGGGTCTTAGCTCCGTTGAGAGCCCCTGCCAGGGCATTTAAGTTACACAGAGTTTTATGGAAGTTCTCTTTCTGAGCCTTTATAACTAAGTAACAGCAGGATATAGAAGAGGAACTGGATGAACATACAGAATTCTCCAAGTTTTTCAATTCTTCTTGTCTCTGAGTTTTGTAGGAAAACCTTCACCCCAAAGAAGAAGTACATTGAATTCCCCTATATCCAGAGATAGTGACATTGAGTGCATTTAAAAACTCAGTCCAATGTTTGTGAGACTGAGACAAAAAAACCTGAAAGCGAAAAGTTACCGTACTTTCATAGATTAGAAAGCTCAATTAGAAAGTGTTGAGGGTCATTCTTGGACTTATATTGTGCTCAGAGGGACCTCCAACTACGGTGTATGAGTGCACATGCACGGGCATCCAGGGGCATAGCAGCTAAATTGTTAAAATGGATGTTAACCTAACGGCAACAAGGAAGATTCCATTATGTCCATTTCTCTTTGGAAAGCCTCAAAACCAGGTAGGGATAAGCAGAGGAATAAAAGCAGGGGGCCAGTCATAGAAAGATGGGGAAGGGTTAGCCAAGAGGGTAGCAAAGAGAATGGCCCTTGTTTTAGATCCTGGAGGATTGTTTAGTATTGGGGAAAAGGATGTGTTTTTAGCAGCACACGCTGGGTCAGTTAAATCAGCCTAAGGCCTCCTGGGCCAGAGCAAGGAGACAGTGCTGCAAGGTCGCCAGGATGAGCCCTGACAATGTGCGGGCAAAGGTTTCTGATCCCCAGACTCGGGGGGTGACAGCCTTTGGGGAAGGAAAGCAGGAATGTAGGCTTTCGGCATTACCGTTTGCCCTTTCAGTGGAAGACTGCTCTCTTTGGATAGTCAGGTGCGGCTCTTGCATTCAGGTCTGATGCCTCCTTAGCGGGGTAATAAGACAAGCCAGAGTCACTTGAGGAGTAGAAGTGAAGAGAATGGGCACAGGATCTCCACGACCTTCCTTCTCCTCTTCTACTGGTTATTTGGGCCCACTGCCCGCTCCCCAGACTTGTGTCCCCCTATGGCTGAGTGACCTGGGCAGGGCTGCTCAGTACAGGAGAGCCTCTGCCTGCCTTCAGTGAGCTTGCCCTTGGCTCGGAGTTGGGCTCCCTCCTCACTGCTCTGCAGCCCAGGGTCAGAACCCTCCAGGACTTGGCTTCCAGTCACGTGCTGGGGCTTTGGTGGAGATGTGTCCTAAGGGTCCAGCGCTTGGCCCAAAGCCTGGCTCCAAATGCCACATGGAAGTCGTCGGGGCTCCCTGATGGCCCCCTCGGGGCCCTGGGAGAGCAGGTACCTGAGTGCCATGTTTGCCACTGCAGGTGTCAGTGACTCTGGAGACCTTCCAGGACCTGTCCCTGCCCATCCCCGGCAAGGAGGACCTGGCCCGGCTGCACTCGGCAAGCCACCCCACCGCCATGGTGAAGGCGGGCTCCTGCGGGGAGGCATACGCGCCCCAGGGCTGGATCGCCCTCCTGGTGGAGTACCTGCGCAGGTAGGTGGCCCCTCTAGGCGGCAGGCTTGGTCAGGGCCCTTGAAGCTTCTGCTTAACCAGCATCCCTCTTGCTGGCCCTTCTTTTTCTGTCAATGACTTTCCAGGTTTGTTGTCTCCTGTGTCCCTAGCTGGTTTTGGGGTCCAGTAGTGACCTTGCAAGATTGTCTCGCTGCCTTTTTCGCCAGAGACGAGCTCAAAGGTAAGGCGACTCTCTCACCTTTCTCTTAAACCGCCTCGGAGCTTGCGGAGTGTTGGGAAGCCGGCCTGGGGAGCCTGGTCCGGGGGCAGAATGGACTTCTATTGGGCTGTGGACATTCCCGGGCACCCGTTGGTGGAGGGACGGCGCGGGGCTTCCACGCTCTCGCTATTTGCTCGTCTGGCTTTACTGCTGGTCCCATGAAATCAAAGAAGCCATCAGCTGTCACTGTCGCTCCGGCCTCTGATTGAGGGCGTTCTGTGCCTTTCTGGCAAATGGGGGGCACTTCTGGAGCTCTGGGGGGGGTCTGTCGCAAAGGCGCAGGGGGCTCTCCTCAGGGAAGCAGCAGTGGCCTTCTTCGGACCGTCTCCTCAGTACCAGAACTCCTAGCTCTGACTTGGGTCTCATCCCCTTTTCTCAACCCCTCTCTTCTGATTGGCGCCCCGCTTTCTTGAATCTGTCCTATATGAGTGGCCCCCCTTCTTTTGCTTAGTTTCTCTGCTCCTCCTTCCCCCCCTTTTCTGGTAGTCTGGGCTCTATCCCCACTTGAGGGACTGACCCGTAAGAGAAGAGGAGCCTCCAGCCAGAACCTTGGAGCTGATCCATCGTGGACCTGCCTAACCTGACGGGTTCCGCCCAGCCGAGGCTTGTTCTCCGTTGGGCCGGTCTATGTCCCCTGGGCTCCCTGAGCATGCCAGTTCACAGCCACGTCACCCTCGACTCACGAGGCAGGAGGGGGAGCCCCTGCCCTCCCCCTGACCCTGCGTGCAGACCCCAGTGCCCGCCCCCATCACCACGCCCGCTCGGGTTGTGATGGTCTCCCCAGCGGTCAGCACGGCCACTGGTTTGTGGTGTTTGGTCGATATGGATCCCGATCTCGTGGTCCAAGGGGTGCCTCCCACTCTTGTCCTCCAAGCCTCCAGGTGGAGGCGGGCTCTGGCCCACAGACTGGAGCAGGGCGCTTTGGGTTTGGGGCCGCCCCCCAGGCTTCCTCTGCCCCGCCTCAGGGGCGGCGTGGACTGAGGCAAGAGGGGCTTTGGAGGCTCTTGAGTGACTTGGCCCCGCCGGGGTCACAGAGAGAGTGAATCTGACATTTTCTGTCTGCAGGTGACAACATGTACAGCTGTGAACGGTGCAAAAAGTAAGTGGGGGAGCTCGAGTCTGCAGACGTCAGGTGGGTGGGCGGGCACGCGCCAAGCGCCCGGTCCTGGAGGTAGGGGTGGGCGCCAAGTTCCCACCTTTAGCGGCAGGCGGGTAGGCGCCAAGTCCCCAATTCATGGAGCCAGTGTGTTCCAAGTTGCCAGGTCCAGGGGTAGGTGGGCGTGCCAGGCCTCTGGCTGTCAAGGCATTCCCAGGGCAAGGGGAGTCAGGCCAAGGAGGACTTTGGATATGGCTTTGGCACGAGCTTGTGGGCCCGGGGTCTGAAGGCAGGGAGTGGGCCAGGAGACGCGGGGGGCTGTGTGCCTCGTGTGTCTGAAGTGGGGCCCCAGGAGAAGATCTGGCTAATTCCACAGCGCCCCCGACCCCAGTGGTAGCTCTCTGTAACCTAGCCGGGGGTTGTGTGGTCCAGTGGTCAGGGGACACAGCAACTCTGGCCCACTGCAACCCAGCTGCCGGGTGGCTTGTCTCTTGGGGTTCCACATAGCCCCTCTCCTGGCCTTTCCTGAGCCGATTTCCCCTTCTTTCTTTAGACTGAGAAATGGAGTCAAGTTCTGTAAGGTGCAGAAGTTCCCTGAGGTAGGCGGCACTTTTTGAACCCAGTTCCCTGGGCGGTTGCCAGCCTGTCCCTCTGGGGGTGCGGGAGGGCCTTCTCCCCGCCCCGCCCAGTAACAGCCGGGCCTCTTGCTGCAGATCTTGTGCATCCACCTCAAGAGGTTCAGGCACGAGCTCATGTTCTCCACCAAGATCAGCACCCACGTGTCCTTCCCTCTCGAGGGCCTGGATCTCCAGCCCTTCCTCGCCAAGGACAGCCCGGCCCAGATTGTGACCTATGACCTTCTGTCAGTCATCTGTCACCACGGCACCGCAAGCAGTGAGTACAGCGGCGTCATGGCCACGGAGGGGGATGGGCTCCCCAGGGTTTCTCTGGCTGAGGTGTGAGCCAAGGTATGCAAGAGCACCTGCATAGGCCTGTTAGCTTGTGCCGGCCCCTGTGGGCCCGTGTCAGCCTGTGCCGGCCCGTGTGGGCCCGTGTCAGCCCTGTGCTAACCCCTATTGGCCCGTGTGGGCCCGTGTCAGCCCTGTGCTAACCCCTGTGGCCCGTGTGGGCCCGTGTCAGCCCTGTGCTAACCCCTGTGGGCCCGTGTGAGCCCGTGTCAGCCCTGTGCTAACCCCTGTGGGCCCGTGTGGGCCCGTGTCAGCCCTGTGCTAACCCCTGTGGGCCCGTGTCAGCCCTGTGCTAACCCCTGTGGGCCCATGTGGGCCCGTGTCAGCCCGTGCCGGCCTGTGTGGGCCCGTGTCAGCCCTGTGCTAACCCCTGTGGGCCCGTGTGGGCCCATGTCAGCCCTGTGCTAACCCCTGTGGGCCCGTGTGGGCCCGTGTCAGCCCTGTGCTAACCCGTGTGGGCCCGTGTCAGCCCTGTGCTAACCCCTGTGGGCCCGTGTCAGCCCTGTGCTAACCCGTGTGGGCCCGTGTGGGCCCGTGTCAGCCCTGTGCTAACCCCTGTGGGCCCATGTGGGCCCGTGTCAGCCCTGTGCTAACCCCTGTGGGCCCGTGTCAGCCCTGTGCTAACCCCTGTGGGCCCATGTGGGCCCGTGTCAGCCCGTGCCGGCCTGTGTGGGCCCGTGTCAGCCCTGTGCTAACCCGTGTGGGCCCGTGTCAGCCCTGTGCTAACCCCTATTGGCCCGTGTGGGCCCGTGTCAGCCTGTGCCGGCCCGTGTGGGCCCGTGTCAGCCCTGTGCTAACCCCTATTGGCCCGTGTGGGCCCGTGTCAGCCCTGTGCTAACCCCTGTGGCCCGTGTGGGCCCGTGTCAGCCCTGTGCTAACCCCTGTGGGCCCGTGTGAGCCCGTGTCAGCCCTGTGCTAACCCCTGTGGGCCCGTGTGGGCCCGTGTCAGCCCTGTGCTAACCCCTGTGGGCCCGTGTCAGCCCTGTGCTAACCCATGTGGGCCCATGTCAGCCCTGTGCTAACCCCTGTGGGCCCGTGTCAGCCCTGTGCTAACCCCTGTGGGCCCATGTGGGCCCGTGTCAGCCCGTGCCGGCCTGTGTGGGCCCGTGTCAGCCCTGTGCTAACCCCTGTGGGCCCGTGTGGGCCCATGTCAGCCCTGTGCTAACCCCTGTGGGCCCGTGTGGGCCCGTGTCAGCCCTGTGCTAACCCGTGTGGGCCCGTGTCAGCCCTGTGCTAACCTGTGTGGGCCCGTGTCAGCCCTGTGCTAACCCGTGTGGGCCCGTGTGGGCCCGTGTCAGCCCTGTGCTAACCCGTGTGGGCCCGTGTCAGCCCTGTGCTAACCCCTGTGGGCCCGTGTCAGCCCGTGTGGGCCCGTGTCAGCCCTGTGCTAACCCCTGTGGGCCCGTGTGAGCCCGTGTCAGCCCTGTGCTAACCCCTATTGGCCCGTGTGGGCCTGTGTCAGCCCTGTGCTAACCCGTGTGGGCCCGTGTCAGCCCTGTGCTAACCCCTATTGGCCCGTGTGGGCCCGTGTCAGCCCTGTGCTAACCCCTGTGGCCCGTGTGGGCCCGTGTCAGCCCTGTGCTAACCCCTGTGGGCCCGTGTGGGCCCGTGTCAGCCCTGTGCTAACCCCTATTGGCCTGTGTGGGCCCGTGTCAGCCCTGTGCTAACCCCTGTGGGCCCGTGTGGGCCCGTGTCAGCCCTGTGCTAACCCCTATTGGCCCGTGTGGGCCCGTGTCAGCCCTGTGCTAACCCCTGTGGGCCCGTATGGGCCCGTGTCAGCCCTGTGCTAACCCGTGTGGGCCCGTGTCAGCCCTGTGCTAACCCCTGTGGGCCCGTGTCAGCCCTGTGCTAACCCCTGTGGGCCCATGTGGGCCCGTGTCAGCCTGTGTGGGCCCGTGTCAGCCCTGTGCTAACCCGTGTGGGCCCGTGTCAGCCCTGTGCTAACCCCTGTGGGCCCGTGTCAGCCCTGTGCTAACCCCTGTGGGCCCGTGTGAGCCCGTGTCAGCCCTGTGCTAACCCCTATTGGCCCGTGTGGGCCCGTGTCAGCCCTGTGCTAACCCCTGTGGGCCCGTGTGGGCCCGTGTCAGCCCTGTGCTAACCCCTGTGGGCCCGTGTCAGCCCTGTGCTAACCCCTGTGGGCTCATGTGGGCCCGTGTCAGCCCGTGCCGGCCTGTGTGGGCCCGTGTCAGCCCTGTGCTAACCCGTGTGGGCCCATGTCAGCCCTGTGCTAACCCGTGTGGGCCCGTGTCAGCCCTGTGCTAACCCCTGTGGGCCCGTGTCAGCCCGTGTGGGCCCGTGTCAGCCCTGTGCTAACCCCTGTGGGCCCGTGTGGGCCCGTGTCAGCCCTGTGCTAACCCCTATTGGCCCGTGTGAGCCCGTGTCAGCTCTGTGCTAACCCCTATTGGCCCGTGTGGGCCCGTGTCAGCCCTGTGCTAACCCCTGTGGGCCCGTGTGGGCCCGTGTCAGCCCTGTGCTAACCCCTGTGGCCCCGTGTGGGCCCGTGTCAGCCCTGTGCTAACCCCTGTGGGCCCGTGTCAGCCCTGTGCTAACCCCTGTGGGCTCATGTGGGCCCGTGTCAGCCCGTGCCGGCCTGTGTGGGCCCATGTCAGCCCTGTGCTAACCCGTGTGGGCCCATGTCAGCCCTGTGCTAACCCGTGTGGGCCCGTGTCAGCCCTGTGCTAACCCCTGTGGGCCCGTGTCAGCCCTGTGCTAACCCCTGTGGGCCCGTGTGGGCCCGTGTCAGCCCTGTGCTAACCCCTATTGGCCCGTGTGGGCCCGTGTCAGCCCTGTGCTAACCCCTGTGGCCCCGTGTGGGCCCGTGTCAGCCCTGTGCTAACCCCTATTGGCCCGTGTGGGCCTGTGTCAGCCCGTGTGGGCCCGTGTCAGCCCTGTGCTAACCCCTGTGGGCCCGTGTTAGTCCATGTTGGCCCGTGCCATATAGAGTAACTGCTAGACTCTGCTCCCAGCAGACACGGCCTTGGGGCTTTTGTGCTCCAGCCGCCATCCTGGGTTTATGCAGGGCCGGGTGCACTCGAGTGCGTTTGTGCCCATCTGGCCACCCTTAGAAATGGCCCGGCGCACGGAGGCGGGGCTTCTCCCCGTGCTCGCCAAGGCCCCCAGAGAAGTCGTCCGAGCTGCATTGATTCACTCGCTCGGGGCCGAAGAGACGGCTTTCGCCTCCTCAGCCGAGTTCAGGGCTGGCTGCGTGCCTGCTTTCCTGGGCCGGAGCCTGGGCCCAGAGAACCCGGAGCTGGCCGGGGTAGCCGTCCCTCTTGGGCTCCTCTCGGGGGAGAGCCTCCTGCTAGAAGCCCCTGGCGGGGGCCCCCGGCTCCCTGCAGCACATGGTTCAGGCTCTGGGGCACGTGGCTGCTGCACGCACCCAATGCTTACAGCTGCTGCTTGCTGAGCCAGGAGAAATCCCTCCCGTCCAAGGACCAGACGCGAATTTAGTCCTCTGGTCCGAGGGGGGCTGCGCAGAAAGGACAGGCGGGGCAGAAGTGGCTTCTCCCAGGGCTGCGCGACAACTGGGTGAGAGGTTTTCCCCCAGACGTGACGGAGCCGTGTCCTGGGGCACATCCCCCCCTCCCCCTTTTGGGCGCTAACCCCCCTCCCCTTTTAGGTGGACACTACATCGCCTACTGCCGCAACAATCTCAATAACCGGTGGTACGAGTTCGATGACCAGAGCGTGACCGAGGTCTCGGAGGTGACCGTGCAGAATGCAGAGGCCTACGTGCTTTTCTACAGGTGAGGGCGTGGCCCCTGGAGGGCGCAGGAATCCTCTTCTGGGCCCCATGTACATCCAGGGCTGCCCTGGGCCGGGTCAGGAGGGGGAAACGGCCGGCCCGAGCCACCTGGCCGCACTCACGGGCTGGGGCCCTGTTCTCGGGGTTATAGCACTCCCCAGCCCCAGCAGAGATCCCATCCATGCAGGAGACACTGCCTAAGAACAAGCAGCGAGCATACATTAAGCACCTGCTGTGGGCCAGGTCCCGAGCCAAGTGCCTGGCAACTTCCGAGGGACCCTGGGGGGGAGGTGCTGGCTCGGCTCCCATTTTACAAAGGAGACAACTGAGGCAAGCAGCAGAGCAGCGCCTCGTCTGGACTTAGTGTCCAAGACAGGCTTCCTGTGCTTCAGAGACCTGCCTTTTCCTCAGCGTCCCCGGGGGCGGGCGGGAGGGGCAGCTTTTCCATCCCCTCTTGGTCTGTGACACTTGGGGAACACAAGCCTCACCTCTCCTTCATCTGTGAAAGGTCCACGAGGGGTTCGGGGGCAGGAGGGGGGCTGCTGACGCCTGAGGCCAGCGACCTCCCCCTCCCCCAGGATGAGACGTGCTGCTGTGCATACGCGCTTGTCTGTGTGTATACGCAAGTATGTCTGGGTGTATGCAAAAAGCGGCCGCTTCCCAGGGACGCCCGGACTTGGGCGTGAGGCCTCGGCCTTGCTGGGGGTTCCTGGTCTCCTCGCCAGCCCCCGTTGGGGGGGGGGAGCCGGGCCCGTCCCCCTCAGCGAAGGGTCTGTCTCGGCCAGGAAGAGCAGCGAGGAGGCTCAGAAGGAGCGCCGGCGCGTCTCCAACCTGTTGAACATCATGGAGCCGAGCCTCCTGCAGTTCTACGTCTCCCGGCAGTGGCTGAACAAGTTCAAGACCTTCGCCGAGCCCGGCCCCATCTCCAACCAGGACTTCCTCTGTGTCCACGGGGGTGAGAAATGGGGGCTCCCGGGCCTCCCCTCCCCAGGGGCTCCCAGGCCTCCCCTCCCCAGGGGCTCCCAGGCCTCCCCTCCCCCTCCTCAGGGGCTCCCAGGCCTCCCCCTCCCCCTCCCCAGGGGCTCCCAGGCCCCTCTCTTTCTCTCCCCAGGGGCTCCCAGGCCTCCCCTCCCCCTCCCCAGGGGCTCCCGGGCCTCCCCTCCCCCTCCCCAGGGGCTCCCAGGCCTCCCCTCCCCCTCCCCAGGGGCTCCCAGGCCCCTCTCTTTCTCTCCCCAGGGGCTCCCAGGCCTCCCCCTCCCCCTCCCCAGGGGCTCCCAGGCCCCTCTCTTTCTCTCCCCAGGGGCTCCCAGGCCTCCCCTCCCCCTCCTCAGGGGCTCCCGGGCCTCCCCTCCCCAGGGGCTCCCGGGCCTCCCCTCCCCCTCCCCAGGGGCTCCCAGGCCCCTCTCTTTCTCTCCCCAGGGGCTCCCAGGCCTCCCCTCCCCGGGGGCTCCCAGGCCTCCCCTCCCCCTCCCCAGGGGCTCGTAGGGCAGCCCTCTGATGATCCCCTTCTTCTCAGGGGTCCCCCCACGCAAAGCCGGCTACATCGAGGACCTCGTAGTGATGCTCCCTCAGAACATCTGGGACAATTTATACAGCAGGTAGTCTCCCTCCTCTGAGTCTGAAAGGGAGGGGGGGGGGAGGGAGAGGGAGGCCCAGAAAGAGGGCAGGAGCAGGAGGGAGTGGGTGAGGCCCCGGGGGTGGAGCAGGCCAGAGGAGAGGCTGGGGAGGGGTCCAGGGCCCCTCGTCGCTGCCTCAGTTTGGGTTCGTTTCTTCCGGTGTTTTGTGCTTCGAAGCCGAGCGGCCATTTTTAGGCGCTCTCCTTGGCGCCCTTAAGCAGAGTTAAAACGGGGCCGGCTTTGTCTCGTGCGTCGCGAGGCCGCCCGCCTGACGTCCCCCGGCGCCTCCACCCGTTTTTGTGCTGCGTCCCCTGGAGGGTTGGGGGAGCGCAGGGCGGCTGGGGGCCGGTGTTCCCCGTGGGCGTCGGGGGCGCTTTCCCCCACGCTCAGGGGCCATCCCTCGCTCAGGTACGGGGGAGGCCCGGCCGTCAACCACCTCTACGTGTGCCACACCTGCCAGATCGAGGCCGAGAAAGTGGAAAAGAGAAGAAAGATGGAGCTGGAGATGTTCATCCGGGTAAAGTCCGGCCCGAGTCCTTCCAGGCCGGGGGCAGGGCGGAGGGGGGGCACGGGAAGGCCAAAATGCCGCCTTTGGCGACGGCTAGGACGTGGGGGCAGAGAGAAGGGCCGGTCCGGAGCCGGGGTTTGTCTGCAGAGATGCCGGAAGGGCTGAGAGGTCAACCTGGGGCCAGAGAGGAGCAGGAGGAGGAGCTCGAGGTCATGGAGGATGCAGGGAGGTGGGATGGCAGGGTTTGGGGTCCCCTCTCCTCCCCGGAGCCATCGAGGAGGCTGGGGTGGGATAGCAGGGCTCAGGGCCCCCCTAGCCCCGTGAGCAGGGGTGGGGCGGCCCCTGCAGCGGCCGTGTCGGTCCCCCCCAGCTGAACCGGGCCTTTCAAGAGGAGGAGTCCCCGGCCGCCTTCTTCTGCATCAGCATGCAGTGGTTCCGAGAGTGGGAAGGCTTCGTCAAGGGGAAGGACGGAGGTGAGCTCGTTTCCGGCCCAAGGGGCTCTGGTCACGCGGCCTCGGGAGGCCCAAAGCAAAGGCCCGGGGTCCCGAAGAGGGTGTCTGGGCAGCCCGGGCACAGTTCTGGCCAGTGACCCAACCGGGCCGACTGTACAGGCTGGAAATGAGGGGGGACCTGAGCATCAGGGGAGGGGCTGCCCCCAGGAGGGGCCGGGAAACCCGCCGCCCCTCCCGGAGGGAGAGTTGGGAGCTGCCATTGCTGATGGCCCTCGGTCCAGAGGGGAGCCCCCCTGCAAAGGGGACCCCGCTCCTCCAAAAACGACCGGGTCCGAACAGGCTTCAGGTGCCCCTCAAATGGAGCACGTCCAGCTCCTCTCCCGGGGGCTGGTTTTGGGGCATCTTGCCTTTTTGAAAGCCGGCTGGAGAGCATTTAGGGACTGACGGAGTGGGCCGCCTCTTCCTGCCCCCTTCATGCATCCCGGGCCCAAGGCTCTTCCCCCCCCGGGAATCCCTGTGAGTGGTCTCGGGTTGTGGCCTCATTAAGCTTTCCCAGGCCCAGGACACGGGGCAGGGGAGAACCAGGAGACTTGGGAGACCGTCTTAGCTGTGAGCCCCCAGACCCTCAGCGGGCAGACTCCCCTCCCGTGGGATCGTGTCTCCCCGTCCCCCAGCCCGGAGGCCCCGCGTAGTGCGGGGGCCGTGTCTGAGAGCTGACTTTCTCCCTCCCCTGCCGCAGACCCCCCCGGGCCCATCGATAACACGAAGATCGCGGTCAGCAAGGGCGGGAACATCCTCCTCAAACAAGGTGAGCCTGGGCGGCGATGCTTCCGTGACGTGGGGGGCTGTGCTGTGTGGGGTGGGGGGATGGGCAAACGGACGGTTACGTGGATAAAGGCGAGGAGGGATGGATGGAGGGAGGGGATGGACGGATGGATAGAAGGTTGGAGAGGGGGATGGGATGGGCATAAGGTCACCTGCATGGTGTGGATGGGTGGGCAGATGGGATGGACGGACGAACGGATGGATAGAAGGATGGACGGATAGAAGGATGGACGGATAGATGGGTGGATGGAGAGAAGGTTAGGATGAATGGACGGACGGACGTGTAAACAGGTGGTTGGACAGGCAGGTGAGCAGACACCATCAGGCAGCTCTTTCCTAGTCTGAGGAGTGACAGATGCTCAGCTGTCCACAGAGCGATTTCAGGGTCACTCTCGGGGATCGGACTGAGGAGTGGGGTCCGAATGCAGGTGGAAAGTGGGGGGGGAGGGAGGGAGGGAGCAGAAGCTTCTGTGGGACTTCCCCTTTCTGAGTAGTCGAGGCCTTTGGGTTGGTTGGACAGCCCTGCCCCTCCCCCCCCACTCCCCTTTTTTCTCACGAGGGAGGCAGCCATCGGAGACTTTCTGGGTTGTTTGGGCCGGCGGGGCCCGACCTCGAAGGTCCCCCATGGAGAATCCTCCCTGTGTGCTCCTCCCCAGGGGCCGACTCGGGGCAGATTTCTGAAGAGACGTGGCACTTTCTGCAGTCCATCTACGGCGGGGGCCCTGAGGTCATCCTGCGCCCGCCCGTGGCCCCCATCGACCCCGACGCGCTGCAGACGGAGGAGAAGATCGAGGTGGAGACGCGGGCCCTCTGAGCGGCGGGAGGCCGCTCCACTCGCACGTCGAGATGGCTGCTCTGAAAGCATGGTTTTTTCCTCGCTTTTCTCCCCCGCCCCTTCCCTCACTGGGCATTACAGTCGTGGACGCGTGTCGCAGCTTGGCGTCTCTCTAGGTGATGCTTTTAATGCTAAATAATTTACTGTGAAATCTTTCAAATGTCGCGTTTGGAAAGGGACAAGCTCCGGAGCTCGAGGTTGTTCAATCAGCGGACAGTAGGTCATTGATCTTTTTGTACCACGTGGAAACCGATAGTGTCCTTTGTAGACTTGTAAAATAAAATGGCTTTTCAAATGTTTCTCAAACCCGTATCCCACGCTTCTGAGCCTCGTGGAGCGCTCCGCTGGGGGCGCCCGTCTGAAACGGACCCCGGGGGGCCTTCACAGTGATCCCAAGGTTGGATGGGCCCCAACTCAGGAAAGGTGACGCCCCGCGGCGCCCGCGCGGACCTCGGCCACGCCTGTCCTTTGGATGGACTCGTCCCCAGATGTAACTTATTGCCTGGACTTGTCAACGTCAACGTGTCGATCCTGGCGAGCCCCAAGAACGTCACGTCTGCGTTGGCGCCTGTCAATCGCTAGCAAGTTTTAGGGTAATTTTCTTTTGAGAGCATGCCGTATGTGATGTGCACCCATAGCCCTGACCACCCTGAAGAGCGCCTGGAGAAGCTTGGGTTGGCGTGTCATCGGTCCTCCCGAACAGCCTCCTGCCCCCTCCGCGGCACGGTCACGTGACGGCCGGAGCTGGGTCGACGGCGGGATCGCGTCGCCCGGTGACCCCTTCGGGAACGTCGGATGGCGCCGATCGGGGTTGTTGGGAGAGGGACCACTTGTTACCGCTACAGCTCCAGCGACGTTCTGAACCAGCTCAATAAAGCGATTTTTAAAAACAGTCCTCGTCTTCGGAAGGTCTGTGGGGGGCCCTGGGCGCGGAGACGGGTCGGTTTCCTGCAGGAGGCTCGTGGAGGTCGTGGTGCCAGGAAGGGCGAGGAAGGCAGGGGTGCGGGCCCCTGCAGAGCAAAGGCTGCGGGCTGTTCTTGTGCCCAAGTTTTCCCAAGAGGTCCACAGAGGTGTGAGGCTCCTCGCTGTCACTGCTAGCGCCCTTCCTAAGGAGGGGGTTCCTAAAGAAAGCACGGAGAAGGGCAAACGTGGGCTCGCCCCCTCCCAGCCACTCGAGATGTGATGCTGTCCGGATCAGATCCGTCCGCTGCGAGGAAGCCGTTTGCTGACGGCTTTCACTTTTGTCCTTCCCGAGCGTCAGTTTGATAAGGCCGCCAAGGTGTCCGCTGCTGGCTCTCCCTCCCAGCAGATGGGCAGAGGGTGTGCCCAGTGCCCCTGGGTAACGTGACCAGTGCTCCCCAGGTAACATGTAATGCCCCCAGGTAATACGCCCAGTGCCCCTGGGTAACATGCCCAGTACCCCCTGGATAACACACCCAGTGCCCCTGGGGCAACACACCTAGTAACTGGGGTAACATCTCCAGTGCCCCCCAGGTAACATGCCCAGTGCCCGTGGGAGTAACGTGCCCAAGCCTTCCAAATAGTCCCTCTTTGCCCACCGCCTCCCCGCCAGCTTGGGGCTGGGTCAGAGTCCATCTCATGGGACGTCGCCATCTGGGAGCCTGTGGAGTGTTTGCCAAAGGCTTCCAGAGGCAGAGGCCACGCAGGCCCCTTCCTTTCCTTTCTTTGCCCTCCAATCGCTGCCCACACCCCGGGCAGAAGCCCCGCTCCTGACGACCCCTGTCCGTGCTCCGCCCTCCTGGGTGTGAGAAGCCCTTATTTCTTTGTGGTGTATG
Source organism: Sminthopsis crassicaudata (assembly GCF_048593235.1). Lineage (NCBI taxonomy): Eukaryota > Metazoa > Chordata > Mammalia > Dasyuromorphia > Dasyuridae > Sminthopsis > Sminthopsis crassicaudata. The sequence continues at coordinate 5,440,687 of NC_133620.1, read as the reverse complement.
AATGTGATGGAATATTACTGTTCTGTAAGAAACGACCTGCAGGAGGATTTCAGAGAGGCCTGGAGAGACTCACAGGAACTGATGCTGAGGGAAATGAGCAGGACCAGGAGATCGTTGTACACAGAAACAACAAGACTATCTGATGATCCATTCTGATGGACGCGGCCCCCTTCCTTTCCGGACCCCGAGACCGTCTCGCTCTCGCTCCAAGCCCGAAGATGCAGGACCCGGGGCTCGGCTCCGTCTCTTCTCATGTCATTTTGCTGGTTTCCCAAATGTCCTCACGCGCTCTCGGGCTCTGAGGACAGAGGGGTCTCTCCGGCCCCCCCCTGCCCAGCTTCCCTTTGGTCGCCCCCTCCAAGGGCCGCGGCCTGTTCTGGGAAGCTTTCCCTCCATCCCTCCGCCCCAGAACGTTATTTCATTCTGGTTTTCTGTTGTTCAGTCATTTCAAGTGCGTCCAACTTGCTGTGATCCCATTTGGAGTTTCCCATTTCCTTCTCTTGCCCATTTGACAGAGGAGGAAACTGAGGCAAACAGGGTGAAGTGATTTGCCCAGGATAATGGAAGTGTCTGAGGTCAGATTTTTAAAACATAATACTAGATTTTTATTTTTTTCTAAATACAAGCAAGAAGTTTTCAGTATTCACACTTGCAAAACCTTGTGCTCCAAATTTTTTCCCTCCTTCCCCCCGCCCTGGGTCCCCTAGACAGCAAATAATCCAACACAGGTTAAATATGTGCAATTCTTCTAAATATTTTCACATGCATCACATCATCGCCTCCCCAATAAGTGTGTGTGTATGTGGGGGAGAAAAAAACAGGCAAACAAGAAAGAGGAGGAAATGCTGTAGAGTGGCCCCCACTCAGCGCTCGCGCTGGTGTAGATGGCTCTCTTCATCACAAGGTCATTGGAACAACTGGCCTGAAGCACCTCGTTGTGGGAGAGGCTGCGTCCATCAGAGTGGATCAGCATATAGTCTTGTTGTTGCCGTGTACAACGATCTCCCGGTCCTGCTCATTTCCCTCAGCATCAGCTCCTGTGAGTCTCTCCAGGCCTCTCTGAAATCCTCCTGCAGGTCGTGTCTTCCAGAACAGTAATATTCCATCACATTCATGCACCACAATTTACGTAACCGTTCTCCAATGGAGGGGCAGTTTCTGGACACTCCACAAAGGGCTGCCACAAACATTCTGGCACATCCGGCCCCTTTCCCTTCTGTAGTGTTTCCTTGGGATAGAAGCCCAGTCGTAATGACAAGGTCAAAAAGAGATAGCCCAAGATACAAATAACAGCAGGAATTCCTGTCTTGGGTGAGGAGATAACTGGAGACAAATAATTAAGGGAATTTGAGAAATTCTTCTCTTATTTACAAACCTCTCCGGAGCCTCTTGTATAACATCTCTATATGCATAAAAGGAATCTCTAACACAGTAAACCTCGCACTCGGTTTGTCCTTGCCTTGTGTCCGCCAACTTGTTCCGGCGCCCCTGCCCTTGCCAGGCAGCGTGGCCTTCCTAGAGGCCAAATGCCTGTCTATCGCTTTATTATCAATAAAGACTTTGTTTTAAAACAGCATCCGGACCCACCCTTACTTTCTTTGGGGAAGGAGACAGAGGTAATCGGACAACCACAAAAAGGGCTGCTCCATCTCGGCTTAGAGCCTCAAGTACTCAGCAGTAACACTGCTGGATCAAAGGGTATGCACAGTTTGAAGACCCTCAGCTTAAAGTGGAACCTGTGATTCCATAAGGACACAAGGTTCCCGTTGATCGGGGCTGCTTAGACCCAGAAAGGCCTTGCTCAAGCTCACTCCCATAAGCGAGTGTTTGGGGCTGGCAGTACCCCTGCTTAAATGAGTCCTAGGAACTCTCAGGCTGAAGTTGTTGATGAACTAATCTAGAACGAAACCTGCTGAGTGTAAATCTAAACTAGGAGCTCTGGGAGGACAGAAATCCGAACGAAGCAGGGCAGAAAACAGAAAATAAAAACTGTCAGCCTCGTCCTGACTGGGTACTGTGGGATCCTCAGGGAAAAAAGGGAAAATCAGTTAGTCAAGAATGATTGTCTTTTCCCATATGCTCTCTGCCACGACATGAGTCGTAACTCATCAAGCAGGGGAAGGTAAAAAGTTAAGAAGTCAAAATTGAACCGTAACCCTAAACCTAAATGCACGCTCTCACACTAACACAAACGCTAACCCTAACCCTAAATGCCTCCCGACTCTAACCCTAACCCTAACCCTAAACTCTAACCCCCGACTCTAACCCTAACCCTAACCCTAAACTCTAACCCCCGACTCTGATCCTAAACTCTAACCCCCGACCCTAACCCTAACCCTAACCCTAAGGGGTTCAAGGAGAATCTCTCCTTCAAAGAGCTTCACCTAATGGCTCACCCAAAAGTCAGAGAGAGAAAGAGAGTTTGGGGGCTCCCCTTCTCCCTCCCACTCTGACCACTCTGATCCCTGGCTTCTTTGAGCTCCAAGACAAATTTCGCCTTCTTCAGGTGGTCTTCCCCAACCTGTCTTCCTGGCAGTCCCTTCCCTCTGCTCATTCTTGACCATTTGTGCCCATAAAGCTCGCTTGTGTAGAGACTTGCACCTTGTCTCCCCCGTTAGACTGTAAGTACCTTGACGTCAGGAACTGGTTTTCAATCCCTGGCACTTGGCCCAATGTTGGGATTATTACTCGGTGCTAAATGTGGTACTTAACAATTCTCTAGCTCAGAGTTCACATCTTTAAAGGAGTTTGCTCATTGGTTCTGTAAGGAGTTCCCACAAACCCATGGAGTACCCACAAGCCCATTCTCTGGGAGGATATAAGGAGCCAGCATTGAGTGGGGGGCAAGGAGTCTGGAGTTAGTCAGGGGGAGAACTTCGGGGAAGCTCGAGGAGATTCAGAGCGAGGATTCAGTGGATTCCCAAGTCCAGCAGATTCACAAGTCTAAAGGAAAAGCCCACTGGGGAGATTGACAACTAGGATTGACTTCTGGGAAACCCACAAGCCCACTCTCTCGGAGGCAGAGTCTGATTCATTCTCACGTCTCCCTTCGTGCTGGCTGGAGGCTTTGGATTCGGAGGGAGCTGGAGGCTGGAGCTGGCTGGAGACCGTCTGACAGGAAAAGATTCCAGCCTCTGAAGGACACATCCAGGATCTGGACTTTAACTCCTGGCTGCATTTTGGTGATTATTTGGAACTGAACTAAAACTAAGGCTGGCTCCAGAAGTGCCCCAAAGGAAATCTGCCCCCCAGAGAACGATTCACCACTTAGAGAAACAGAACATCATATTTTGCTGCCCAACGTGGGTGGGGCAAAGACTTTTGCTTATCCTGACTCTGGCTGATTGTGGGCCCTTCAGGGAGCTAGCCCGGACTTCACAGCCCAAGGCCTGGCACACTAGCAGATGCTTCGTGAAGGATTATTGGCCGATGGACCCTGAAACAACAACCACCCAAAGAAAAAATCTGAGGGTAAGAGACCCCTCTGGTCAATGTCGCAGATCCCTTGGGAAAGAGCAAACTCTAAGTCTGTGGCTAAAGGGGATTTATTTACACTCAAGAAGACAGCCAACAAGCATGGGTTTGATCTTTGCAGAAAGAAGCAAAAATGGCAAAGATAAAACTAAAACCCTCGGAGAAAACAAGCAGTGCGGTGTGGGGGGCTCTGAGCCCTGCCCAGAACATCAAGGATTCACTGTGACTCAAGGAAATGGGCGTGGGCTTCTGGGTCCGGGTCTTTCCCTTTCAGTGCTAGGTGCAGCGAGAGGAATTTCAGACCCGGGAGCTGGAGCCACGGGGGCTCGGAGCCAGCCCAGCAGAGTAGCCCCGAGGGGCTGGGATGGCAGCATACAAACCCAGGGGTTTGGGACTTTGCTCATGAATCCAGTTCCCTTTCTCTCCCCAGAGACAAGAGCCATAAGGGGTTTTATGCCCCAAGATGTAGGGCGATGTTTCTGTCTTTGTTCTTGCTATACCTTAGAAATAAACATGTCTTTGTAAAAGACAGTCTCCTTAAGGGGTTAAGCGGAACCTGTGCTTGCACCTCTCGAAGTGAAGGACTATGGCGGGGTTTATTCCAAAGGCACAAACTAACTGGTCCCTGAACTCTTTAAACTTACTGGAGAATCCTGGGAGAGGGGGAAAGGTAACAGGAAATGATATACAAGCAAGACAAATTTCTACATTGGCCAAATTAAAAAAACATCATATTGTTGAGGCTGGGAAGGGGGACCCCAAAAGTTTGGGGTCACAGTCCGTGTCACGAGGTATCTCAAAAGAATTTGCAGGTTTGAACCCATCTCCTAGTCAAGGGGCATTATAATAAGCAAGACCGTCACGAAGCAGGCTGTAATTGTAAGAGAACTCAGCAGCGAAACAGAAGCAAGGAGAGCCCTCCAGCTTTGTCTCTTAGACTTGCTCATTCTCTGGCTCCCAGGGAGAAAGGAGCGGGCTCCAGAACCTGTTTCTCCTTGACCAGCTTATGACTGACCAGATTATCAGTCAGCAATGAACTGAGGAGGGGCCTTGTCTCAGGAGTTTGATCTGGGGGACTCTTCTGAGGCTCTCTGACTAGAGGTCAGAATCAGACAGCTTGGCCCTGGGAGTTTCCTGAGAAAGACTCCAAAGCCGGGAGATCTAGAATCACTGGCTTATTGTCCGAACAGAAGCCCCCCTCCCCCCCCAAATCAGGGGACCACAAAATCATATTACGTCAATATGACCCATCTTGAATACCTTTCTTAAGGACTGTTGTCTGTGAAAGGAAAGAGTCCTTCGGACAATGACGAGCCAGCAGGCGTAGGACCAAGTGAACCTTTTTTTAAGGCATGGGGGACACATGGACATTCTGGAGACACTAGGCAAGCAGCCAGTAGGCGGGAGAGCAAGATCCAGGACAAGGTGAGAGTGGGAGCAATCTGGGCAGAAGATGGGTCACAATTCTTTGGGCTTCACGCTCTCTTGATTGTATTTGCAAGTACCAGCCAAAGGCATCCTCGCTGGCCTGGCTCGAGGCTCCTCCGATCCTGACCAGGAGTCCCTCGTGCTCATAGTTCCGAAGTCCAGATGCCATTTTCCTGCACCACCATCCCATTGACGATCCGGGACCTTTCCACATCTAACTGTCGCTGTGGTATCTCTTCCTTCTCAACGAGGAGGAGACCCAGTGCGGGCCCTGCCCATGTCCAGCTTCTAGCCCCGGACCTCACCATCTTTGTGGTCTTTTTAGCAGAATCATTTCGCTGTATCCCTGACAAACTGCCAGAGGCGGGCAGCTGTGCGATAAGTCCGAGGACGCTCTGGTATGTCTTGTTGGAAGAGGCCTCGTATACATAGAAACCCTTAATAAACCCTTTTATTCATTTGCTCATTCATATCCCAAGAGAACGATGGACTTCCCTACAGTGGCTGTCAGATCATCAAGGAGCTGCCTCATATCTCTTAGCAGGGAGTTAGCAACCATCCTCCTCCTCCTCGGCCCTTATGAGCAGAGGTTTCGGCAGCTATTCCTTGGAGGCTCGATCCTTGGAGGCCGATCCTTGGAGGCCGATCCTTGGAGGCCGATCCTTGGAGGACAAGCGGCTGACTCACACTTAGACTAACTAGTCTGCTTCTCTGCAGGGAGAAGCTCAGATTCTGTTATTTTAACTCCACGTACATAGTATTGTTTTTCCTTCCCCGGTTTTGGGCACATCTTTGTACTCGCCGCTTTCTGACGAGTATCCAACTTTTCGGCTCCCTCCCCCCGACTCCCATCGGAAGCCTCCTCCCATGCCTTGTGGGAGCACTTCCGGGCCCCTCTCCGGCAGTAGCAGAAGCAGCTTTCCTCGGGCTCCAGCACTTTCTGCTCCCAGAGCACTCGGGCCTTCCAGAAGAGTCCCTGGGATGCAGCGTTGGCCAAGAGCGCGCTGTGGAGGCCAGTCTCTGCAGAAGGTTGCCTGCCCTCCCAGGCTGAGTCAGATTCTCAGCCTGGAGGTTTTTGGCTCTGGGTAGGAAACTACACCTCTTCAGCGCCTCCTGCTGACCTTTCCAGCCGTCTCACACTTCTTGGGAACCTGCCAGTCACCCCCAGCTTCCTTCTCCGCCTCGACAGCAGTCTTAGAACCAAACCACAAATCCTTTCCCGTGTCGCATTCACCTCGGATTTGCTTCCCTAATTTGGTTTACTTGCCAGATTGTTTAACTTGCCAATTATTTTGTCTGGAGTGAAATTAAACAAAAAGGTAAACCAAGGCATTCTTCCTCAAGCAAGATAGCAGGGTTTTTTTTGTTTAATAGGCTACCCAACCAATTAATAAAAGGGGCAATGGCTAAGGCCAAGAATTGAAGATGCCTTTTTATAAGCAGGTAAGTGGGCTCAGGAGATTGTGCTAGTGGTTATAGTTCTGGCTGCACGAGGGACCGTGGTTAGTTATAATAAGGAGAGTGGGCATATCCCACACGTGGGTTTAGGACCACCCCCTCTGTCCCTCAGCAATGCTTTGGGAAATTTATGAGCCTGAGCTGCCTCTGGGGGTCATCGCTAGAGCACCGGGGACGTGGGCTCGCGGAGCCTGGGGAGTCAACAGGACCACGGCTTGAACTGGCAAGGATGACGCTAAAGTGGGGACAAGGGTGGCTAGTCCGCTTCTCAACGATTACACACCAATGCCAGGAAGTTTCGGAGACTGAATTGGGCCGGGGTGCCCGGCAGGGGTGATTTGCCGGGGGTGTGGCTGAGATGATTTTCACAGAGCCAGTGTTCTATGAGAGAATTGTACTTCTAAACTTTAATTCAAGGTTTCTCTTTAATTAAGAGTGACAGTCTAAACCTTTGGCACCTAAGTCCGGGGGAGAAAGGCTGGACTTTTGGATTCATGAGCTTCATCTGGAAACAGAGAAGAAACTTGGCTTTCTACATTAAATACAGAAGAGAGCTAGGAAATCAATATTTGAATTTCTTAATTAACAACTCATAGTACTGCGTCAACCGCCTCCTCCTGTTCCTTCTCCAAGAGACCCCAGCTTCAGTTCCCGACTCCTCGAGCCCCTCCGTCTTTACTCGCAACTTTCCCTTAAGGAGGCAGAAAGCAGAGAGCCTAACCCTTCCTGGGATTTCTCATGGGTGTGAAATAGTTTTATTCCAATTTCCTTTCCTTTCTACTTAAAAGTCTTTCTCCTGGTTGCTCGTCAGTTTCTGGTTCATCTTTGAAGATATTAAATTTACCTGCTCTGTGCTAGATTTTTCAGCATCAGATTTTGTCTGGATCTGTGGATTTCTTTTCAATTTTCACTTTATTTTCTGTGTCTAGAAGTTCTAGGTAGGTTTTTTTTGTCTTTTTTGTATTATTTCTTGTATTGCGCCCTTCAGAATTTTTGATTTGTTGTGTTCCGGGAAGCCCAGGCTCCTAAAATTGTCACTATATCCTGCCATGGAGATCAGCATGTCTACTTACATCGTGATGTGTTTTCTTGCAATGTTATTATTTTTGTAGATTATTGTATACATTCACTTTGGTTGTATTGTATATATTTGCTATGTGTCTGTCAACCACACCTCTTAAGCACTGTATATTCCCACTCCCTTCCTCTTTGTTTGTTGTGGTGCAGTTTGCTGTGATGGATTCAGGTTTTCTATTCCGCTGATTATTTCTGCTATGCCGGCCATAAATTCTGTTTCCACTACTCTTGCTTCTCTCTTATATCATGCAAGAGCATCCTGCTGTAATTCTATGCTCTTTCAAGAATCTGTGGGGTCCTTTTTTGCCTTGCAATATTTATTCATAGATATTTCCACTCATTTAGAGTTGATGTTAATAATCTCTTCCCTATTGGCTCATCTACTTGCGTTCAAGGTCTTTGAGTTTTCTTCCTCCTGAAATTTTTGGTGATTTTAGTCTTTTTTTTCTCTTTACACTCCCCTCATGCTCACTTTCTCATTCGTTCTATTTTCCATTTAATATTATTTTTCTCCAATTACATGTCAAAGCAATTTTTAAACATTTTTAAAGTTTTGAATTTCAAATTCCATCCTTTCTTTCCTCTTTTTCTCCCGCAACCCTGAGACCACAAGCAGTTTGATTTAACTTATGTGTGCAATCGGGCAAAAGATTTCCATATTTTTCATTTTACAAAAGAAGACCTGAAGGAGGAAAGAAAGGAGGAAAAGAAAAGAAAATGAAAAATAGCGCGCTTCGGTGTGTATTCAGACAATATCAGTTCTTTTTCTGGAGCCAGAGAGAATGCTTCCTCATGGGTCTTTTGGGATTGTCTTGGGTTTCAAAGTCATTCACAGTTCTTCATCATACAGTGCTGCAACTGACCCAGGCCCTGAGCCAGAACCTTCATTTTAGTGGCGGTTTTCCAGGAGGCTGACCTTCAAAGTTGCCGTAGCTTCTTCAGATCTCACATGCTGTGTCTTTGCCCCAGATGACTTCTCTGGAGACACAATTGACCCCAGCTAGATGCCAGTCACCCTTGATGGTGGATCCGCACACACACGCTGGCATCTTGCCTCAGTTTCCTCTGTTTCACACCCCTCTGTGAATACTGGTGCAGTGCAAAACTCTGCACTTCCAGCAAACAAATCCTAAGTGCCTTTTAGTTTTAGGTAGTAGGGGGAGGAGGTGGAGACAAAATTGAGTTGTCAAATGAAAAGATCAAAATGAACACTTCCTTGAATTTTCATTGTATTGATTCTACAACATGACTGGTTTATTTTATAAAAACAATTGCGTTTGCATCTGTCTAAAGTCACCTTTCTATCAAGCTCGGGAATTTAACTTTCCTTTTGAGATAGAGAACTTAGTTTTAATTAATGGAAAAGTTATAATTTAACATAAACTTTTAATTAATGGGAAAATCTTGTTATCTACCATGCCTTCAACTCCTGGAAAAATACATAGACATTTGGTGTTATCTTTAAGTCATGAAACTAGCTCTAAAAGATTTATTGTCCGGGGCAGCTAGGGGGCGCAGTGGAGAGAGCACCAGCCCTGAAGTCTGGAGAGCTGGAGTTCCAATCTGGTCTCAGACACTTAACACTTCCTGGCTGTGTGACCCTGGGCAAGTCACTTAACCCCACTTGTCTCAGGGGAAAAATTATTGTCTCTAAACTGTTCTTACATTATTCAAGAAAGGTTTATCTCCCCAACAAACCTTTTTAGGTCCCCGAGAGCCTAGCTCAGGTCCATTAATGAGGTCTACGATAAGTCCCACAAATCAATCAAGTATTTTTCTGTGACACAAGGGGTGGTTCCTAGATCCACTTGGGTGCTGGCCCACTTTCCTCAGTGTAAGCAGTCATGTTGTCTCCACTCTTTGTAACCAATCCCATTGTCTTCTCTACCTGTCCAGGTCTATAGTACCCACAACTATATGAAGACTGGGGAACCCTAACTTGGGAGTCTTTGATCATCGAGAGAAGCCGGAGTCCCAATTTATTGGTTACTGTTAGCCTAACTAATAAGTTAATCATGTTCAGACCACTGTTTCTCAATTTATCTTAATTTTCAAATGTAACAGAAGCCTTGTGAAGACTTGCCAGAGCTTGGGGACTAGTGAGGGAATGTGTAGAGAGCCAGAACTCTGGAGAAGCAGACTTGAAACAAGGCGTTAACTCTGAGGAATTGATAAGACAAGATTCTCTAGTTCGGTACATGTACTTAGTACTTAATATGGTTCCACAAGATTCACACCTACGATGATGTAATTATAATAGAGTGATAGTATAAGAACCAACAAGGACTGGAGGAGAGACATGCACTAGGCAGTCATCGTTATTGATTGCTTGGATTTCTTCCCTAGAAACATGTCAGTTCATATTCTTTGACCATTTATCAGTTAGGAATGGTTCTCATTCTTCTGAGTTTGAATATATTCCTTGCATATCTTGGAAATGAAACTTTTATCAGTAAAATTTTTCCATAAAGGTTTCCCTCAGTTGTCTTTTTCCTTTTAATTTTGTTTGCATTGTTGTTTTTCTTAGAGATTGCAATTTTTTTTTTTTTTATTTTGAGGAGTCAAAATTGTTCATTTTATGTTCTGTGTTCCTTAGTATTTAAGTCAAGAACTTTCTTGTTCTAATCCAAAAAGACTTTTTGTTGTTGTTGTTGTTCTTCTAATTTGTTTATGATGTGACCGTTTATATTTGCTATGTATCCATTTGGAACTATTTGGTATGATATGAGATGTTCATCTCAACCAAATTTTGCCAGATTGCTTTCTGGTTTTTCAAGCAGTTTTTGTCAAAGAGTGAGTCCTTACATAAAGAGTTGGAGTCTTTGTGTTTACTGAACACTAGCCTACTAGGTCCATAGGTTTGGGCCCTAGTCTGTTCCACTGATTGATCTCTCTACTTTTTAAACTAATATGAAATCATTTTCATGATTACTACTTTTAAGAGGCTCCCTTCCCTCCTACTTTTTCCATGATTTCTTTTGAGAGTTTGATCTTTTGTTAAATTTAAGATGATTCTGTTATTTTTAAAAAGTTCTACAAAGTAGCACTTTTGTAGTTTGTTAGTAAATTTAGGTAGTATTGTCATTTTTATTATGTTAACTAGGTCTACCTGGGAATAATCAGTATGATGTGGCTACTGTAGCAAATGATGTGGTGCCAGGTGATGTGTTTCAGGGAAACCACCAAATGCTGAGGTTCAGGCACGTGAAGAATTCACAATGGCCATTCTCTTCGGCAAAAGGTAGGTTTATTTGGGAGAAGGGGCTACAGACAAATGAAGGAATACAAGAGACATCAGGGATGGCAAATATGAAATAGAGCATATGAAAGACAAGTTCCTCAGTGGAACTCATAAATACCCAGTCGAAAGGGAACACCTCAAAAGTTTGGGGCATGCCCTTAGCTGGCAGGCTGAATCCTTTTTCAATTTAATTTTATTTTTATTAAAGGTTTTTATTTTCAAAACATAGGCATGGGGCAGCTAGGGGGCGCAGTGGATAGAGCACCAGCCCCGAATTCAGAGGACCAAAGTTCAAATCTGATCTCAGACACTTAACACTTCTCAGCTGTGTGACCCTGGGCAAGTCACTTAACCCCAGCGGGGGGGGGGGGGGGGGGGAGGGAACACAAAACAAACAAACAAAAAAACATAGGCATGGATAATTTTTCACCATTGACCCTTGCAAAACCATGTGTTCTAATTTTTCCACCTTTTCCCTCCACCCCCTCCCCTAGATGACAAGTAATACATCATATGTTAAATCCAATATATGTGTACATATTTATATCTTCCTGCACAAGAAAAAGCAAATCAAAAAGGGGAAAAAATGAGAAAGAAAAACAAAAAAGCCAGCAAACAAAACAGAAAGAGTGAGAATGCTATGTATGATCCACACTCAGTTCTCACAGGCTCTCTCTGGGTGCAGATGGCTCTTTTCATTACAAGGTCATTGGAACTGGGCTCGATTGTCTCATTGTTAGAAAGATGGCTGGCTAAATCCTAAAAGAGATTTAGCACCCTAAAAGAAGTAGCTGTAAGGAGAAGCAGGGTCAGGAGAGGAGAGATACCACAACATCTAGTGGGGTTAGGAGAGACACCATGGGGCCTGGGGGAGGAAAGACACTGCCAGACAAAGGGTGGTGGTGTACACGTTAAGCAGCCATGGCCCGGGCCATAGACTGATTTATGGGGAAAATTTAGCTTTAAGTGTTTGATTCAACTTGGATTTTTGACTGGATTCTGTGTGGAATGGAGATACAGTGAAGACCTTCCAGCAATGTTTAAATTCCTTTTTTGTATTTTACTTTTCATTATTTCTATGTCTCTGTGAGCTGCCTAAGTATGTTGAGTATTAGCCAATGTTTACTTAAACTTTAGATATATTTATTTAACCTAAAATGATGACATTTATCACTGTTCAATGTTATCAATATTGGGACTATTAGTTAAATGCTGTTAGTTTGGTAATCTGAAGGTGAAGGTCCGATACATGGTTCCTCTCGGAACCAGGGAATCTGAAAGCATTCTCTTCTAATCTTTTTTCATCCAATTAAGGGGAGAGGGCACCTATTTCTTAATGCTCCCCAAACTAGGATGTAATCCTTTGCAACAAAACCTGTAAAAACTGTAAAAAATCTTTCCTGATTCTTTAGCCCTTCTACCGTGAGCTTTCTCTTTCCCTCCTCACAGTGGAATTGCTCATTCTCATGAGAATCTATTAATAAACAACAGCTTTTCTGCTTTTTATTCGAGAAGTCTCGGAGTAGTCATTTTTGGATAGGAGTTCTATCTCTCATAATTCCCTCCACAGAGGGTGGGACCATGGAGCTAAACTAGTCTCTATTAGACCCTTTTTCCTGCCTGCCCCAGGGAAGTATTCATCAATGCTTTAGCTTCTCTCAACTAATCACACTCACCATTGAGGACCTCATAAACTATTTCTTCACTTTAGGTCTATATTTCTATAAAGTGTTCTATCAAAGAAATGTATCCGTATAGTCTTTCTGAGTATCTTGTTAGGCAGATTCTCAAGTTCTTTTAATATTGTATTTTATTCTATATATAATTCAAATATAATATAATTATATCTTTAAATTTTAGATTATTTTAATTGGATTTTTTTTCCATTTCTTCCTGATGAGCATTCTTTAAATACTCATTATTTATTTATTTATCAAGAGGCAAAGACTTTATTATGCTGCCAACAGTGGGCTGAATCTATTTGGTGTTTTGTTTTGTTTTTTGTTTTGTTTTTGTTTTTTGTTTTTGTTTTGCAAATAACTAGGGAGAAGACTAGAGCTAAGTTCCCTAGTGGAGCTCACCCGTAACCAGAGGGAAGATGCCATTAAGGAAGAAGACACTACTAAGGAGTAGCGAGTTCCTGACAAATCCTAAATCCTCAACCCCATGAGGTGGGTTAAATTCCTAGGAGTTTAGGAGGGGATTATACCATTGACTGGTGGGGCACCCCTAAGAGGGATTCAGCACCCTAAAAAGATTTAGCCATTGTGACACTTAGCAAGCAGACTAACTGTGAAAAGGAGTTGGCAAGTTAGTTTGGTACAAGTAGGTTCTTCTGTAGAGGAAATATCATCTCAGGGGTTGACATCAGAACTTGGCTTTCTGATTGGATACAGTAACTGTAGAGTCATATTTTGTCGATATGAGATATTCATATATTTACAAGGAATAAAAGATAATCACAGCAGAAGCTTTTGCAAGGATCAATGCTGAAAAATTACCCATGCATATGTCTTGTAAATAAAAAGCTATAATAATTACAAAAAAAAGAGAATCATACCAAGGTTCCTCCCAGCTTGCCTCAGGAAATAGCTTTGACTGGAAAATTCAGACTTTCTATCAATAGTAATTCTCAAGACTTTTATGGATTCATTTTGTAGTCTACATCCTTGCTGAATTGTTTCAATTATGTTTTTAGTGGACTCTCAAATTTCTCTAAGCAAACCAGCATATCTGCAAAATACAATAATTTTGCTTTTTCCTTGCCTATACTTATTTCCTCAATTTCTTTTTCTTGATATATTATTATATCTACATATCTATAGCAACAAAACTATATAGCTAAGTGGTATATAACTAGCATTACATTAAATAGTGTGGTAATAATGGACATCTTTGCTTTAGTCTGTGGTTTATCCTTATTACATATAAAATAGTTTCTCTTGATTTACTTGCCAAATTAAGAAAAGCTTATGCACTTATATTTTCTGGAGAATTTTTCTTTATTGATATAGAAATGAGTGTGTTATATTTTGTTAAAAACACTTTCTGTACCTTTTGAATCAGGCAAGAAGCACTTTATAAAGCACCTGTTTTATTACAGGTACTGTGTCAAGAGGTAAGTATATAATGAAAGGCACAAATGTGATCCTTGTTCTCAAAGTTTTGTTAAACAATAGCTTTTTCTTTTCTTTTTTTATTATAGCTTTTTATTTACAAGATATATGCATGGGTAATTTTTCAGCACTGACAATTGCAAAACCTGCTGTTCCAACTTTTCCCCTCCTTCCCCCTGCCCCCCTCCCCCAGATGGCAGGGAGACCAATACATGTTAAACATGTTAAAGTACATGTTAAATACAATATATGTATACATATCCACACAGTTATTGTGCTGCACAAGAAAAATCAGACTTAGAAATAATGTAAAATTAACCTGAGAAGGAAATCAAAAATGCAAGTGGACAAAAGCAGAGGGATTGGGAGTTCTATGTAGTGGTTCACACTCATTTCCCAGAATTCTTTCACTGGGTGAAGCTGGTTCTCTTCATTATTGAACAAATGGAACTGATTTGGTTCATCTCATTGTTGGAAAGGGCCACGTCCATCAGAATGGATCAGCATACAGTATTGTTGAAGTGTATAATGATCTCCTGGTCCTGCTCATTTCACTCAGCATCAGTTCATGTAAGTCTCTCCAGGTTTCTGAAATCATCCTGTTGGAAGTTTCTTACAGAACAATAATATTCCATAATATTCATATACCAGAGTTTATTCAGCCATTCTCCAATTGATGGGCACTCATTCAAATTCCAGTTTCTGGCCACTACAAAAAGGCTGCCACAAACATTTTGGCACATACATATCCCTTTCTCTTCTTTAAAATCTCTTTGAGATATAAACCCAGTAGTAGCACTGCTAGGTCAAAGGGTATGCACATTTTGATAACTTTTTGGGCATAATTCCAGATTGCTCTCCCAGAATGGCTGGATTCTTTCACAACTCCACCAACAATGTATCAGTATCCCAGTTTTCCCACATCCCCTCTAATATTCATCATTATTATTTCCTGTCATCTTGGCCAATCTAACAGGTGTGTAGTGGTGTCTCAGAGTTGTCTTAATTTGCATTTCTCTGATCAGTAGTGATGTGGAACACTCATATGAATAGAAATAGTTTCAGTTTCATCATCTGAAAACTATTCATATCCTTTGACCATTTATCAGTTGGAGAATGGCTTGATTTCTTATAAATTAGAGTCAATTCTTTATATATTTTGGAAATGAGGCCTTTATCAGAACCTTTAACTGTAAAAATGTTTTCCCAGTTTACTGTTATCCCTTCTAATCTTGTCTGCATCATTTTATTTGTACAAAAGCTTTTTAACTTGATATAATCAAAATTTTCTATTTTGTGATCAATAATAACCTCTAGTTCTCCTTTGGTCACAACCCTCCTCCATAGGTCTTAGAGGTAAACTACCCTATGTTCTTCTAATTTATTTATAATCTCATTCTTTATGCCCAAATCATGAACCATTTTGACTTTCTCTTGGTGTAGCTTTTTATTTTCAAAATACATGCAAAGAGAGTTTTCAACATTCACTCTTGCAAAACCTTGTGTGTTGTCTCCCTCCCCCCTCTCCTAGACAACAAGTTATCCAATATAGGTTAAACATGTAAAATTCTTCTAAACACATTTCCATCTTTATCACAAGAAAAATCAGATCAAAAGGAAAAAAAAATATGAGAAGGAAAAAAAAGCTAGCTTACAGGACAATAACATTCCATAACATTTGTATCCTAAAATTTATTCAGCCACTCCCCAACTGATGGGCATCCACTCAGTTTCCAGCTCCTTGCCATTATAAAAAGGACTGATTCTAATGATGGAGAGAGCATATAACCATGTATATACAAAATGGGAGTAGTGGAAGTCAAAGACAGCTTCAGAGGGAAGAGACCAGCGGGCATGGGTGAAGGGACCTGGGATTAGAACTGAATTATTAAGAAAGCCAGGGAAGCGAGAGCATTCTAGGTGTGTGGAATTAACTGACTGAAGACACTCTCATGGGAATATAGCCTTAAACGATACCTTAATTGTGACTTGAGACTTTATAATAACAAATAGAGCAATGGCTAAACGGTGTTTATCCTGTTTCCCACCACCTCTTAATTAGCATTTAAGTATCTCATGTTATACGTGATGATGGTTTTGAATTCTATCTGCTTCTATTCCAGTGCTGTAGGGAAATGTAAATGAGGAGTTTGTTATTATTGACTTGTATTTTTTTGTTTCTGGGATAGATTCCTGGGGTTAGTGTGTAAACCTGGACTCCCCCAAACAATGGGAGAAAAAGTCAAGGCAGAGGGACTTCTGTTCTATTTAATCTGGTGTTTTGCAGTTTATGGTTTGCCTCCTTTTACTGACAAACACCTTGTCAGATGTCTTTCTTGCAAGATCTTAACCCCTTTTTGCTTTTTCTTACTGACAGTCTCTGATTGTTTTTGTGGCCCACGCACAAGCACGAGAGACACTCAGGAAAAGAGGGCAGACACGGAGAGTTGCCCATCAGAACAAGCAAGGCCACAGAGTAAATGGGGAGAACAAAGGATAGGGACATTGGAAAGATAGGAAGGCACTGGGCTGTGAAGGGCCCCATTCAAGGGGAAAGTTCTCAGGGCTTTTGATGAGATCTAGAATTGGGGTATCCAAATGAAATTAGGGTTTAACTGAGGTCTAGTGGCAGGTTCAGGGTACAGGGAGTCCCATGGAGCTCTCCTGCAACCCCTTTGGATTCAGCGAAAGGCTATGGAGTTAAATGAGGTCTAGTGGCGGCATAAGAGTCCCCTGTAAAGGAATTTACAGGCCCGAAAACCTAGATTGCTAAAAGAAGTTTATTATGGGGTTTGGAAGCAAGGTTAAAGTCTAGTTAGTAAAAGGTGTTAGGTAAAGACAAGAGGGCACCAGAAACACTGTTCCAGTGGGCAGAGGTCCTTGGCATGCCAGGTGTAAGTCTGCCACGTTTGGAACCTCTGTAAAGAGAGGACTCCAGCTTGGCTTTTTCTAAGGAGAGATTTAGCTAAAGGGGCCTGTGGGTGCAGTCCCAGGTTGGCTCCTGGCTGGGTTTCAGTGAGAGCCAGAATTTGCTTGGTGGGGGTTGGGAAACCTGAGCAGATCATTAGAATGGGGGCTGGGACAAGCCTGGATCTCCTATTGTAATTCGAAGGGGTGCTTTTGACTAGGATTTGTGAATCAAAGGCCTTAGCTTCTTGAATTGTTAATGCATCAGCTAGGAGGGGCTGGGAATCAGAAAGGAATAAATCCATCTGAAAGGACTAGTTTCTTAAAGGGAGCACAACCCTAACCCTAAATTCGTGCACCACTTTGAATGGGGGTTAGAAAAGGCCAGAAAATTAAGAGTTTTTCTGGCTGCATCTAGGGAAGCCTCTAGGGTGCGACTGCAGATCAAGATAAGACTCCAGTTAAGCAATTTGAAATCTCTTAAATCTTCAGCCAGTGCTAAAAGTTTGTGCTTCAGACATTTCTCAGTCCTGACTAAGGCTGAAGTGGATCTCCCAGGGATTCCTCCGTCCCAGCCAGAGGAATTTATTTTCTCCCAGATTTCAGAGGCAAAATGGGAAGGCTTTGAAAACAGCACAAAAAGATCACATGGAGGTCTGAGAAGAGAAAATTGGGTCCCCAATTTCACCATTAGACCATGCCCCAATAAGGGAGCAGGATAGGAGAGAATATTAAGAAATGAGTGTTTAAATAACAAGTCACCAAACTGGCAAGGCAGAGGGAAAATCTCAAGACAAGTCCCCATATCAAAAAGGAATCCAAGGGTTTTACCGGCCACATCCGAGGCTAGCCAGGGTAGAGGGAGGCGGAGCTTGACCAAGCCCCATACTCCTGTGGGGGGCAGGGCATTTGGAGGGGCGGCTTGTCCCCTGTAGGCAGTCTCTCCTCCAATGCCCCTCCTAGTTGCACTCAGTGCAAGGACTGGAGAGTTTCCTTTTAGGACAGTTTTGGGTCCAATGGCCCTTTCCATGACAACTGAAACACGAACTCTTATGGTTCCCAGATATGGCAGCAGCTAACATTTGGGACTTTTTCTCACTTTAACTTTGTGGTCTTCCTCTGCTGCAGTTTGGTCCCTATTATTAAAGACTCCAACAGCTGTTTCTCACAGCTGAGCTGGAAAAGTTTGAGGACCCAAAGCTGGCTTCTGCAGCTCCCTCTGTATATCCGGGGCAGACAGTTTATCCCTCTCTGAGAGTCTGCTGCTTCTCTCAGGGGCAGAAGTTAGAAGGGGTGGCTGAATCGGGATCCTGCGGAGGAGAAAAGGGGTCCCACGACTTGTCTCAGAGGGAATGAGGAATGGGGATGGGGAAGTCTCAGGATCTGCTTCAGGAGGTGAGGGGGATATTATTGGACATAAGTTCCTGCCTTTGATAAGGAAGGGAGTCCCTAGAGGAGTAAGATGGAGGGAGTTATTTAAAAGGATCTAATTCTGTATAGAGACAGAGGTAGATTGTCCTTTTTTTTTTTTTTTTTTTTTCTTTTCTTTTTTTTGGCCACAAGTCTTAGATTTTCTGGATTCTATAGTACCCTATCCTCTCAGGCATCCCTAGAGAGAGAGACAGATGATAGAAGTTCCCTGATTAAGGGGACTCTTGTCAAAAATGCAGGGATTCCCAGTCTGGGTGTCCCCAGTCAAAGAAGTATGCTGAGTGTAAAAACTCCCAACAGCCCACATCTTCCCAGATATTTGGGTGTCACAGCTATAGAATAGACAACAGCAAGAAAAGGCAACAACAACAACAACAACAACAAAAAGGTGAAAATACTAGGCTTTGATCTGTAACGTACTGTTGTCTCCAGAAGTAAAAACCTAACATCTCATGATCTCATTAGCACTTAGTAAGAACCTAACATTGATCCACATCCAGTTTCCATAGTTTTCTCTCTGGATGCGGATGGCACTTGCCATTACGATAGACTGCATGAGTGTAAGAAGGGACAGACAGGATATGAGGGTGATGAAGATAATGTGGGGACCACAAAGCTGGACTGATCATAGACTTATCCTCTCCAAGCTAAATATCTGAATTCAGCAAAAGCAGCAGCTCCAAGGCAAACAAGACTAGCAGAAGAACTGACCCCAACAGATTAGAGCACTTCTCTGTGGCAACAGTTTTTGCCTAACTCACAGGGAAAGTTGAGCTAACAAATGGTTGGCAACAGTGAGCAGAAAAGGTTTGAGCAGCTTTCCGAGATTTAGTATACAGCACTGCATTTGCTCATCTGGGTCAAGACCTTTGCAGCATCAAGACAGCTTTGATGAAAATGATGGAAATTTGCTAAATGCAAAATGAGAACTCCACAGGGTGTACCAGCAACAGTCCATCTGTCTCTTAGAAGGCATCATTTAATTCCATCAAAAGCAAAGTGCAAGTGAAGCTTTGAGAGATGCAGGATTCTTGGCTCCAAAAAAAGGGAGATGAAATTCAGTTTTATGCTGATTGCAACAACCCAAAGTGCTTTTATGATGCCCTAAGGCTATTTATGGACCAGAGACCTATGGTGCTTCTCTACTACTTCGTGCTGATGGAGCAACACTGATTACTGATAAGGACTGGATTCTAGAGAGATGGCTGAGCACTTCCATCCCTTTCTCAACAAACTTTCATCAAGAAATACTGAAGCCATGGACTGTTTTCCTCGGATAGAAGTCAATCTTTCCTCAGCTGATGTTCCAGCTGGGTTCCTTTCATATGGCAAAGCATCTGGTGCCAATTCTATTCCAGTTGAGATTTACAAGGTGAGGGGTGGGGCGGTCCAGTGCTCACACTAACGCTGAATGAAATTTTCCAGATTATATGGTAAGAGGTTATCCCTCAGAATTTCATTGTCCACCTCTATAAAGAAAAAGGGACTGGATTATCCTGTGACGATCATAGTAGGGGATGCAAGGGCTTTCTCTTAAGTCACTGCGAGCAAGATTCTTGTCAGACTCCTCTTTAACAGGCTGATTCTTCTCCCGGAATACGGTCATCTATCTGAGAGTCAATGTGGCTTCAGAAAGGTGTCAGTATGGTGTTTGCTACCTAGCAACTCCAGGAGAAATGGCAGAAGAGCAGAAGTCTCAAACGTTTGTCAATCTGACCAAGGTCTTTGATACTCTCAGTTCTGAGGGCTCCTGGAAAATTACATCGAGGGATGGTTGTTTGGAAGAGTTCAGCTGTGGAGCACCTCGCTCTCATGATGGTGTGCTCCCCGGGATTCTGGACAATGGGCAGTGCTCTCAGGCTTTCCCAGTCACCAGTGGAGCAAGACAAGGCTGTGTGCTTGCCCCCATGTTTTATATATATATATATATATATATATATATATATATATATTTTTTTTTTTTTTTTTTTAACATGATGTTTTCCCATGTCTTCAAATGCCTCAAAAAGTGTCATCAAGGTCAGCGACTGCACTGATAACAAATTCTTCACCTTGAAAAGGTCACAAACTCAGAGTGAGGGGCCGGGAGGGTCAGGGCCAATTTTTTTGTTTGTTTGCAGATGGTTATGCACTCAGTGCAGCGTCTGAAGCCGAGATGCAACAAAGTACGGACTGATTCTCTGCTGACTGCGAATTTGGGCCAAACAACGAGCAGAGACAACGCAGGTCCTCCTCCAGCCAGCATCACGCCATCCATGTGTGGAAAGCTTGAATCAGTGTTGCTCCATCAGCACTAAGTAATTGAGATGCACCATAGATCTTTGGTCCATAACTAGCCTTAGGGCATCATAAAAGCAAAAGGAGAAGTCTGAAAGCTGTGGACAAGCTCCCTCATCTCTGCAGGATACTTTCCAGGGATGGCCACCTCGATAATGGAGCTGACACACACATTCACAGCTGGCTCAGTGTTGGGGAGGCTCTGAGGGAAAGTGTGGGAGAGGAGAGGGATTAAACCAACTACCAAGCTGACGGTCTACAGAGACTGTGCTGATCTCATTACTGTACGCCTGGGAAACCCAGATAGTACCAGCACCACGCCAGGAAACGAAATCACTTCCATTTGCATTGTCTTAGGGAGATCCTGAAAATCCTCTGGCAGGATCAGACACCAGATCCCGGGGTCCTTTCTGGAACTAAATTGCCCAGTGTTCCAGTGCTACTACAGAGAGCCCAGCTCCATTGGGTTGGCCATGTTGTTGGAATACTAAATGCTTGCCAAACAAGCTGCTTTGAGGGGCTCTCCCACAGGGCAAGTGCTCCCACGGTGGTCAAAAAAAGCCATGCAAGGACACTCTCAAGGTCTCTTTAAAGAACTGTAGAATTGCTACAGTACATTGGCACTGGACTGCTTGTCCCAGCATACTCTCATCAGAGAAGGGGCTGTGCTGGAAAAGCAAAGCTAAAATTGAAGTCACTCATAAAAGATGTGACTAGAGAATTCACCCCACATGTTCCCATGGGCTATTTGTGTCCAATCTATGGTAGAACATCCACAGATTGTAATAGTCTGACCAACTACAGTCGGACACACTGTACTTGACTTTACCATAGTAATGATGCCATTTTGGTTCTCTTCAAGAATGAAGAACAACTAACCAAAAAGTTTTTGTACAACTAAAAGCAAGTTAGCCAAGATTAGAAGAAAAACAGAAAACGGGGCGGGGGGGGGATTTTTATGGACAGATTCTCAAATAAAGGTCTCATATCTCAAATACATAAAGGCTTTTGTCAAATTTATAAGAATATGAGTCATTCCCCAATAAATGACAATTTTTATTGAAGAAATTAAAAGTACATAGTTATATGAAAAATGCTCTAAATTACTACTGATTAGAGAAATGCAGATTAAAATAACTTTGAGATATCATTTTAAACCTATCAGATTTCCTAAAATGATAGAAAGGGAAAATGACAAATGTTGGAGAGTATGTAGAAAAATTGGATACTAATTCACCATTGCCAGACTGTAAATTGATATTCAACTATTTTAGAGAGCAATCTGGAATTATGTCTGAAGAATTATTAAACTTCCTATGCCCTTTGCTCCAGCAATACCATTCTTAGTTCTGTTTCCCAAGCTGATCAGACAAAAAGGAAAAGAACAGCAATATTGTTTGAAGAACTTTGAACAACTAAGTAATTTTGAGTGTTCTGAATACTCAAATCAACTACCAAGGACCTATGCAGGAAGAAGCTACCTGCCTCCAGAGAACATATATGGAAATTCATGGCTTAAATTGAATTCTATTTTTTTAAAATGTACTGTGTGCATGGAAATGTTCCTTTTTTGTCTTTGTGTATTTAACCTAAAAATGAATAAAGAAAAAATTTTTTAAATTAATTTTATGATTATAATTTTTTTGACAGTACATATGCATAGGTATTTTTTTTTTTTTACAACATTATCCCTTGTATTCATTTTTCCAAATTTTCCCCTTTCTCCCTCTACTTTTATATTCAATTCCCAGTGTTCCTTCTCTGGATGTAGCTATTTCTGTCCATCATTGACCAACTGTAACTGAATTGGATCTTCTTTATGTTGAAGATATCCACTTCAATCAGAGTATGTCTTCATACAGTATCGTTGTTGAGGTGTATAGTGATCTTCTGGTTCTGCTCATTTCACTCAGCATCAGTGGATGTAAGTCTCTCCAAACCTCTCTGTATTCATCCTGCTGGTCATTTCTTACAGGGCAATAATATTCCATAACCTTCATATACCATAATTTATTCAGCCATTCTCCAATGGATGGACATCCATTCATTTTCCAGTTTCTAGCCACTACGAAAAGAGCTGCTACAAACATTTTGGCACATACGGGTCCCTTTCCCCTCTTTAGTATTTCTTTGGGATATAATCCCAGTAGTAGCACTGCTGGATCAAAGGGTATGCACAGTTTGATAACTTTTTGGGCATAATTCCAGATTGCTCTCCAGAATGGCTGGATTCTTTCACAACTCCACCAACAATGCATCAGTGTCCCAGTTTTCCCACATCCCCTCCAACATTCATCGTTATTTGTTCCTGTCATCTTAGCCAATCTGACAGGTATGTAGTGGTATCTCAGAGTTGTCTTAATTTGCATTTCTCTGATCAGTAGTGATTTGGAACACTCTTTCATACACTATTTCAGTGGAAATAGTTTCAATTTCATCATCTGAAAATTGTCTGTTCATATCCTTTGACCATTTATCAATTGGAGAATAGTTTGATAAGAAAAAGTTTAAAAGTTAAAAAAGTATTTTTATGACTATATAGTTTTGACTTTTCATCCAAAAACTGATTGTTCATATCTTTTGATCATTTGCCAATTGGGAAATGACTCATATTCTGAAAAATTTGACAAAGTTCTTTACTTTTTTAGAAATGAGACTTCTGGGGGCAGCTAGGTGGCACAGTGGATAGAGCACCAACCCTGAAGTCGGGAGGACGCCAGTTCAAATCTGGTCTCAGACACTGAACACTTCCTGGCTGTGTGACCCTGGGCAAGTCACTTAACCCCAGCCTCAGGGGAAAAAAAAAATGAGACTTCTAAGAAACTTCCATAAAATACCACCTCTCAATTTTCTATTTTCCTTTCTTGGCTACATTAGCTTTAATGCAATTATCCTTTTTTTTTTTTTTTAAACATATTATAATGCTCTCTGTCTCATAAAATAATAATAATAATGCTATAGAGAACTAAATTTAAAAGTTCTCTAGGGTTACCTGTGGCTCCCCCTTTCTTTTGTTTTTGGAGGAGTGTTTTGATGTCTCTGTTTCTCCGCTCTACTATTTCCTGTCCTTAAGGATTAAAAGGTATGCTAGTGGTGTGTAAAATCTGATACTGTGCATAAACGTGTGCAAAATGTTTAGAAGTATATGCAGGTCTATTGTCTGTTTTTATTGCTTGTGGCACACCCATAATTGCATATGCTTGTATAAGGAATTCAGTGACCACTCGGGCTGTCCCTTTTGCTGCTGGTATTGCAAAAGTGAATCCTGAAAAGGTGTCTACCACAATGTGGCTAAAAGACAGAGGACCGAAAGATTTATAATGGGTCACATCTATTTGTCAGATTTCACTGGGTCTCAAACCATGAGGGTTCTTCCCTAGAGGGAGCGTAGGCGCATGGAAAGGAAGGCAAGCTGCACAGAATTTTACTATGCTCCTAGCTTCTTCTTCTTTTAATCCCAAATTACAAACATAAAGCTCGAGCAGCCCGATGATATTTAGAATGAGATTCTTGGGCTTCCTGAAATAAAGGAGAATTGGCTAACACGGTTAGAATGTTATCTGCATTTGAATTACCACAAAAAATAGGACCTGAAAGTGAGTGGACATGCAAGATTTAATTCTTACCTGGATGTTTTCTCACTTGCTCTTGAAGTTCCTTAAAGAGCTGACATATATCGGAAGCTACAAATTTTATTAGGGCTGTGGCAATTCTTTGTACCACACCTACTGACTAGGCCAAATCAGATATTATATTTATATCTCCTGGATAATAAGTAAGAGCTAGAATGATTGCATACAATTCATTCTACTGAGTGGACTAAAGAGGAGTTCTGACTACTCTCTTTATAGTTAAGTCACGAGAGTATAAAGCACACATGTTATGTTTGGATGCATCTGTAAAGATAGTTGGTCCTTTAAGAGGAACTTTAGAAACCTTTTCTTCAAGAATCCATTGCCAATTATGTAATAGTCAGGTTATCTTTAATGGAGACTTGAGTGTAAAATTGGAGCTGTGGCCAATAAAATTGGCCACTCTGGGCCATCCCAGCACAGCACACATTAACTTGTGCATTAGTGTAAAAGGTGTACATCTTGTCAGGTCTTATCCCAGATAATTGTACTGCTCGCTTAAGGGCCTTTAATACAATTCTAGCCACAAGCACTGAGTAAGAAGTAAGACTTTGTTCTGGTTGTGCTGGGAGGTTCACCCACTCAATCACACTGTCTCCTTGATGAAGGACTGCTGTGGGTGCCTCTTTTGTAACAAAAATTGATATTTCCAAGGGTTTCTGAGTGACAATTTCAACCATGTTGGATAAAGTCAGCTCAACTTCTCTCAAAGCCTCTTGAGCTTCTTTTCTAAGCTGATGTGGTGAGTTTAAAGCACTGTCTCCCCTTAAAATGTCATATAGAGGTTGCAATTGATTAACCCTAACACTAGATGCACCCATTGGATATCTCCTATCAATTTCTGAAAGTCATTTAAGGTGTTTAACTCCTCTGTCCTTAAAGAAAGTTTTTGTACCGTAAGCATCTTAGGAGACATGTCATATCCTAAATATTGAAAGGGAACATCTCTTTGAATTTTTTCTGGAGCTATATGCAATTTGTAGTTCCTTAGTGTTTCTAGTCTTTTGTAGATGTGCTTCTAACATTTGCTCCTCACTTGCACACTCCAAGATATCATCCATGTAATGTAACAACATAATTTTTGGAAATGCTTTTCTTACTGGAGTAAAAGCAGCAGCAATATACATTTGACATATAGTAGGGCTATTTTTCATTCCCTGTGGCAAAACTATCCATTCATATCTTTAAAAAGGCTCAGCTAAATTAACGCTGGGCACTGAAAAGGCAAATCTTTTCATATCCTCCTTATCTAGAGGGATAGAATAGAAACAATCCTTAATGTCTATAACCTAAAGAGGCCATTCTCTGGGCAGTTGAGTAGGAGATGGAAGTCCAGGCTGAAGAGTTCCCATAGTTTCCATCTGTTCTTTTACTTTTCTTAAATCAGTCAACATCCTTCATTTTCCAGATTTCTTTTTTACAACAAATACCGGGGAATTTCAAGGACTTAGAGAAAGTTGTGTCTTTGGTCAAGTTGCTCCTGTACTATATTTAATAAGGCCTAAATTTTATCACTAGCTAAGGGCCAGTGTTCTATCCACACTGGTGTATCAGTTTTCTATTGGACAGGAACAGGTGAGAGTGGTGGCAGGCCTTCAACAGCAGCCCTGCCTAAAAAGCCAAAGTACTCATTTGTAATCCTAACTATTGCAAGATGTCTTTCCCCCCACAGATTGATGGGGATTTTTTTTTCTTTTTTTTTTTTTTTATTTAGAATTTTTTTTTCCCACAGTATATATGCATGAGTAATTTTTTTATAACATTATCCTTTGTATTCATTTTTCCAAATTATCCCCTCCCTCTCTCTACTCCCTCCCCCCGATGACAGGCAATCCCATACATTTTACATATGTTACAATATAACCTAGATACAATGTATGTGTGTAAATACCATTTTCTTGTTGCACATTGAGTATTAGATTCCGAAGGTATAAGTAACCTGGGTAGATAGACAGTAGTGCTAACAATTTACATTCGCTTCCCAGTGTTCCTTCTCTGGGTGTAGTTATTTCTGTCCATCATTAATCAGCTGGAAGTGAGTTGGATCTTCTTTATGTTGAAGATTTCCACTTCCATCAGAATACATCCTCATACAGCATTGAAGTGTATAGTGATCTTCTGGTTCTGCTCATTTCACTCAGCATCAGTTCATACAAGTCTCCCCAGGCCTCTCTGTATTCCTCCTGCTGGTCATTTCTTACAGAACAATAATATTCCATAACCTTCATATACCACAATTTACCCAACCATTCTCCAATGGATGGGCATCCATTCATCTTCCAGTTTCTAGCCACAACAAAAAGAGCTGCTACAAACATTTTGGCACATACAGGTCCCTTTCTGCTCTTTAGTATTTCTTTGGGATATAATCGATGGGGATTTTTTTCAACTACAAAAGGAGTAAAAACTTCTGTTTCATCTTCAAATGTCCATATCAAAGAGGTAGCACTAACTTCATCTGCTATTGATCCTCCTACGCCAGACATGTAGGTGTCTGCCTTAGTTTTTGGCCAATGACTAGACCAGTTGGCACCTCTAATAACTGTATGATCTGTACCAGTGTCTACCAATCCTTCTAATGGTATGCCATTTACATAGTGAGCATAGGATGGTTGGCTGTAATAGCTGTATCTAGAATATTCCTGGATTCTGCTGCTTGTAATCTGGGCAACTAATACCAGATTGCCCATTAGGAGTCTGTATTAATAAACCTGATGCTACTACTTCCCCTGGTTGATAAGTCACACATTGTTTACCTGTGTTAGTGACTGAGACATTATCTACACATTCCCCAGTTTCCCACATCAGTGAATGGATGAACACAGTTTTGTAAGTACTCTCCGGAGGTGAAATGGTCAAGGTTACTGTGCCTGGAGGCAAGGCAAGGCTGGAGAGGAACCGATTTCACTTCTCCAGGGGATATCTCAGTAGTCCCTGCTGCATACACCTCTATTTTCCTTAATCTCCATTCCTTTCCCCCCTCTGATTGCTTCTTGGCTGAGTGGTCATGTATGAGTACTGAACTTCTAGAGACTGTCTGGGTGTAGCATCTGCTGCCATCTGCAGACGTCCCACAAAATCATCAAAGGGTTCATTTGGACCTTGTGCTGTTTTTGTGAAGGCTTCCCCTCTATCTATCTGGGAGGGAGTCCCATGCTTTGATAGCAGCAGCAGCAGCAATTTGTCCATATGTTGTTATAGGGCAATTAATCTGTGCTAGTGTCTGGATAAGAACCTACATCTGTTAGTTGGTCACAGGTGATTGGTATATTAACTTCAGATTGCCTATTTCGTTGGGCTTGTATCCTACAGTTTACTATTTCAAAATATGAGACTAGATAGGGGCAAATCAGGTTTTTGTGTAGCAAAGGGAGTTAAAGGAAAGAGTTACATTTTATAATTGAAAATCGAATCCAATATATAAAGGAGAAAAGTATTAAATTATCCATGTAACTATCAATACAAACTTTGCTACTTTTGTTAACAAAGAGGATTCATCAGGATACAGCTGATGCTTATGAACCACATTTCCGAGGTAGGATAGCAGGGTTACAAGTTTCACTATCTCCAAATTGAAGGAGACAACCGCATTGGGGACTAGGCTCCATCAGTTTTCAGGTCGATAGCAAATGCTACAGTTAACCTGAATTCTGATACTGTTGCTTTCACTTCTATTCACTGTGAATATGGGAGTCCTCCTCTTGCTTTATTGACTTAGATTTCATAGAATTCTTCTATGGATGCTTCTCCAAGTTCCTCATATCCATAATTTCTTACAGTGAAAATTTTACATTAATATAGCATCATCCATTTATTGGAAGCATGTAGATGGAGCAATAAAGTGCTGAGTCTGAATCCAGATACCCGAGTTCAAATCCAGTCTCAGATATTTACAAACTGGTTGATCTTGGTCAAGTCATTTGATCTCTGTGGCCCTCAGTATCCTCCTCTATAAAATGGAAATTGTAATAGCATCCACTTTCTGGGGTGGTTGTGAAGATATGGCACATAAGATTATCATAAAATGCTTACTACAGTGCCTGGCATAGTGGGTGCTGCATATTAACTACTGTCATCATTTTCCCCCAGTCAACTGGCACTCTCTCTCTGCAATGCCTTAATAGTATTAATGAGCATACTATGACTATTTGAGTGTCTATAGATCCTTTCTTTCTTTTTAAAGTTTATTTTATTTCTTTTTAATTAAAGCTTTTTATTTTCAAAATCTATACATGGATACTTTTTGCAATTTACCCCTACAAAACCCTGTGTTCTAATTTTCCCTTCCCTCCCCCCACTCCTCCCCCAGATGGCGAGTGATCCAATGTATGCTGAACCTGTGTAATTCCTCTCTCTCTTTCCACAAATTAGACCCTTGATTTTTATCACCTGCTTCCCTGGCTATAGGGAACGCTGGTCAGACATTCCTAAGTTTGATCACTTTTCTCGAGACTGCTTAAACCAGCTGATTAGTCCTCTGGGCTAGTGAATCTTCAACATTGGGATTTCGTTTTTCTCACCAGCACGGGGGTGACGGCAGCTTTCTCATGATCAGTGATTGGTAGCATTCCCCGTCTCTGGGGATCCTAGTCCAGATTCGTGGATCCCAACCTAAGGTTCGAGGGCAGGTCTGTGCCTTTTGTCAGGAAGCGTGCTTTCTGCTGGAGCAAACGCTCCGTACCCAGATGAGGGAATGCCCCTTCTGGGAGGGAGGGGGCGCCTGCTGCGGAGAGCACCAGCCCTGGGAAAGCCATCCTTCGAGTTCCGCGCTTGGAGCAGCCCTGGAGCCACCGCAGCAAGCGGACCGGGGAACGGGAGCACTCCAGGCCGGAGAGTGAGCCGGCAGCCTATAAGCAGTTAGGAGGCAGCGGGCGGGGCCGGGGCAGAAGCCGGCCCGGTCCTCCCGGAGGGTGTCCTCCATTCCACCGACAGGCAGCCGCGCTAAGGGAAGAATTAGGGCCGCCTGGAGCGGGGGATGGAGAGCCGGGTGATAAAGCTCTTTGGCTCTCTAGCCCGGCGCTTGGTCCATTCTAAGCACTTCCCAAGTAAGACATCCCACGCTCCCGGGGTTCTAAGCGACACCGGCCTCTCGGTCCCGGGACCATTCCGGAAGATGCTTGGTTTGGGGCCGTCAGGCAGTCTAGCTGCAGCGACCTTGCGCCTTGTCATTTTAGATCTCATCCGGTCTTTCTTTTTGGATGGCCGCCTCCCCACTTTGGGTACAAATTCTTCCCCCAACCTCAGTGTTTCCAATTTTGCCGAATAGTTTTCTAAAAAATGGATTTTCGACAGCCCCTCCACAAGGAGGACAGGGAAAGATTTCAGGCAGGCGGCGGTGTGGTTAGAGAGCCCGAGGAAGCCTTCTCCAGCCCCAGCTCGGACTCGCGGGTTGGCTCCGAGGGAAGGCCCCCTCGTTCATGTGGCTTCGGGGCTCTGTCCCCAGAGCAGGGCGGGAGTGAGGAAGGGCTTCCCTACGTGGGGACGTGCATGTGTCTTTCAAAGGTCTGGAGAGCTGCTTCCCAACCCGGCTCCTTTATGGCCCTGGGCGGTGTTTTGCGCATTTAAATTCCGTTCGGAGGAGAGGACGGGCTCCAGCGCCTGGCTCCACCCCCGCCCCTCCGCACGCCCGGACGTGGGGGGGGGTCTCCTCTGCACCCCGGGGGGGGCCCTCTGGCCTTGCACATTTCGCGCGGGCTGCCGCCCCCTGACAAGCAGGCCCATGGATCTGGGGGCTCTTCCGGGTCCCCAAGAGGCGGAGGAGGCGGGGGCCGACGGGAAGGGAGCGCTCCTGGGGCAGCTACATTATAGTAAGCGCAGGCGCCTCCAAGGGAGGGGTCACATTGTCCCCAGTTTCCCGCGAACTTCCCGGGACTGGGGACGGGATCACTTTCCCCCAGGAGGAAACTGGGCCGGCGGGGGGAGGGGCGCTGCACTCGAACCCGGGGCCTTTCGGGCTTAGTGGCGCCCCCAGGCGGCCGGATGTAGGTTTCCCGAGGGCAGGGCCTTTCTGGTCTGGGGAAGCGCGGGGCTTCCGTCTCCGGGTCCACAACCGGGATTCCCAGGGTGGGCCCCGGAAGGAGGTCACCCCGCCCGAGTGGGCTCGGCCCGCGGGGGCGGCCGCGGCCTCCATCAGTAATTGGGCGCGGCTGCCCGGGCACTCGGGATTCGAACCCGCGGACCCGAGCCGGGGAGAGGGGAGGGAGGAGGGGACAAGGAGGGGCCGGAAGGAGGCGCGGGGGAGGCCGCGGGAAGTGGCAGGAGCGGGAGGCGGGCCCACCTGGAAGCGCCGCCGGGCGGGCGGGCAGGCGCGCAGGGGCCGCGGTGCGGCGGCCGGCCGAGCTTCCGGGGGCGGCCTCCCTCTCGGCCACCGCCAGGGCCACGGGCCGCCCGCCGGCCGCTGTCTCCCGTCAGCTCCGCAGCTCCCGAGGTGAGAAGGGGGAACCGCTGGGGGCACGTGGCGGGCGAGGGAACGCGTTGGAGGGAGGGGGAGGGGCCGTGGGACCCGGATTTGCGGCGCGTAATCCCGGGAGGGGAGAAGACGGGAGAGGAAGAGAGGGAGGGAGACGGGTCTGAGTGGCGATGTCCCCACGTGGGGCGGGATGCGCGCGCACAAACTTGCGCCGCCGCCGCGCTTGGGGGCGGGGTGCTGGGCGCGCGCTCGGCGCTCGCTGGGCCAAGACCCACGTGATGCGCTCGCGGCCCCTGACGGCCACGTGATACGTCGAGCCCAGCTGGGTTGACGTGAAACTTGGGTGCTGAAGTTCTTAAAAGCCGCTGCGCCCGTGCGTCGCGCATATTCTGCTCTTCCCCCGCCTCCCCCCACCGTCCTTCTCGGGACTGAACTCCGACGACCCTGCGACCCAGCGCCTGCCGTGACTCCTTGGAATTGAGCCCCTGCCGCTGCCTCCCCCCCGTGACAGGCTGATCCCTTTCGGAAGTCGCGCTCCGGCCGCCATGTTGGCTTCGGCCCGGCCTCGCGAGATTTCGAGGGACTAGGCGGTCTCGCGAGACGCCCCCGGCTCTCGCGGGAGGGGGCTACCCGAAACCGGGGCCCTGGACGGCGGCGCTGTCGGGCTTCCCTGGGCCTGGGGAGCCCGCGAGTCTCCGGAGCAGGCAAGTGACGGGGGCGTGCGACCGGCCCCCGGTGAGGCGGCGGCGGGCGTCGCTGCGGGCTTGGTGCCCCCCTCCTCGTCCCCGCCCCCGCAGCACCCCCCTCCCCCCCGCGGCCCCTCCCACGTGCCCGTCGGGGCGGCGAACGGGGCCGAGGGACGACCTATGTGGCGCCTGCTGGACGCCGAGGGGGCGGGCGAGCGTCCGGGGCTGGAGCTGCCACGTGCCCCGCGTGTCATTTCCAAATGTTGTCACTGCGTCCGGATGGGGAAACTGAGGCAGCCCTCGTGGAAGGGGGGTGCGCCTGGCCCGGCGGGGCCCCCCTAAATGCTTGAGAACGAACTTGGCTCAGGGACCCTCCTCGTGGGAGGGGGCGCCAGGCAGACCCCCAAGTGAGTGTGTCCAGAATCAGTGTCAGCTCTGCCCCGCCCCCGGGGCCTAGGGGTTTCTGCAAGCCCCAGCAGTCCCTCTCCAAAAGCGAGAGCCCCCCCTCCCCGGGGCCGAGGGCCCGTGGGCCAGTGCTGGAGGCGCCCCCTCCCCAGGGCCGGTGCTGGAGGCGCCCCCTCCCCAGGGCCCCAGGGCCGGTGCTGGAGGGTCCCCAGAAGCTTCCCTTATTTACAGTGGTTGGGAAAGGGCTTCCAGGCCCTCACCGGTCCTGGGGTCCGCACGGACCAGCCTCAGCGTCGTCAGAACCGGGAGGAAAGCTCTGGAAAGTGTGTGGGGCCCGGCAGAGGGGTGTCCCTGGGGAGGGTGAGAGAGCGGTCCCGGGGTGGGATCCACCGGGCAGGAGGCTTTTCTCCTCGCCTCTTAGAGACCTGAGTCTTTGCCCTTTGTCACTGCCGGAAGGTGGGCGGGACGGGGAAGGTTTGCTTCGGGAGCCCCTTTTGCCCTCAGGCCTCTTCCGCCCGTGCCCCTGCCTGCTTTGAGCAGAGCCGTTCCACTCCGGTGCCCTATGGAAGTGACTGGGAACGGCTGCCGGGGAGACTTGGGCTCCCTTTCAGCCCTTTCTCTGACGTTTCCCAGAGAACTTTTAAACCTTTTGGACACAAAAACTGCTGATTTGTGGGACTCTGCCCTTTTTTCCTCTCCAGGCTGAGCGCGCGCTCTCTCACGCACGCACACGCTCTAGACTGGAGCCCCCCTCAGAAGAGGCCAGGCCGGGATGTTAGCCATTGGGCCGCCGAGTTGGGAGGGCTTTGATTTGGGGGGAGAGAAGGCGCCCTGGCCGGGCTTCGCAGGAAGAGCCGAGTCCAGCTTTGACTCCTCTTAGTTTCTTCCTCTGCGACATGTGGGTGAGAGGAAGCACAGACCTCCCAGGTGGTGGCGAGGGCCAAATGAAATCCCTTGTAAAGTACTTGACCCGGGCTTGGCACATAGTAGGTGCTTAGTAAGTGCTTTCCTTTCCCCCTCCTTAAGGAAGTAAGTCTAGGTGGGGGGGGGATTCTCTGGGCCTCACTAGGTGGACGTTCTCCCTTCTTACCAGGCTGTGGCCACATTTCTGGGGACCCCTCCCCCCAGGAGAATCGGTAACACTTCCCAAGACTGGGGGCCAGGATTCCCCTTTCAGAGTACGGCCTCAGCCTGGTGCTCATCGGCTCACCCGGGCTGTAATACTGACTAAACAACAAACCTAGGTGCGGGTCGCAAACTGCTTCCAGTAAACTGCCTCTGACTTCGAGGTGGAAGAAGTTATGCTTCGTTTTAATTCTGCTGAATTTCCCAATGCTTAATGTCATGTCCAGCACAGGCTGTCAACTTCTCTAGGAAACATTGTGGGGCTTACTTTTATTATTTTTAGTTTTTTGCTTTTTTTTGAGTAGATAGGGACATACCTGAGCCCTATAGCCTAGTACCACGGTTGATCTGTACGTCATTTGATTAAATCACTTACTCTAGCAGTCGCAGCTTGCTCATGCCCGATGTATTGGACCAGCTGAAAGCTAAGCTCTCCTGATTATGGTCATCATAACCCAGAACTAAGAATAGGCTTGTGGTTTGGTTTGGTTTGGTTTTGGAAGTCTGGGGAGTGATAACATTTTAAAATATCATCATTAAAGAAAAAAAAATTAGTTTCTATGTTCCAGGATAACGTTCCAAAATCATCTGGAAAATTTATTTTTGTCAAATCACAGATGCCAGAGAAATAAGATAGAACTGAAAAGTGGAAAAATCTTGGTTTTATTCTATTTACCTGAATTTGTACTTCAGCCTCCAGCCACAACAAAGGCGGACGATGGGATGAATCTGTCTCGGCCTCCGAAGAGCTTCTGGTGCGCTTGTCTTTTCTGGCCCTGACACCTCCTCCTTACAGCACGGGCCAATCATCATGTCATTAGGAAACCATTATTTGTTGTAGGATAAAATCACTGTCTCCTCAGTTCCACTTAGTTCCTTGTTTCAAGTTCTGGCCCATAACATCTTGTAGGATCAGATCAATCATACTGAACCACGCTAAATTCGATAATTTTGTCTCTCTCCATTCCACTGACTTAGTGTGAGAACCCTAACACTGAATAAAGAAGAATCGCAATTTGAAATAGTGTAAAATTAACCTGAGAAGGAAATCAAAAATGCAAGTGGACAAAAAGAGGGATTGGAAATGCTATGGAGTGGTTCCCACTCTTCCCAGAGTTCTTTCGGTGCGTGTAGCTGGTTCAGTTCATTACTGAACAAATGGAACGGATTTGGTTCATCTCATTGTTGGAGAGGGCCTCGCCCATCACAATACATCCTCGTACAGTGTTGTTGTTGAAGTAGAGAATGATCTCCTGATCCGGTCCATTTCACTCAGCATCAGTTCCTGTCAGTCTCTCTGGCCTTTCTGTATGCATCCTGTTGGTCATTTCTTATAGAACAAGAATATTCCATAATATATTCCACAGTTTATTCAGCCATTCCCCAATGGATGGGCTGCCACAAACAGTTTGGCACATACAGGTTCCTTTCCCTTTTAAGATCATTGGGATATAAGCTGAGTAGTAGCACTGCTGGACTTGCTGAATTTCTAGGAACTAGCCAGTGAGGTCATAGTTGTAGAAAGTGTGGAACGTCTAATCCCTGGCACCCGGTAGGGGCTGTATAAGTGCTGATTCTCTTCTGAGCAGTCTGGAAGTGCCTGGAAGAGGGGAATGACAATTAGAACTGTGTGGGAGGTCAGACCGGACCGGATATCATGGCAGCTGGAGGCGAGGGAGGGAGAAGAGCAGAGAAGCCACCTTAAGGCACATTTTCTGTTGCATGTTCCTGCCTCCTAAGTGTTCTGGTAGGTCTTCCTTAAATCCCTTTAACTTTTGACCCTAAGTAATGAATGCAAGATTTATCACCGTCAGGCCCTTGGGATTCAAATTCAAGCTGTGCCAGGGCTCTGGCAAGGGGCTGGTGGTATTGCCCACAGGGTGGAAGAAAGCTCCCCTCTCAGCAGAGTCTGGCGTTCTGGTGTGAGGATGAGGAGAAAGTGGGCATTGAAATGTTGAGAGTGCCCCTGGCAGGGTGTCCTGTGACTGGGGTGGATGAGGGGATAGGAGGCTGGGGTGTCTGCACTCCCAAGATGATTTGGGTTTTTTGTACATAGTTCTTGGCTGGTTTCCTGTTAATCTAAGCCTCATTCTTTTCCTCAAATTCACTGCTAAAATTCAAAAGGGAGGGAAAGTCATTTCCTTTCTTGGAAGGTGATGATGTCTAACCACAGGCTTGGCTGTGACACTTCCTCTGGCACTCCTCACAAAACTCTTGTTTTGGCATTCATAGCCCTTTAGAATCTGAGCCCCCACCCAGACTTCCTACCCATATTTTGTGATCCAGGGACAACCCAAGTCTTTTTCTGACTCTTCCCCATGTGCAATGTGCTGTCCCTCCCCATCACCCTCTCGGTCCCGGCTAAAATCACACCTCCTCCAGTCGAGCTTTTCTCCATCCGTCTTCCCTCTGTTGACTGATGTGTTTGTTGGCGCTCAGTTGTTTGTTTGCATGTTCCCCATTTGCCTTTCTTGGCTCGGCTCCTGGCACACGAATGCACATTGAGTGTGAGTTGACTGTCAGATTTCCTTTGCCTTGAACTCTAGAGGCAGAAGGAAAGCATTTATTAGATGCTAAATCCTGGACCCCGGAAAAGTCTCTTTTCCTGGCTTGAGAGTTTGGTCTTCCCTGCAGACCGTCTTTTACTCCTTGGAGTTTCTGGGCCATTTGACACGTCTGCCCTGAGGCTGGGATCCTCTGATGCCGCTTCCGTTTCAGCCTTTTGGCCTCCTGGCTTTCTGTCTTCTCAGGGACTCTGACCTAATTCTGGGTCTCTTAACTTTAGGGTGGGCACTTTGTGATTATTGGAACTTTTTTCCTGTCATTTAGGGTTAGAGTGCTGGGCTTGGGTTGTTCCCTTTTCACTAACCCTTCTCCTATTTCTCCATTGCCCTTCAAGTGACCTGCAGTTCCTTACTCAGTAGAGAGAATGCAAGATTGGAAGATATGGAATTGGATTCAAATCCTGCAGGCTCTGCCGTGTCTGCCTGAGGCTTTTTTCTTTTTCTGCATCTGACTTTCCATCCCTGCTGGCACTATGTCTGTGACCTTGGTGATGGATCCCTCTCAGTTCTAAGCCTACAGTTGTGCGGTTCCCTGGAGATGACACACCTCACGAGATCCCCCTGAGGATTGGCGTTTGGAGGAAAGCTCCCCTCCTGTCCCCTGTTAGTGTCTGCTCTGCAGTTCGTAGTGGGTCGCGCTCTCTCTGCTGCTGCTGTTGTCTGAGGCGGCCCTAGTGGACTTGATCTGTTGCGTGATTGCGTGCTGTAGGAAGCTGAGGGTTCTGTTGGAGCTGTGCCCTTTGGCCTTCCCCCTCCTTCCTATTCAGCCCTTGACTCAGCATGGCTCTTGACAGAGCGCTGGCTCTGGAGAAGATTCTGAGTCTGAGGTGGCCCTTGGAGCTGAGCCTCTCCCTCCCTGCAGCCCTCCGTGGGTCCGTGGGCGTGATCTTGAGGCCTTTTCCCGGGCTAGGCCAGGCTTCAACTAAGAAACCTCTTTCCTGAGACGTGGTGCTTAGAGGTGAACTCTCCTCCAGAGATCTCACCAGCGCTCAGTGCCGGCTTGACTTGGATGCTGCCTCCGTGCTGGGGCTGCTACGTACTCGGAACCTAAATGATCTTGCAGGGGGGCCGCAGACCCCCACGTCTTTTTGCATCGATACCGCTCCCGGCTTCACTTCGCAGGCTTGTTTTTGAAATCCAACTTAGAACTGTTCAATTTCATTTGATTAGATTGGGTCTTCTATTCCAGCCTGTCAGGGCCTTTTTGGAACTTGGCTCCGTCGTCTCAAAACATAAGCCATCCCTTCTAGCTTTGAGTTTTCTGCAAATTCATTCAACGTGATTTCTACCTTCATCCAAGTCAGTAGTAAAATGTTGTTAATGACGAGGCAGATTTTTGAAGCTTGGGGGGAACCCTTTTTCTATCGAGCCATTTGGATCATGATAACATCATTCCCAGGTCAAAGAAAATGATCAGTTTCTAGAACTCAAGCACTGGGAGGTACCTAGCTTTTAGCTCATCATTGCCCGAGGTTGCCTTAGCAAATGGCTTTGTAGGCCCATAGGCCAGATGTTCCCCAACCTCTCTTCATATTTTCTATGAGCGGAGCATGAAGGACTTTTTCAAAAGCTGGGCTTAAGTATAGTCAACATTGCTAAGGACACGACTACTTTCCCCCTCCAATCTAGTATCCTGTTGGGAAAGGAAACAAGTGTCATGTGCCCAGCTGTTTTTGGTGGTGTTTACTGGCAGAATTTCTGTGGTCACTGATTACTTTGCAGATTTTCAGGAACCATCCCTTTCATAATTAGTTTTCCCAGAGTCATTGAGGAGGTTCTGACCTCTGCTGGGGCAGGATGAGGTGGCTCTGATACTATGGACGGGCAGCCTGGCTTTCTCCAGAGCTGTGGAAAGGTCACTGGGTTTGGAGTCAGGGAGAATGGGCCCTCCTGAAGGCTGAAGCCCATCTTCTAGAATGGGCTTTGTACACAACAGGTGCAGATTCCGTGCCGGGGACTGAATTCAGTGGTTATTTGTATGGTCATGGGCCAGTGTCTTTTTGCCTTGTTTTAAAATACTCAGTGCTTTTCCTTGTGCTTGGCATACAATAGGAACTTAATGAATGTTGATTGATTGAAATGACTTAAAGTCTCAGTTTCCCCATCTGTAAAATGGGAAAAATAATGCTCATAGACCCTTTCTCACAAAGGTACTTGAAAACAGATGAGATAACACATGTAAAAGGCTTAACAATCCTTAAAGCACTCGGTGAGTGATCGTGTCAGTTCTGAATCTTGATCCCATTTGGGGTTTTCTTGGAAGAGATTGGATTGGTTTCTTCTCTAGCTCATTTTACAGATGAGGAAGCTGAGGCAAATGGGAGTTAAATGACTTGCCCAAGTGCCATACGACTGGTCAGTATCTGAGACGATTTGTTCTCAGGCTTTCCTGACTCCAGGTGCAGGGCTCTGTCCACTGTACTACCTGTGGATTTTTAGAAGTAAAATAGAGTCAGGAAACATTTATTAAGCATCTACTGCATACCAGATGTCAAGAAAAGAGTAATAAGGTCATCCCTGTCCTTAAGGCTGGGGGGGGAGGGGAGGATGGTGGTGGTGAGAATACAAATACAGAAAAGGAATTTAGAGGCTTGGGGATCCCTTCAGTCAGGGAGGCAGGAGGAACTGAGCAAGGCTGAGCTACAGGGCAAGCTCATCTTGCACAATGATGGGTTCTGGTGATGAGGAACTCCAGGAGGTGAATTCCTTGTTTGCCCTCCTTAAATCAGCTCTTACTCATTCCAATCAGAGGCAGTTTATAATGAAATGCAGTTATGGAGATTCTGTGAGTTCAGAACCTCTTTATTTGAGAAATGGGCTGAAGATTGAGCTCAGGGTTTCCAGTCTGAAGCAGCAGGATGCGCTTGAGAAGCAGCCAGGCAGGTGAACAGCTGATGCTTCTTTTTTCTCATTTTGGCCAGTTTGGAGGGTGTGAAGTTGAAACTGAGCATCCTTTGAATTAGCCTTTTTGTTAATATTCATGATTTGG
The DNA here is from genome assembly GCF_048593235.1 of Sminthopsis crassicaudata. Taxonomy (NCBI): domain Eukaryota; kingdom Metazoa; phylum Chordata; class Mammalia; order Dasyuromorphia; family Dasyuridae; genus Sminthopsis; species Sminthopsis crassicaudata. The sequence goes on along the minus strand of NC_133620.1, from coordinate 5,402,468 downwards.
AGCATTTTTCCATGTGGTTGATTGTGAGGACGTTTAATAGGGGGCTGGTTGCAGAAAGGTCATGATTGAGGATTAAGAAAAGACCCCTGCATTTAGTAATCAAAAAAGCTTTAGTAACCTTGGAGGAAGGGGTTAGTTCATTTGGTTGGTAAAAAAGCTTTTGTATGCTATGTTACATTCTTTGGTAATTGTCTGTCCCCTTTTTAGTAAGGAATTTATTCCTGACCCATAGCAGTGAAAATACACAAAGTTTTAAAAAGATGTGAGCTGAAATATTCATGTTACATCCACTTTGAATTGTTTGTGAAATATGGAGGAAGATGTTGGTTTTAGCTAAATTTCCTCAAGACTGCTTTCCAGTTTTTCCCACTTTCACATTAGGAATTCTTTCCTAGGTAATGCATATTTAGCAGATTTATTGAATATTGGGTTATTGAGCTTCACATTGTTTTGCTTCATTTCTTTAACTAGTAACAGGTGGTTTTGATGACGGCTGCTTTATAATGTAATTGGAGATTTGGATTTGCTGTTTCCCTTTTGTTCCCTCCCTTTTTTTGCTTTGATGCCTTGGGTCTTCTGTTCCTCCAAGTGAATTTGCTTTCTTGCCAGTCCCAAGTGACTGCTTTCCTTGATATTTCTTTGACATGGACTCCTCTTCTCTCTAGAGGGCCCCTGCCGATCAAACATTTGTGTTTGATAGAAAGTGCATTTGGCAGAGGTGTCTGTGCATCTTCTCAGCTATAGGGCCTGTTTCTGCATTTGTCATCCCGACTGCTACAAGGGCTGTTCTAGAAGCTAGTATTATTATTGCAGCAGATTGGAGTCCCTTTTAACTTGTGGAGATTTCTGCTCCAAGTAACCCACCATCTTTTGATGTTATTTCCAGATTGAGACTCATCTAGTGTAATGCTTTTCTCTAGGTAAAAAAGAAAAATGTTTATTTGGAGAAAAAGGTCAGATTCAATTGTAGTTTACTTGCAAGTTGTTAAACTCATTTTCTATGAGATAATCTAGTTTATTACAGACCAGTGAAGTAAATGACTGAGGTAAATAAAAATATTGTCCTTCGTTAGCATCATTAAAACATCAAAAATTATATTTCATAAGGAATTAGATAGGAAGTTCTCCAGTCAGCCTTGCTTTGTTATAGAATCCACTTTTAAATATAAAAGGGAAACTAGGGGGCAGCTAGGTGGCGCAGTGAATAGAGCACCAGATCTGAATTCAGGAGGGCCGAGTTCAAATCTGGTCTCAGACACTTAACACTTCCTAGCTGTGTGACCCTGGGCAAGTCACTTAACCCCAGCCTCAGGAAAATAAAAATAAAAATAAAAGGGAAATTGGAACTTTAAAAAAAACATAGCTTCAGATCCCTGAACTTTGTACTTACAGAATGTTGGATGGTGTTTATCCTTTCTCACCATGACCTGAACTTTATTTGAGGATTAGAGATGGGTTTTGCCAACTAGCCAGCCTTACCAGTGATGTGAGAATAGGTCATGTTTTATATTGCATCTGGCTGAGGTTAGTAACTTAGTTTTTAAATTGGCAAGGAAAAAGTCAATAGAAAGTTGTCAGGACAGTTCCTCAATAGAAGTATAGGAGTTGATTTCTCCTCCAATGGGAGGATTCATTTCGTATTTTATGACTTTCAAGTTTTTTTTTCCCCTCTCCTCTACAATGCCCACCCAAAGCAGTAAGGACCATGTTACATATACAAATGATGACATGCCATTTGGACATTTGTTTTAAGGTTCTTTGAGTAGCGAAAACACTTGGAGTATGATGCTTCAGTGTGGAGTCACTGCAAGTTCAGACGAGGTCTCTGGTGCTTTGGCTGCATGACTTTGGGTCAGTCATTTCACCTCAGACTCATTTTCTTCATCTGCAAAAATGAAAATAATAATAGCACTTCCTGCCAAGGCTGTAGTAAAGGCAAAAGGTGATCATGGGTAAAGGACCTCGAAAACCTCAAGGTTGTTTTCTCACTTGCATACCTCCCTTTAAACATTAGCCAACAGCTGATTCTGGCAAACTTGACCCTCCCCCTAGAATAGAGGTTCCGTGAGGGATTCAGAGCCTCACAGCATCCTGAGGTGGAGGAAGGGCCATCCCCTCTAACATTCCTGACTAGTGATTGAGCAGCAGCCCTAGGGTGGTGTGGGGGGTGGGCGATGGAACCTTTGAGCAGAAGCCCCTAGCTTGTAGTTTGGTTAAACTAATCTGGGATAATGCTGTTGATAAGGACTTGTGAACAAATGATTTAGTCACTGGTTTTTCCTGGGAATATCCAGTGGGAAAACTTGGAATTTGTTTTGCCTTGGTGACTTTTTAAGGAATATTCATGCTGAGGATTAAAAGGCAGTGCCTAGAGGAGACTTGACTTTGCAGACGAGCTCTGGGAGATTGTAGCTCCCTAGAAAGTATGAACACGGTAGGAGCAAATGTCTAGAGGCTTCAGGTGTGGAGTATGAGGGAAAATCTCTTGAGTCAGACAGATGTGGCTGCTAAGTATCAAAACTCCCCACTTAACTATTCTCTCCTTTGGGGGTCTTTGGACACTGACCACTCAGTTGGAGGGCTGGAATGGAACCTTCTTCTGTCTCCAGACCCCTGGCTGTGTACTGCCTTTCTGTCCTTGGGCCAGTCCCTCACATGCTCCTAGACTTGGTTGAATGGGAGAGAGCTAACATTTTGTTTGCCAAAGGTAGTAGATTTGGGGCATGTTGTGAGCTGAAGGTGTCAGCAGGCTCAAGGAAGGAGCTTCAGTTCGGGGAGGAGCCAGTGTCCACATGCACAGAAACACACCGCAAAACAAATCAAAGACACTTTTAAAAAAGTATCCTAGGGAGGGAACAGAATCCCTCATACAGCACCTTTTCTGGGCAAGGTGCTGTGCTGTGCCAGGCTGTTATGTAGAAAGTGTCGCTTGAAGTAAACTGGCCTGAGGGAGCCCATTTCAGGTCTGGAGGATATTGGGGCCAGGTGAGGAAGCAGGGTCTAGAGTAATCTCAGAGCTAGAAGCCCGGATTGGCTGGACTGCAGTGCAGGAATTAGACTGATGTAGATTTGGGTCAGATTTTGAAGGCAAAGATTCTAATTGATTCTAGAGGTTTTTGAGTGGTGAGTAAGGAGTGACCTGGTTAGGATTTTAGGAAAATCTTTTGGTGGCTGTGTGGAGAATAGATGGATTAGAAAGGAGAGGGCTAGGGGTATAGGGAGACTGAAGAGGGTCTCAGGTGGGGCTAGTGGCCATCGGAGTAGACAGCATGTGATAGAAGACTAAAGTCACAAAGGCAAGATTGGCAAATAAACCGGGAGTAAAGGGTGGCTCGAAGACTCAATGGACAGAGCATCGGGTCTGGAGTCAGAAAAACTTGGGCTCAAACGTGGCCTCAGACACTTCCCAGCCAGGTGACTATGGAAAAGTCATTTTACCCTGTTTGCCTCAGTTTCCTCATCTGTAGAATGAACCAGAGAGGGAAATGGCCAATCTCTGTATTGTCTAGAGGAACAACAAACAACAAGGAGTCAAGGACAAAACAAGGGGAGAGTGGATCTAGATGACTGAAGCAGGTTCTTGAGAAATAGGGAAGCTGCCAGAAGAGAGACTGGGGCATAGAGATGAAAATTAAACCTGAAGTAGCTAATGAGGTCACCAAAAAGTATAAAGAGAGTAGGACACAGGACAGAATTTTGGGGCTTTGAGTCTTGAATGGGGGATACAGTTCTCTTGTTTCACAAGAAAAATCGGATTCAGAAAGGTAAAAATAACCTGGGAAGAAAAATAAAAATGCAAGTAGTCCACATTCATTTTCCAGTGTTCTTTCTCTGGGTGTAGCTAGTTCATCATTGATCAGTTGGAACTGATTGGATCTTCTCATTGTTGAAGATTTCCACTTCCATCAGAATGTATCCTCATACAGTATTGTTGTTGAAGTGTATAAGGAGCTCCTGGTTCTGCTCGTTTCACTCAACATCAGTTGATGTAAGTCTCTCCAGGCCTTTCTGTATTCCTCCTGCTGGTCATTTCTTACAGAAAAATAATATTCCATAACCTTCATATACCACAATTTACCCAACCATTCTCCAATTGATGGGCGTCCGTTCATTTTCCAGTTTCTGGCCACTGCAAAAAGGGCTGCCACAAACATTTTGGCACATACAGATCCCTTTCCCTTCTTTAGTATTTCCTTGGGATATAAGCCCAGTAGTAGCAGTGCTGGGTCAAAGGGTATGCACAGTTTGATAATTTTTTGGGCGTAGTTCCAGATTGCTCTTCAGAATGGCTGGATTCTTTCACAACTCCACCAACAATGCATCAGTGTCCCAGTTTTCCCACATCCCCTCCAACATTCATCATTGTTTGTTCCTGTCATCTTAGCCAATCTGACAGGTGTGTAGTGGTATCTCAGAGTTGTCTTAATTTGCATTTCTCTGATCAGTAGTGATTTGGAACACTCATATGAATAGAAATAGTTTCAGTTTCATCATCTGAAAATTGTCTGTTTATATCCTTTGACCATTTATCAGTTGGAGAATGGCTTGATTTCTTATAAATTAGAGTCAGTTCTCTATATATTTTGGAAATGAGGCCTTTAACTGTAAAAATGTTTTCCCAGTTTGTTGCTTCCCTTCTAATCTTGTTTGCATTAGTTTTGTTTGCATAAAAGCCTTTTAACTTGATTCAATCAAAATCTTCTATTTTGTGATCAATAATGATCTCTAGTTCTTATTTGGTTACAAATTCCTTCCTCTTCCTCAAGTCTGAGAGGCAAACTATCCTATGTTCTTCTAATTTATTTATAATCTCATTCTTTATGCCCAAATCATGAACCTATTTTGATCTTATCTTGGTATATGGTGTTAAGTGTGAGACCCATGGTGTCTTTAAGGGACTAGCCAGGAATCTGAACCATAGGCTCTGAAGTGATGGATGGATACTTAGGGTCCTGCTTAATCCTTACCTGCTCTGTCATCGAGGTCCTGCTGTGTGTCTGTCCCATTGACTGCTTTTTATTCTCGGGATTTCAATGCTTGGTTTTCCATCAATGCCTCCAGTTGTATCCTCCCACTCAGAGGTTATGATTATCACATCTAGTACCTAGGCCTTCAGGAAATCTCAGGCCACTGTCCCACCCAGTGGTTCTTTACCAATCTTACCCCAATCAGAGGTCTTCAGAGCTCTCTGGCCGAGGACAATTGCATGCAAGCTCAAGATCTTTATTCCACATGTTCACATCCTGCCCCTGCCCTACTTCCTGGTCCCCACTCCTTATATTGGGTCTATAAGGTCACACGCTCAGCCAATTAAAAGAGATGCCTCCTGTTGATGATGAGATCTCAATGCGGCAAGAGCTTCTGCTCACAAGTCAGTCCACTTTGTTCACAGAAAACCACATCTTCGGATCCTGTCAGCTGGGTTCTAATGGAATCCAGGATGATGCCTAGCTTGAGAGTCAGAAGTACTGGGAGAAAGTGTTGTCCTCAAAGGATTTAGAGACAGAAATAATGAGTTCTTTTTGCTTATCTCCTTTGGCCCTCACAACCACCCTGGGAGGTAGGGACTACCATGATACCCATTTTACAGATAAGAAAGTGACTTGATCAGTGGGCACAGACCTAATAAGGATGTGCAACTGGATTTGAACTGTTTAATAATAGCAGCCATTCAGGCACAGCCCCTCCTGTACAGAGGAGGCTTTTTCTTGGGTCTGGGGTTCCCCGGAGCTGCTAGTCGAGGATTTTAGGGGAGTGTCACAAGAGTTCTTAAGGTAAACTGACAATGTTTTGAGAAGATCAGCTAGCTGGAGTTGAGAGACTTGAGTGTTCTTGACTCCAGGGTTCTTCTTAAGGGTATCTTCCTGAACATCCCCTTTCCTGAGTGAATACATTTCATTTCTGCAGTACCTTTTAATCACTTCCTAGGCTACTACCCTTTTGTTTTTTTATCTGCATCCAAATGAATACTTAGTCTGTCATACTCTATAGAGGTGAAAAGCTTTGAAGAATAGAAATCAGAGGCAGTTTTGCTCAGCAGCTTGCCCATAAAGATATGATTTAAATAATTTTTCTCTGTTATCCTGAAAAGTTTCATCTTGTGTAAATCCTCCTCCTTTCATGGCTAAACTACTTGGGAAAAAAAATCTATCTTCTTCCTCCACTTCATTTCTCACTCTCTTCTAAATCAGGTTTTTTGGTTTTTTTAAACTCCAAAGAGAAACCATGCATATTGACTTAGCTGAAAACCTCATAGGAACATCATTACTTGAGTCCTCTCTCTCAAGAGTGGTACGGCCCCAGAGTTTAGCACTTCTATCCGAATGCTCTCTGCAAAGTTAACTGTGATCTTTTCAGTGACTAAATCTGATTCTCTGCCACCTCTTCCATTGCTAGCTCTCCTGGAAAGAACTCTACTTTTCTCTTGAGGTTTCTTGCTGTGTCTTTCATATCATAACCAGGGGGCCTCTAAAGCTTTGTCCTGGATCCTCTTCACAATTGCTCCCTATGTTCTCATTTGGGGATTTCATCAACTCCATCATCTATTTTTTTTTTTTTTTTAAGATTATACATGTATAATCATTTTGCAAAACTCTGTATTCTGGATTTTTCTCCTTTTTCCCCTCCTTACCTTCTCCCCAAGAGAGCATGCAATCTGATAGAAGTTAAAAATGTGCAGCTCTTTTTTTTCCTCTCAATATTTTATTTTTCTAATGACATGTAAAGATAGTTTTCAACATTATTTTTGTAAGATTTTAAGTTCCCCAATTTTTTTTTTCTCCCTCTCTTCCTTCTTTCTCCCCTCCCCCAAGACAGCAAACAATCCGGTATAAATTAGACATGAACAACTATTTGAAACATATTTCCATATAAGTCATGTTAGGAAAGCAAAATCAGAATAAAATGGAAAAACCACAAGAGAGAAAAAGCAAATTAAAAAAAGTAAAAATAGTATGTTTTGATTCACATTCACTCTCCATAAATTTCTCTCTGGATGTAGATGGCATTTTCCATCCAGAGTCTATTGAAATTGTTTTGGATCACTGTTGCTGAGAACAGCTAAGTCTTTGACAGTTGATCATCACATAATCTTGCAGTTACTGTGTATGATATTCTCCTGCTTCTGCTCACTTCACTTAGTTATCAGTTCATGTAAGTCTTTGCAGGCTTTTCTGAAATGCCCCTGCTCATCATTTTTTAATAAACAATAATATTTTGTTACATTCATCTGCCATTGCTTTTTTGGGAGCAGATAGTGGCCATCACTTTGCCCAAAGCTCTGGGCCTGGAATCAGTCCCCCACACTTAGTAGTTCTGTAATCTTGGACAAGTTACTTAATTTTTGCTTGCCTCGGGTTCCCAGGGTGGTAGTGAGGATCAGATAATGTTTGTAAAGCAAATGCCACAGTGCCTGGCGTATTGGAGGGGCTTTACGAACGCCAGCTATTATTATCCTTATTGATTTTTTTTTAAAGCAAGGTTGGAATATGAAGGATCAGTCAGTCAATAGACATTAAGGTCCTGTATGCCAGGCGCTGAGTTAAACGCTGGTGACAAAATGGCAGGAACAATTGCTCCCCTTAAGGAGCTTGGGATTTAATGGGAACATTCCATATCTATATAGCCTACAAAGGGAAGCAGGAAAAAAAGGGAGGGGAGGAAGACATGAAGAGGTGGAGGTTCTTTTTTTTTTTTTTTTTTTTTATTCATTTTTCCAAACTATCCCCTCCCTCCCTTCACTCCCTCCCCCCCCCCCCCATGGCAGGTAATCCCATACATTTTACATGTGTTACAATATAACCTAGATACAATATATGTGTGTAAATACCTTTTTCTTGTTGCACATTAATTATTAGCTTCCGAAGGTATAAGTAACCTGGGCAGACAGATATTAGTGCTAACAATTTACATTCACTTCCCAGTGTTCCTTCTCTGGGTGTAGTTATTTCTGTCCATCATTGATCAGCTGGAAGCGAGTTGGATCTTCTCTATGTTGAAGATTTCCACTTCCATCAGAATACATCCTCATACAGTATTGTTGTTGAAGTGTACAGTGATCTCCTGATTCTGCTCATTTCACTCAGCATCAGTTGATGTAAGTCTCTCCAGGCCTCTCTGTATTCCTCCTGCTGGTCATTTCTTACAGAGCAATAATATTCCATAACCTTCATATACCATATTTTACCCAACCATTCTCCAACTGATGGACATCCATTCATCTTCCAGTTTCTAGCTACAACGAAAAGGGCTGCCACAAACATTTTGGCACATACAGGTCCCTTTCCACTCTTTAGTATTTCTTTGGGATATAATCCCAATAACAGCAATGCTGGGTCAAAGGGTATGCACAGTTTGACAACTTTTTGGGCATAGTTCCAAATTGCTCTCCAGAATGGCTGGATTCTTTCACAACTCCGAGGTGGAGGTTCTTTAAGAGGTCAGGCTCCTTCCTTCCATTGGGGAAAGGACATTGGTTAGGGAGGCAGTGAGTGAGCCATGGCAGCAGATGGAATGGAGTGGGACAATCTTTTCCCACTGAGGCCATTGTGGTTCAGCTGTGTCTGACTCTTTGTGACCCCATTGGAGGTTTTCTTGGAGGAAATACGGCAGTGATTTGCCATTTTCTTTCCTTGTTCATTTTACAGATGAGGAAACTGAGGTAAATAAAATGCAGTGACTTAACCCAAGACCACACTGTTAGTATGTATTTGAGACCCACATTTGAACTCCAATCCTCCTCTGACTCCCAGGCCTGTTTCCCTAATAAGCTACAAAACTAGAATTCAAACCCAAATTCAAACTCCAAATTCAGCAATGTTTTTCAAGAGTTATATTGTGTATTTGTTTCTTAGCGAGCGTTGTGAGGGTCTCAGAGAAGCTCTTTGTAGCTGGTTGTAGTTAGGTTCTTAAAAGCAAAATTCAACATTTTCTTTTCTCCTTTGAATATTTCCTAGTTAAGATGCCTGTTTCCATACTGGACTTGGTGTTGTTATTGCTACTTAAACATTGATACAGATTTTTTAAAAAATAGGACTTTGAGTCTTAAAGATTCTTTATAATTATGCAATTTTCCTTTAAACTCTTCAGTTGTTACAGGTACTGTGGTAGTTGTTAAATATTCAAGTTTCATGTGACAACTCTTAGAAATAATTTTCATAGTTTTATTTCTCTATAAATACTTTTTTGCCTTACTTGTAACTATTTTTATTCTATTGCCTGACTTTCTTGGAGACAGTTATACTGGTCTTTTATGTATCATGCTAACACAAATCTAGCTCTTAGAGTCTAGCACAGAAGTACCAGTGTTAGAAACACTGTATTAAGAAAAGTAATTCTTTGCGGGGAAGAATGGTTCTTGGATTGGCTTTAGGAATGTTTGAATACCAAGTGAATTTTATTAGTCCATGGAAACAAGCAGAGCTCTGTGGGAAGGAACAAACAAGGAAGCTATGAGGAATGGGATTTGGATGGCTTGCTTTTTGGGGATGTTTCTAGAAAAGTCATTTGTAAGGATTCATTAAGTATAGGTAACTTTTTTTTTTTTTAAGACTGAAGTGAAATGTTAACAATATTAACATTTTTTTGGACCTGCTCTGGAATGTGTGTATGTAGCATTTGGAATGCATGCTTATGTTGGAAATGCATAATAAATGAATTCTGGAACACAGTGGAGGATTAGTAAAGTTTGAGCTGGTTCAGATTCCCTGCTAATTCTAGGAACTATGGGAACTTAATAAAAGGGACTCAAAAATACCTAAATTTAGAAGTAAGCTTCAAGGTGGTTGTTGTTGTTTTAAACTCTAAATACATGAAATCTTAGACTCTGTATAGGGTTAAGAGTGTAGCTGAGTGCAGTAGAGTGCCACAGCTGCAATCAGGATGACCTTGGTTGACATGTGGCCTCAGACACTTATTAATTGTGTGATCCTGGACAAGTCACTTTACCCTGTTTGCCTCTGTTTTTTTTAATCCATAAAAGGAGCTATAGAAGAAAATAGCAAACCATTTCAGTATCTTTGCCAAGGAAATCCAAAATGGGGTCATGAGTAATGTGGACAGAACAGTTGGGTTTGAAACAAATATCACTGGCTTTTAATTAGTGGTTACTGAATAGTTTTAATTCCATTTGTTTGTATGGAAAGACTGGGAAAATCAGTAATTCTCCAGGGAGACTTCTCCCAAGTCAATTAGTTCTGGGGACATACGGATAAAAATGGAACAGTATCTGCTTGAAAGGAGCTGATGTTCTATTGGATGTTCCCAAAGCAAGTATAAAATAAACTCCACTTCCCACTCTCATCTCTACCAATAAAAATTAGATTGGTTAATAAGGTGAAAAAATGTCTAAGATTGAGGATTTGTTGTGTGAGATTTGGATATAGTTGCATGACTTTTATGTTCCTAGTATTTTTTACATGTGAATCTTAGCTCGTTGATATGCAGTCATTTTACTTGACCTCTTAATGAGTAGAGGAAAGGTAAAATTGAGTTAATCCACTAAGAGCATTGTGCTATATTAGAAGGCCAAGCTTTGACCTCCCAGCTCTCCTTTTCTTACCCAAGTGACCCTGGATGAGTCAACTTTTTTTGAACCTCAATTGCCTCAATTAAAAATGAATAGTTTGGAATAGATTATCTTGAAGATCTCATTCTATGTATTCAAGTATATTTCAAACTGTAAAGCAACTTCTCCATTTATCTTGTAAATTATTCAAAATTTTTTTCAGTAGTTTTTCCCCCAAATACATGAAAGATAGTTTTCAAAATTCACCTTTGCAAAACCTCATGTTCCAATTTTTCCCCCTCATCCTCCTCTTACTCCTCACCCAGACATCAAGCAATCCACTAAAAGTTAAACCTGTGCAATTCTTTTAAATATATTTCCAAATTCGTTATGATGTACAAGAAATATCAGATCAAAAGGGGAAATAAAAAACATAGAAGCAAACAAACACTACCACCACCAAAAAAAGTGAAAATACTATGTTGTGATCCATAATTGTTCCCCACAGTCTTCTTTCTGGATGCGGATGCATTTCTCCATCATAAGTCTATTGGAATTGCCTTGAATCACCTCATTCTTGAAAAGAACCGACTTCATCACAATTGATCATCATAAAATCTTGTTGCTGTGTACAATGTTCTCTTGCTTCTATTCACTTCACTTAGCATCAATTTGTATGTGTGTCTCCAGGCCTTTCTGAAATAGGCCTGCTAATCATTTCTTATGGAACAATAATATTCCTTTACATTCATACACCATCAGATATTCAGCCATTCCCCATATGATGGGAATGCACTCAATTTCCAGTTCCTTGCCATTCTCTGTAAATAATTTTGAAGATATATTCCATTGGGAAAGACAAAATCACTTAGAAATTCATTAATGTTTTATAAAGTCATCTTTCTGTACTTTAAAAGAAATATGAAAATCAGTGGTTTTCTATTCTAGAGGTTGAGGTGAGCGTGAGAAGGTAGGATCTAGTTTTGTAATTTCATGTTAAGTAAATGCCATATTTCTTTTGCAGTTTATGATTTTGGAGGCTAAACTAGGGTATTGAGAGCTCTTGTAACTCAGGGCAAGTCATACTCATTTGATCCAGAAACTGGACTTGAACCCAGGTTTTCCTGGCATTGTCATTATGCATTGTGCCTAATGCTCTTCTCCATAGAACTTAAAAAAGATAACCTTCAAGTGACTATGTGTTAGTAGTTAGCCCTGTTTCTCTCTATACATCATCCAAAGCATCTATCTACACAGTCCGTTTTTAATAAACTTTTGAAAAGCTAGTATAGGTTCATAAGATTTCTTGCATAGCCCTTTTTGTAGTGGCTAGAAACTGGAAAATGAATGGATGCCCATCAATTGGAGAATGAATGAATAAATTATGGTATATGAATGTTATGGAATATTATTGTTCTGTAAGAAATGACCAACAGGATGCATATAGAGAGGCCTGGAGAGACTTACATCAATCGATGCTGAATGAAATGAGCAGAACTAGGGGATCATTATACACTTCAACAATGATACTGTACGAGGATGTATTCTGATGGAAGTGGATTTCTTCAACATAGAGAAGAGCTAATCCAATTCCAGTTGATCAATGATGGACAGAATCAGCTACACCCAGAAAAGGAACACTGGGAAATGAGTGTAAGCTGTGCGCATTTTTTGTTTTTCTCCCCAGGTTATTTTTACCTTCCGAATCCAGTTCTTCCTTTGCAGCAACAACAACAACAAAATTCGGTTCTGCACATATATATTGTACCTAAGATATACTATAACATATTTAATATGTATGGGAATACCTGCCATCTAGGGGAGGGGGTGGAGGGAAGGAGGGTAAAAACTCGGAACAGAAGGGTGTACAAGGGATAATGGTGTAAAAAATTACCTATGCATATATACTGTCAAAAATGTTATAATTATAAAATTAATAAAAAAAAAAGATTTCTTGCATAAAGTGTAAATTATTTTACTCATAATTCTTTATAGGGTTCTTTCTCTTCACCTCTGCCTTCTGACTTCTTCAAATCTCACTATGATTTAAACTCATTATAGGCAGGAGGCCTTTCCGTTCCATGCCTTCCCTCTGAGTTTCCCTGGTTTAGCCCATGTAGATCTTGTTTGTGTTATTGTTTGCACATTGTCTCCCCAACAGACTGAAACCTTCCTGAGTGCAGGGGCTTGGTTTATTCTCACCCCTAGGCACAGTTGGCACATGGCAGTTTATTGCCATGTATTAAAGACTCTATTAGAGGTCAGAAAGGAGAGTTTGGAATTTGTGTGTGTGTATGTTTATAATTTATATGAAAATATATTTTTTTAGCTTCCTATTTTCAAAATATTTGCATAGGTAGTTTTCAGCATTCACCTTTGCAAAACCTTGTGTTTCAAATTAAAAATATTTTTAAAAGGTATTTTCTCCCCCACATTTCATTGAGTTACAAAAATTTATGGCTGCGTGTTTATAATGAGAAGTCTTTTAGTACTTTAAAAATTCACTTTATTTCCATTCAGCCCCAATAGGAAGACAATACCTATTTTGTAGGCAGCTGCAAAAAAAATCTTATTTGTAAATTTTGTCAGATACTGTACTGTGTAAATGTTAAGCACCGTGATTATTTTCTCCATATATCATTGCAAAATGACATTTTTTAGTCATTTTAGTAATGAGTAATTTTATTGTGATTTTTCTTCACAGAAATCATAAATAAGAATCTGAAATTTCAATATGATAACGTGGACATTAACAATGATGGTACAGATAAATCCAGAAGTCTGGGAATCATGTTCTAAGTGAAGCACTTGTCCAAAGGTAAGAAAAACTTTTAATACTTTCTGGGCTTCATTAGTAGAAATGTTAATTGAGAATTTTTATAAGATAGACTGTGTGTAATGAATATATCCATGGAGGTCATTTCAACATTGTTGAAACGAGGCAGGGTCATTAAGTTCTAGAATTACATGCTAGGATGAAGACTTAAGGTTCTCCTGTGGTTGTTTGGTCTCTCACAGCACAGTGAGACACACTGGAAAATACTGAATCCTTTCTTCTCCATCTGTGAAATGGAATAACATCTCTTCTGCTTTAGCCCTGCCCACGAATTTGGATCTTTTATTTTATTTTTTCCCCAAATATTAGCTTAAATACCTTTATAGTTTTTATAGCTAGACAGTTAACCTGCCTTAGACTTTTCTTGGTGAGAATTTCTAGGTGGCTTTAGGGCAGTTTTATGAGGCAAGTCTTGAGTCTTAATTCCTTTTTCCTTAGCTCTAATAGCAGCGCATTGGTTTATCAGGTATGCGTTTTGAGCTCTAGGCTTAAAATGAACCAACTCTTCGAACTCAAGCAGTATTCACTTTTCTGTGTAATAAGGGAAGTGGTAATTCTCTTGACCAACTTTTAAAAATAATAACTTTAATTCTAGATGTATCCCCAAGGTCTCATGGTCGACTATTGATTTTTCTCTCCTTTAGGGTCACATATTAGAATTCTACCTCTGAAATGATTGACAGCCCCAAAAAATCATAAATTTCAACTCTGATCAACCCAGTTTTTTTGGAAAGATTTCCCTTTATTCCTCCCCATTATTTGACATTTGTGGTTAAATAATGCAGGAAAAATAAACCTCTCAATTCTTATATTTTTTGAAAATCTTTCTGTCTTTCTTTCTTACCTTAGAGGCAATACTGGTAAAGTAAAACACTTGTTTATTAAGTAAGGCTCCTGGATTGTCCCTAACAATTTGTGCTTTGGCAGACTTGAGAAAGTTTTAAAATTTTCTCTGATATTAGCATGTCTTGTTAATTTGTTTGTCTTGAAAGTGAACTGTAGACAACGTTCTTGATGGAGATCTTGCCTTGAAGCTGTGATGACCTTGCAGGTGTACATTTTTGCAAGGGGACTGAGAGGCTAAGGTATATGAAATGAGCCTGGTGTCTGACCTGGCCTTGGAGTTGGAGGTGGACTGTGGAGGTAGGGCTTTTGAATGCTCTAGTTGTGAGCATAGTTCTCTCTGTGTTGACTACAGATCTGCCTTCCTTTACCTTGTGTCTGCTAAAGCTAAGAAGATGGAGTCTTAATTTCATTTTTGCGCAGACATTCTTGCTCTTCTAGTATTTAATGCTATGCTCATGGCCATGTTGTCTTTTTTTCTGGGCTTAATGTTCCTGTTTCTTACCCTTTTCTTTTATGCATTGATTTTGGATGCTTCATCTTGTGATGGGAAGCAAGGAAAGGGAAAGGAAGAAACATTTATGTAGAGTCTACTATGTGCCAGAACTGTGCTCAGCACTTTTACCAACAGATAAGCCCATCTTTGCAACAACCCTGAGAGACGGGTGCTGCTATTATCTCTGTTTCGTACCTGAGAAAACTGAGGCAGACAGTTTAAATGACTTGTTCAGAGTTACTTAGCTAGGAAGTGTCCAATGGGCTAATTCCAAACCATGTCTCCCTAACTCCACCCTGGTTACTAGGGATGTGGTTCAGTTGGGGGGAGGCTGCAGCAAGAGTCTCTCCTGTCCAGGCTCTGGGGCAATATATTTTTTTCTGCATCTTGATACTGCATTGTATTATATACCATATCATACTCTTGACATAGGGTTGGTATAGATGGAATGCCATCCTTGGCAACAGCATGATCCCAGACCAGCTCTCATCTCTGTCACGTAGGGATTGACTTCGGGAAATCAACCTAATCTTAGGCAGTTGTTAAAACTGTAAATCATTCAACACTTATTGACCTCCTTTGGTGCAAGTTTTTCATCAGCAAAATTACGAGACTTGGCCAGATACTCATGCTGTTGACTCTCAGGGAGTTTTATAAGCAGCTTTGTAATTTGCAGCCCCCTCCCAAACATCCCATGTCTTTCTGGGTATGTGCAGTTGGTTTTGAAAGTCAATACTTTTATGTTTAGCTGTATTAAATTTTATCTTGTCAAATTTAGCCCAGAGGTTATCGTGATTAAGGATTTAAGCTTCCATCACTTGGCTTCTTCACTCTCCTTCCCAGCTTCGGGTCATCTGTAAATTTGAAAGTGATAAAAATGCTAGAAGCTACAAGCCAAGGAGTTTAGCCCTTTTGCCACTGTAATCTCTTAAGGGAGTGCCACAGGATTATCCTTCTAGAACAGGAAGAGATCATAGCCCTCTTTTTACGGGGTAAAACAAGAGGCCTAGCAGTTAAAAGTCACATTTATTAATGACCAAATTAGGGCTTAAGTCCAAGTCTTTGGACTCTAACCATGGTTCTGGAGCATCCATCAATGCATTTGAGGATACTCTTTCTCTGTTGCGTTATATTCAGTTCTGACCCTGCCTAATTGGATTTCCCTGTTCATGTTTATCTTGTGATGGACAGTCCTCATTTCAAGATATTAAAAAATTGTTGCTCATGGCAGTTTCTAGGAAGAAAGTACATTTGGATCTCAGAGTAGCTGTTAATTGCCGCTAAGTGACCCGAGTGCCCTGGTACATTTTTATCTTGGAATAGTGATTATTTGACGGAAAAGGACTTCAGATTCACATAGAAAGCTGATCTTACGTGTCTAGCTTTGTTTAGGGATTAGTGATTTCTGAATAAATGATGGTATAATCTGCATTTAGCATTCTTGATACTAATAGTCATTTATAAGTGATTTTATCTTTGAAATCATATGTATACTTTGGGAAATTTTCTGAAGAGATTGTCTTGTGGACAGTTTTCTCTTACCTCTTAGCAAGGGCATTAGTTGACATGTTTCAAAATTGATTTCCTTTTTTTAAATCAGAGAATTTGGGAGGTTCTAATTGCCTTTTGGCTGAAATGGAAAGTTTCAATCACCAAAGCCTGAATTTTATTCTGTTATGGATCCAAATCCTTCAGCATAGCATAGAAATTTTTCTAAAAAGAAATGATTTTTTCTCAAGTGATAACTCTTTGGTTGCACCAGTAAGTTATCGATATGCCATTTTGTAGAAGGCCTCAGATGGTATCTACACCTTTTGAATGACTAAAGAACGTCCTATTAGCATATATGGCTTCTCAGAAAATGACAATTTGGTTGTAGAAATGTAAGTTTATGATTATTTTGATTGTTTAACACTTTGACTATTAAAGATGTAGTATAAATGACGAGTTAATTTTTAGGAATTATTTCTTCTCCTGATAATAGGGAGCTTCTGAAGCCCTAGCCAAATCCATTGCGGGGGCTACTATATTCTGCTTTTGATCTTTAGTTGAGAGCATGGGAGTGATCCTTGAAATAAAACCAAGTGCTCGTACTTGTTGATAGATGGAATTCACTGTTGTATTGCAGAGGTGGACACTTAAAAATAACTTTTCAGTTATTCCTTACAGATAATGTAGTAGGTGATCACATGGTTCAGCCTGAGTAATTTCTTCTTTAAAGAATGGTGCAAGAGATCTACATGTTCTCCAGGTTTTTTTGAATTTGTTTTTCTAGTGGAAAAATGGACTAAACCTTTGCATTTTATTGGTAACCAATCTTGGAACCCTTCTCCAGATCCTTCTTCTTTTCCACTTTTCTGTCTTCACAAGTATGAAAGCAGGTTTCCTAAACTGCATCACTAACTGTTGTTCACTTGATACAATTCAGCATGTATAAGCTTCCTCCCAAATCGCAATTAATAATCAGTATCACTTTGAGTGATCTTGGAGTTGGAGGTAAAACATCTAAGTGTTGTCTTTTAGTTTTTACTCACCATCTGTTTCTTGAGCTTTCATAGCCTGCTTCAAAGTTTATACCAAGAGCACTGTCTATGTAAGACTTTTTTTTTTTTTTTTTTTTTTTAATTTGCCTTGCAGTTTGATTTTGGGCAACAGTTCCCTATTTTGACAAATTTTTACCATGTTCTTCCTGCTTCCATCTGATGATGATCTTGGTACTGGTTATGAGAGCTATAATCAACCTGTTTCCAATTTTTATTTGGGAATTTACCTTCTGGGCTAGAGTGTCAATCATAGGGGGAGTTGGAATTAGAAACAGATGGAGATAGTGAGGAATATACTTCCTGGAAGTTTTGGAACTTTGTTTTTACGTCAGAGAAAAGCAAAAATAGAATACACCTTTACGGAGAGGTATTGAACAATTAAAAATAACAAAGTAAGAAACAGTTTCAGATGGCTGAGGGCCAGCCCAGCTTTTACAGACTAACTCTATGTTCCGCAGCAAGCTGGAAATTTGGGGAATTGTCTCTGTTTATGTCTTATCAATAAAGAGCTTTAGTCTGAATCTGGTTCCATATTGGATGTCGTCCTTGCTTCCTTTGCCAGTTAATGGTCCTCAGTGGCCTAGTGCTGTGCAGTGTTTCTGGTTCCATAGTGAGATCTTCCTGTGGGAGCATGGAGAGCCGTCTGCCACAGTGCTCCTTCCTAATTCTTGGAAGTTGGGCTGAAATGTTGCCAGTTAAACTCGTTTGAGCTTAGCCAATGATGTTCCTTAATGCCTGATATTTCTCTGTAATTCCTTCAGTCACCCAAGTCACCCCAACTGTTCTACCCAGTGGACATTAGGGAGCTACCTGCCCAGTCTGTTGGACTCGGCAGTCATTATATAGCAGTTCTTAGTGGTTGAGGATGAATCTTACACCTTGGGTCTGAGGTGTTTGAACTTAGTCTTTGACACCATAACCGTAACCTTATGTTCCTTATCCACTTTTTTTTTTTTTTTTGGTGAGACTCTAGAGAATGAAAATGAAAGAATAAGAGGGAGCTTGTTAGCTTTAAAAAAAAAAAAAGCTTTTAGTTATTTTGTATGTAATTTACATATGATTAGCATATGCATTTAATGGAAACCTCTTCTGGCCTTGATGGGCACATTCATTTTAAGTTTTCTTAGCTTGTCAGATTCCAACTTTATTGTAATCTTTTTTGCTAATGCCAATAAATATGTGATTTTCGTATGAAATTAGGAGAAAATCCAGATTTAAAGTTGTGAGCTTTGTAATGAGGCAAGAGAATACAGAGCAGAATGCATTGTGTTGACTGTACCAGACAGAATGATGAGATGTTGTTTTTATTTGTAGCACAATCTGTCACAGAATTTTGAGAATAGAAATGCTTTTAAGCATTTAGAAGATAGTATTTAGTGTAAAATCTTTTTTTTTTTTTTTTTTTGTCTTTGAGTGTTAGTTAGTAAATAATGACCAAAAAGAGATGTTACATAGAAATTATTTTATCAAATATTTAAACATGCTCTTGAATCTGGATTGGTAGAGAAATAAAAATGCTTACCTCAGAGTATAGTAGAATTTATGGTAGAGAACAATCAGATTTTTGAGAATCTGGAATTAGGGATAGAAACTTACCCTCTGTGTTTGGAATAATAATGATCATATTTTCTTATCTGAAATACTGTATCTTTGAGGCAGTGTAAACATAGAATTTCTTTCTAGTTCAGATGGTTGGCAAGGCAGCCATTTGTTGATATCTGTAATTTGAAGGATAGGATTATTTGGATAGTTAACATGTATTAACATTAGTTTAAAAATATTATACGATAACTAGATACTTTTCTATGAATTTGTAGAATTATAGCCAACGTAGTAGCATTGTCAGTGTTATTTGTGAATATTTGTCTTTGGTTTTATAATTGAAGCTTAAGTTTAATGTTATATTTACTTTGTATCTTTTTGCTTTTAATATTTTCTAACATCTATTATCTTTAGGTTAAAGAGTCTTATACATGGCCTTATGAAGAAAATGTGTCATTTTGAATTTTTTTTCCCTTTCCTTCATCCCCCCCTTCTTTGAAATTTCCAGTTTACCATCATTTCTTTTTTCATGAAATTGAAATTTATCATAATTTTGATGTTACTGGTCCAAAAATTAAACAAAAAGGAATTACAGGTTGGATCCCATTATAATAAATAGCAATAAAGGATACTACATGGAATATCTTTGCATGTCATGCTTAAGATAACAGTGCACTAAGGATCTGTTAACAGTGGAATTCAAATTAAAAATAAAAAAGGTACTACAGTATGTGTCGGGGAGTAACTGCTGTGACTGTAATTCCAATAGTACTTCTGTGGGGGCTTTTAACATTCTCCAAACCAAACTTTAGTGAAAAAATCTATACCATATTTCACACCGAAAAGTTTACAAATTTTGTGTGCATGTCTTTTTCAGGGCTTTTCTCTGTGTCCTAACAGGGTTCCCATTGGCAGCTTATAACAACATGGTTCCAGCACTTTGCACAGTATCTGGCATGTTGGAAGTGCTTACTATGTATTGATTGGTACTTGGGTTTTCTGCAGTTAGTTTGGTCTTGGGGGGAGGAAGGGGGTGTATGGATACAGTTCTGATTTTCAGTGGTTTAAAGTTACTTGAGAGTACTTGGAAAGTTTGTAGGAAAAAAAGAGACAGAAGTCTCTCCCTCTTTCTGTCTTCTAGTGAGGGGTGGAAAGCTTTCCACCTTCAGTGCCCCACAGAAAGATCATACAGAAGAAAGGGAGATGTCCCTCCCTAAGCGAGTTGTGCAGTCGTACAGAGCAGTGGTCTGAGATGGATCTTCCAGGAACTGGCTTTTCCTGATGCTGCTGCTCCTCCTATCCAATACTGGCCCAAACGAGAACACAGTGGCAGCCTCAAAGATTCAGGAACTTTAGAAATTCAGAGGACAGATAGTGGGCGCTTTATTGCATCTTGAAATCAGATGACTGTCGGCTTCAGAGACTTTTGTCTTTACTTGCTAATTATCTGTCCGGTTTGCAGAGATGGAACTTGCAATTTTGCTTCTAACCACTGCAGACCAGGAATGTGATTTCTAACCACCGAACTGCAACACAATTCCACTGGAATAGGAAAGAAGTTTTTTTAGATGCTGCAGGGGAGTTCGTTGTAATGGGATTTGACTTGTAACTCATTTTTAATAAGGGAGAATTGAAAAGTGCAAGAATCCCTCTCTGACAGGATTATTATAAGGACAGATGAAAATGGATTTAGAACATTTTAGAAGAATGATGATTGTAATTTATTGTAAATGATGGTAAAATGAGTCTGGAATAATGTCTAATTTTATCACTACTTCCCCCCCCCCCCCCTCCACTTTTGGAGAACACTATCAACTCATTGCCTTTGTAGATCTACTTAATGAGTGATTTCTTTGTGATTTTTTTTTTTCTAATGTAACCTGATAATTTAATGTTAGTTGAACTTCCATTTAACAAGTTTAAACTTTAAATATAATCTCTGTGGATATATTAACTATGACCTGTTTCTCATTATTTTGTTTACATTTTTGAAGGTTTCCCAATGAGTGGATCATGATGACCGTAATTTAGGGATTTGCCATAGTATGGCTGCTTCTCGATCTACTCGTGTCACAAGATCTACAGTGGGGTTAAACGGCTTGGATGAAACTTTT
Organism: Sminthopsis crassicaudata; assembly: GCF_048593235.1. Lineage (NCBI taxonomy): Eukaryota > Metazoa > Chordata > Mammalia > Dasyuromorphia > Dasyuridae > Sminthopsis > Sminthopsis crassicaudata. The sequence goes on along the minus strand of NC_133620.1, from coordinate 5,381,590 downwards.
TGTGGTAGAACTTTAAGGAATCGTAGCATTGCTCACCCTGAAGAAGGATCTCCCCATTGTCAAGTCCGCTCCAGATCACCAAAGAAGAGACCAGAGTCTGTGCAAACTCAGAAGGGGGCTAACAGCGGACGGGCCGCTGATGTGAGGCAGCCGGGTACTCGAGAGCTGTGGGTGAGCCCGAGGAAAAGAGGACTTTCTTCTTCAGAAAAGGATAATGCTGAGAAACACGCTCCAGAAAACTGTGAGAGGAGGCCCAGCGATGCGGCCTCCCCCATCTTCAGGCGTTTGAAGCGCTGCCTCCGCTCAGAGGCCCTGAGCAGCTCGGAGGAAGAGTCCCCTACGAAAGCCGACAAGGAGAGCTCGCCAGAGCGGAGTCGCTCCGCAGTGGACAATGGTGCTGATTCCCAAGGGGCTAAACGAGCTTGTCGATGCCTTCTACTGGATGATTGTGAGAAAAGGGAAATTAAAAAGGTGAATGCCAGTGGGGAAGAGTCCCCGAGCTCCGCTGCCATTGCAGAAATCGCAGGCTATCGAGCTTTTAATGGGGTTGATGACAGGGACTCTGCTGTTCTCCACTGTGATGACTGTCAGCTTGACGGCAACCCCAAACAGAACAGTCCTGCTTCCTGTATGCTGCAGGAACAGTCGGTAGCTGAAAATGGGGATTCAGATGCCCATTCCTCCTATTTGCTTGAGAGTAGGAAAGAAGAGAGTCTCGTAGACCATAATGTGCCTTGCACAAATTCACAAGTGCAGGTCAAGTTGGAGGACCACAGGCTAGGAGCTGCCCGTCTGCGTGAGGAGCCCGCGGAGGAGCTGCCTCCCGAGCCGGCGCCGGCACCCTTGCTTGAAATTCAGCCGTCAGTAAGGGATTCTGAGGAGGAGGTAGATGTGGTAGGAGACAGCGCCTCCCGTGCGCAGCCGGGTCATGAGAACACCAGCAGCCCTGGCGGGGCCAGTCCTGCTCCGGTTCCCCCCGCAGCGGAGTCCGCCCCTGCTTCTGTCTCAGACTGTCTCTCCACCCCGATGACCTCTTTGTCCGAACCCCAAGAGCACCGCTACACGTTGCGCACGTCACCTCGGAGGGCTGCCCCAAGCAAAGGGAGTCCCACCAAAAATAACTCTCCTTGTAGAGAAAATGGACAAATGGAGGAGAACCGCCTTAGTCCGGCAGAAAAGAATCTCTCTCTTGGTGTTAACGTCAGTGGTTTTCCCGCGGCCTCTGAGGAACCACCGCAGAGCGGAAAGGGGACGAACTGTGACCCTGCATCGCCACCCCCGGAGGCCAGCCTCCCTCCTGGGTATGTGGCGCCCGCCAAAGAGAGTGCTGCCCCGCGAGCCCCAGAGGAGGACGAGGACGAACCTGACGTGTATTACTTTGAGTCAGATCATGTGGCATTGAAACACAACAAAGAGTATGTGTAACCATGGTAACCGTGAATTCTGCTTGCTTTGTCATCTCCCACTTCCACCTAGGCTAGAGAGCTTCCTAGAGCTAGGCCCAGAGCCTTATCTTAGTGATCCCGCCACTCCCCTGCATCCCTGTAGCATGCGGGCTGGTATGTAATGGGGCTCTGAAGGAGGAAAGAATGTTCCAGCCCTGGTATGTTTGTGTCTGAAGATAAGACGCTTAAACCCATTAAAAAACCACTGATCTTCCTTCAGTTATTCAAGTGGCCACATAATTGTTTTTGCCTGACTGACTTTCTCTAGAAAGGTTAGCAGGCTCTGTGGCCTGCAGCAACAGACTATTGTAGAAAGCCTCTCTTAATTTCCGGTATAACTTCTCAACAGTTTTCGCATAATCTCTTCTCTTTTAAATGACACTTTCTTGATAACTGTGGTTTTCATTGTTAATGCGATTACAGCTTTGTAAAATACACATCTTAGTATTTTGAGAAGTGCTCACAATTTTCATAAGAGTCTAATTTTATTTGCCTTTCCAACCTATCAGAACGCCACCTGCTGGCCTTTTAAATAAGGATTCTGCATATTTAAGCTCCCAAGTTTCCATAAATTTTAGGCATCTGGGCAGATGATCTGGAGTTCTTTGTGTAAAATGGATGATGTAATCATGGGCTGGATAGAATTTTGGCCTCCACAAGTTGTCATAGATAATTTTCCCCTCAGTATGAGGCAAAATGTACAAATTCTCTTTAGGGTGACAGAATTTGTCCGTTCTAGCTTCTGGAGTTAATATTTGTTGCATCACAATAAAACTTTTGCAGGTGCGCTTTTTAAATTCTTTTGACCAAGAGGATTCCCAGGTCAAGCTTAGAATCTTTGCTGGGATGATCAGTATGCCAGATTAAATAATCCTTCTTATATCTAACTTCACATCCATCTTGTCAGACGCAACAAGCCAGTGCTTATGGGGTATTCCAGCACTGGTGTTTTTATTGACCTCATCTTCGTAGTATTTCCAGCGTTATTTTTCTGTGTGAGGTTAATTAGGGCCTCATTTTTTAACATTATTGCTATTATTCCAAAATGTGAAGGTTTTATATTAAGATCGTAATTGGACTAGTCATTGTCAGATAGTCCCAAATTTCTTAGGTAGACCTTTAAAATTTCCACAAGATGAAAGGAGAATAAAATTATTTTCTGCTTTTACTGATATCCTTTTGACAAAATTTATTTTCTTTAAATAATTTGCATGGTCAGTTTTTCCCCAATTTAGTTAATATATAAGTACCTTAGTGAATTACCTGCTTTTTAAAAGGGATCTTTCCGTTAAATTTTGGTTAATAATTATGCTCACTTACCTAGTACTGGTAGGAGAGAGAAAACACTTGGGGTGATGTTCCTACCGAAAGAGAAAATGTAGAAATGTAATTTGGAGATTTGAGAAAGTTATACTCTGTTTAATGAAAAATTAATGGAGAGTGAACCGAAGTCATTGAGTTTGGCTGGAGGGGGGGGGGGGATTATGTCCTTTAGATAATCTGGGTGTGATGGAAGCTCCAAAAAACCAGTTTTGTTCTTGCTGGGCCCTTCGCCTCAGGAGGTGTTTTGGGAGACTGCAGAGCAGAAGTTACTGATGTCCGAGGGGCAGACCATTCTGATGTAGCCTTTTTGTGCATAATACTTGCCCCTTCACCCCCCTTTGGTCTCAGGAGTGGCAGGAGCCTTGGATTCAAAGCCCCTCCTTAGCATCAGGCCGTGGCCACCTCCTACAGAACGCTGCGGGAGTGGGTAGTGCAATCTAAGAGCTTGGGGATCTACACACACTTTGACAATCCTGACGGCCATTCCGGAAAGGGACTGGAGAGACCGAGTGGGACAAGAAATCCCTGGCCAGGGTAGCATTGTTTGTTGCTTTCCTTCCCCACCCCCTACCCCTTTCCTGTGCCTAGGTTAGCACATCGGGCCCTGCTTGATTGGGGTCGCCCTGTGAACTCTGCTACTGGGGAAGGTGGTTTCTTCCAACTTCTGGGCTCATTCTTTGACCCCCTGCTTTGTGCTGGTTTCTGGCCTGAGACGGTCGTTCTGGGTTTTTTTCTTCCAGAGGCAGGGGTGAGTACTTTCCTATGAAAAGGTCTCGGAAGGAGGGGAAACAACATTTTAGTTCCATTATTTTGTGTTGAGATGCTTTTCTTTGGGCATCTCTAGGGCCTTGCTTCTTCTGTGAGCACCTTGTTAAAGGTGCTAGGTCACCAGGCTCTGGATCTTCTGGGGAGCCTTTAAAAAGTCTTTTCTTGGACCAAGGATTGTACAAAGCTTTGATAGATGGTACTGGATGCAGGATGAAAGACCTGCCCTCAGGGTTATGAAAAAGGTTTCTAGTTTAAAGGAACACCCAGCCTGTTGTGCTGCAGTAGAGCAGATCCCCTGGCCCCCTTGGTTGGTCGGCTGACGGGTGAGAGAGGTCCCTTGCCCCTGCACGGCCAGGGCTCACCGGCAGATCTTCCCTGGATGCTCTCCCCTTCGTGGACCTTTGTTCATTTTTTTTTTTTTTTTTTTTTCCCATTTCTTTTAACCCATTCTGAATTCCCTGAGCTCTTTCAGTTTTGGCAAGTTAGTTTGCTGTCCTTGCCTCAGTTTACTGCTCTGTAAAATGGGGAATATTGTGTCTTCCCCAGCTTTCAGGAAGTCACTGGTCTCATTCATACCTAGTGGGTGCTGGAGGGTGCCAAAGTGCCAGGCTTGCAGCTGGAGGAGCCTGGGTGATGGTTGAGGGGATGACTAGTGAATGCACAGGTAAAAAGGACACTTGGGAACATCACCCCAAGTGTTTTCTCTCTCCTAGGTGGTCCCTAGGTGGTCTTGCTGCTTGGTTTTCTCGGTGAGATCATCCTTCCCGCTGTTCAGATCATGCTTGGTTTCACACCAATAGTCAACAGTCTAGAAAAGAGCCCAGCTCTTAAGGGGAGGGAGCCACAGATCAAGAGCTATAAAGCACTGCAGGGGCCATTTTACAGATGAGAAGACTGAGCCTTGGGGTTAATGACTTGTCTAGTCCACCCACGTAGCAGGGAGTACAAATGGCGGTTTGAACCCATTATGCCATCAGAGGATGACAAGTAGCTTAAGGAAGACAAGGGTTTTTAAGATTTTATTTATTTTATATATATATATATATATTTTTTTTTTTTTTTTAATTTTTTTTTCTTTTTTTAACACTTTTGTTTAAAGTTTTGAATTCCTCCTCTTGAGACCCTAAGCAATCAGATACGGGTTATATATGTGCAATTGTATAATTTCCATGTTGGTCATTTTGTACAAAAAGTCTTGAAAGAAAGTGAAAACTCACCGCCTTCAATCTGTGTTCAGTTTCAGCTCCTTCTCTGGAGGAGGACAGCACGTTTCATCCTGGCTCCTTTGGGGTCGGCTCCGATGTCCGCATTGCTGAGCCGAGCCGAGTCACTCACACTTCTTCCTTGTGTCGTGTGGCTGTTAGCGCGCCTGGTGGTTCTGGTCACTTCACTTTGGATCGGTTCGTTAAGTCTTTCCAGGCTGATCGCTTCTTATGGCCCAGTACTATTCCATCAGAATCATCTGCTGCAGCTTGTTCAGCCATTCCCTCGTGGACGGGCATCCCTCTGGTTTCCAGTTCTTCGCCACCACAAAAGAGCGGCTGGGGATATTTTTGTATGGAAACGTGCCCTTTTCCCTCTTTGGGGCTGTCTGTGCGATGCAGGCAGACCTGGCGGTGGGATCGCTGGATCAGAGGGTGTGCACAGTTTTGTACCTCTTTGGACCTAAAAACAAGGGGTTCAGTAGGTAGACGACAGGGCTTTGTGACCCTGGGAAAGCCTCAGCTTCCTTATTTGTAAAATGGCATCAAGTCAATAACATGAAATCAGTACGTATAAAGGCAGTGGTGGTTCTAACGTGAATCTCGGTTCGTTAGAATTGAGAGAGATCATCCAGTCTTGGGGGCAGAGCATGAGAAGAGGGGTGTTACAGCAATAGTATGGCCCCCCAGGAGGAAAAATGAACTGGGGCGGGGGTTGAATACTTGCCTGAGGAGCCTGGACTCTCTTAAAATTGTCCTTGTGTGTTGGGGTGATCAGTCTGGTGGTGGTGTGCGAGCTGGACTGGAGGGAGGGAGAGGGAGGCAGAAAGGGTGAGTGATGCTGCCAGCTGAAGGCTCGGGCTGGACGGTTGTGGCAGGAATGGAGAAGAGCCCAATTTTGTGGAGGTAGAATAGCTAGTACTCGATACTTGTTTTACCTTTTATGGTTTTTTTGTTTGTTTAATAGGCAATTTTCCCCTCTCCCCAGTTCCCTCTTCCCCATTTGCTTTTGGATACTGAGAGCAAAAAGTTAATTTGGAGGTTTCAGAAGTAGTTTAAAAAAAAAAAAATTGGATATTTTTGATAAGTCAATAGAAATCCATAAAAGCATGTTATTTTTTAAGGAATTAAAACATTTTTTAATGATTAGGAATTGTTTTTCTTCCTTCCCCCATTTCCCCCCCATTGTGGGTGGGGAGAGGAAACTAAAGAAAAACGAACCCCTTGTAACCAGTATGGATTGTCCATCGCAAGAGATTGCTGCGGTAGCAGAGTGGTCTTCCTCTGCGCAGGATGTTTTCTCAGGTGTCCGGTTGCAGCCACCGGCTCCTGGAGAAGTCCTCCAGCTCCATGCTCTGTAATAAGACGTACTAGAGTAGAGGCAAGCTTGAAGTGAACTGACTGAGGACGGGCTGGTATGGGAACTGGCGGGCCCAGAGCCGGCCTTGGCTCCACAGAGCTTTTTGGAGCGTGGAGTTAGGGGGGTGCCGGCTTCGGGGGGCTGACGTCGTGGGTAGTGTGTCCCTCAGGGAAGCAAGGAGTTGACAGACGGTGAGGCATTGAACTCCAAGATGTTTCTGCTCGCTTTGAGTGAAATAACTCTAAAATGATAAATCCTTTCCCGCCTCGGGAAAAAGCATTTTGGACGAAATTTAAAATTGCGATGGTTTATCGGAGTCCTTTTCCTGCGCGGATTGTGTGGTGTTGTGACGAGGAGAGGGAGATGGCGCTGCTTTTTGGTTTTTGGCTGTGGGTCTTCCCCCGAGAGGCTGTGGAGGCAGCTCTGGCTCCTCGTCCTTCTCCTCCCGAGCTTCCCCACCATGTCCCCTGTCCAGCTTTGTTCTCCAGGCCCACGGTTCTCGGGCAGGTTTAGGCCCTCGCCGAGCTCTCGTGATCAGGCGATCCGGAGCCACGGCTGCTCCCTGCCCCTCCACCCCATCCTCGGCCCTTAGCCCTGGCTGAGGGCTCGAGGGCCGTCTTTGGCGGGAGACCTTTTTTCTCTGTGTCCCAATTGTGAGTAAGCCCTTGCCAGAAGCTTGTTCGAGGGTTCCAGCCTTTTGTCCAGACAGTTTCTGCGGTTTACTTCCCTCTTCTCTGAAGGTTGCCAGCTTAGTGTGTGAGTAAACAAAAGCCCAGCGCCTTGCCCAGAGTGAACCCACCTGGGGAGCTGCCAAAGGGCATCTGCCCCTCCTCCTCTTGACGCAGCATCTCCTGGGTCCCGTCGTACAGAGTGAGTGCCAGGAAAACAGGGAGTGGGATGTTGTGGAGGGGGGAAAGCGGGCTCTCTCCTCACTCCCAACCACCCGGTGGTGCTTCCTGCATGGACAGAGCGCTTCCTGAACTGTTGGCCCGGGTGCTGGAGGACGGGCAGTCACCCTGCCTCCCGCACCCCCCACAAGGGTCAGCTTCCCTCTGTCCCTGCTTCCTGGTGTCCACTTCTTCACTCAGGGAGGCCTTGACCAGAGGAGCTCCTGACAAAGGAAGGTTTGGGGAATGGATCGGAACTTTCCCACGTCTTGGTGCTGGGCTGTGAAGCTTTTCTCCTTTCTCGGTCACCTGGGAAGCCGGAAGCAGGGAAGCCTCCTGCACAAAGAACCCCAGTTACTCTGGACTTTGTGTAAAGTTCTGGTCCTAGCAACGAATGGCCTGATTCTGTGTAAGGGCAGCCGGGTGACACAGATGTAGCCTCACGTACATATCCTGAGTAAGACAGTTTCCTCATCTGTAATTTGGGCACAAGAACGGCTCCTTCTGAGTGGTATGTGAGGATCAAATAGGGTAGCGATTGTAAAGCACCGGGCGGTGTGTCTGGCTCCTGGCAGGAGCTGGGTAGCCCGTGATGATGATCATGCCGTCACTTATCTCCCGGCAGCGTTTGCCGGGTCAGTAAACCGGCACGGTCGCTCCTGGAACTGGGTCCTAGTGGACAGGCGCAGGGTCATCCGAGTCCTTCCTTGACCCATGTGGCTGTGGGATTCAGGAGGGGAGAGAAGGGAGCCCGAAGGGGCTTTCCTTTTCCTAGAATTCCTCGTACTTGGGGAAAATACAGGGTCAGTTCCTTTAAGTAGATAAGAACATTGGGGTGGTGGAGAGCTGGATCACTTTGGTCTATCTCAGCAGCCTCCCTCTCTGTCGTTGCCACCATCACAGTTGAGACCCTAATAACTCTTCCTGTCTTGGGTCCCTGGTGCCCCCTCCTTCCCCCCACCCTCCACCCCAGTCACATGTTCTTCCCAACAGTCCCAGGGTCTCCTTGGCTCTGAGAGGGATAGAAAGGCCCTGAGGACCCTTTCCTGCCTGAGTGCTTCCTCCTCTGGAGGCTTTTTCAGTCCCCTCCTTAGCTGCCTTTTGAAGGACACCTTGTGTTGTGATGTGGGAGCCAGTGACTGCTGGAGGTCTAACTCAGAGCTGGAGAATGGCTCTCTTCCACGTGAGAGGATGATGATGATACAAGGAGGCTGAGAGGCAGGTGCGGTTCTCTGACCTCCCCATTGAGAGGCCCCTCTTCCCTCTGCCTCCAGTTTATTTCATTCCCAGTCCACGAGGAACATCTGCGTTGGTGAAGGCTGCTTTGCAACTCCTTCAAGGTTTGTGATCCACTGTGGAGGCTCTGGGAGAGAGAATTGACCTGCCCTTCACCCAGGCAATGTCCTTAACAGCCTTGCATCTATTCAGTCAGGAGTCAGAACGCATTTATGAAATACCTGCTGTGTCCCAGGCACTGGGATGCGCAACCTGAAGGGGAGCCCAGCCATACTGCAAGCCCAAAAGCTGGGAGCAGTCACCAGGTCAGGGCCTTGCCTCAGAGGGAAGGAGATTCGACCTTTGGGAGACAGAAGGGTCAGAGTGGAGGAGAAGATGTAGGAAGATGCTGAATGATAAAGATGGGACAAGACGTATCTTCTGCATGGGTGGGTCCGCTTTCGGGGCCTTGCCTCTGGGTGACACTAGGGGCACAATTAATTATTCCTGAAATCATTGCTAGTACTGGGGAGAGCGTGTGCTGTGTGAGTATCAGGAAGCCCTTTTGGCCCGCTTGGTGGCCTGCTGGGAGATTTGGAGCCAGTCTACTTCCTAATATCTTAGTGTCAGAGGCTGTTGGGTCCCTTCCAGGTTTTCAGGCCCCTTGAGGATGGCATTCAGTCTGGACCTGTGCTAACGGCTGATCACTGGAGACCTCATGGGGCAGGACTGACTTTTTCTTTCATAATAATAGCTTTTTATTTTTCAAAATACTTGCAAAGAGTTTTCAACAATTCACCCTTGCAAAACCTTGCGTTCCAAATTTTTCTCCTTCCCTCGCCATCTCCCTCCTCCCCCGGGCAGCAGTATAGCTTGAACGTGCAATTCTGAACATATGTCCACATTTATTGTGCTGCATAAGAAAAACCAGGTCAAGAAAGGAAGAGAGCTCAAGCAAACACCAACAAAAAGGGTGAGAGTGTCATGCTGTGATTCCCACTCAGTTCCCACAGTCCCCTCTGAGTGTAGATGGCTCTCTCCATTACAAGATCATTGGCCTGAATCTTCTCATTGTTGAAGAGAGCCATGTCCAGCAAAATTGGTTGTTGGAATACATGGGAGCCACCTGCCAGTGGCTGCTGGAGATCCCCCCCAGAATGGATCTCCTCGTGTGAGAGGCTGGTACAAGGAGACTGAGAGGCCGTTGTTGTTCTCTGACCTCTCTGACTGAGAGGCCGTTGCCTTGTCTGAGCTCTCTCCTCTTCCCTCTGCCTCCAATTTATCTCATTCCCAGTCCGCAACACCTGTGTCAGCAAAGGCTGCCCCGCAACTCCTTCGGATGCTATGATCCACAGCTGTGGAGGCTCTCGGAGAATTGACCTGCCCCTTAACAATTTTAAAAACTTAAAAGCAAAAACCAGGGAATGGTTAAGGTGTTCCTTAGGACTTAGTTCATTGTGGACTGGGAATGAAATAAAGTGGAGGCAGAGGGAAGAGGAGAGAGCTCAGACAAAGCAACTACCTCTCAGTGGGGAGGTCAGAGAACAGAAACTGCCTCTCAGTCTCCCTGTATCAGCCTCTCGCAAGAAGAGATCCATTCTGGGGGGGATCTCCAGCAGCCACTGGCAGGTGGCTCCCATGTATTCCAACAGCTTTCCCGTGAATCACCACAGATCATCACATAATCTTATTGCCGTGAACAATGATCTCCTGGTTTTATTCACTCAGCATCAGGTCCTGTAGGTCTCGCCAGACCCATCTAAAATCATCTTGCTTGATCATTTCTTACAGAACAATAATGTTCCATAATATTCATATAGCACAATTTATTCAGCTGTTCTCCAATTGATGGGCATCCACTCAGTTTCCAGTTTCTGGCCACTATAAAAAGGGCTGCCACAAACATTTTTGCACATGTGGGTCTCTTTCCTTCCTTTAAGACCTCCTTGGGATACAGAAACACTGCTGGATCAAAGGGGAGGCACAGTTCGATAGACCTTTGGGCATGGTTCCATATTGCTCTCCAGAATGGTTGGATCAGTTGGCAACTCTACCAACAATGCATTAGACTCTCTTTACTTCCTATGATAGCGACCTTCTCGAAAATGGCATGGAAGGCCCCTAATTCCATAGTTAAATAATTTGAGGAGTGTCAGGTAATTTCTAGCCTTTGAAACAATTATTGAAAACTGTCAACTTTTTCAGATGAACTTGAAATTTAAGCGTTTCCAACTCCTTTCTTCCTCCATAAAGTTTGAAGCAGAGCACACCACAGCATTGTTGGGCTTTAATTAGCTGAAGCTCTTTATTTACATCATCAGTTTTCGATTCATGCTGGGGTTTCCAAGAACACCAGCTGCTTTCATTTATCGTAACCATGTTGGGTGAATTGGAATTTGTATTAATAGCTTGACATTATATTTAAAAGATCTCCATATCACCTACTGTGTGATTACATAGTATGTTCTTTGAATACTTGTTTGTTCGAAAATGTGAGTAGGCAGTTGATTAAAGGGTAGTTTGAGCTATGTTCAGTATATTGGTAGGGTGGGGGTGAGAGAGTTTAGTACTTTGAACAATAAATAAAGGCTGGTCCTTCACCTTTTGTCTTGGAGACTTTGGAAATGAAAGGGTGATCCTTCTGTTTTGTGCTCTCTTCTAAAGAAGAGATGAGCACTTTGTTCAAGGGAGCCTGAAAGTGAAGCTTTTGGCAATTTCCGACCCTGGTTCTGGGGCTTTCATGTGGGTTTTGAGAGTCTCGTCCCTTCCGAATTACAAATTTTTTTTTTTTTTTTTTTTTTTTTTTTTTTTTTTTTTTTTTTTTAGTAGCAGTATTTTCTTTTTATTTGAATTTTTTTTCCAGGGAAAACATGCATTTTACAGTATCTGTAAACACAAGAATATGTTTACACTGACTTTGAATTCAGTACATTTTGGAATGTTGGAATACTCATCAAACCCAAAGTAATATGCAACAGCAGCAAAAGAGAGAGGAATGCATTAGATTAGGACATTTTATGGTTAAAAATACTCATAGCAGCAGCTTTGGAAAGATGATTTATTAAATCACGTCATTGCACTTGGTCATTTTATTGCTACAACAAAACAAGGCCATTTTATTATTGTAACACTTTTCATTTCTGAGTATAACTGATTGTCTTATTCTGCTCATCCATTGTAAGTTTTCATGTGGACAAAACATTTAAATATAATTTGGAGCACATTTTGTTGTGCTATGATCACAGTGAGAAAATAGAAAATAAATTTCTATGACATCAGGTCTACTTTTCCATTTTCATCAACAGAGAAATCTTAATAGTAAATAAAAAAAAATACAGACACAACAAATATTTTTAAAATTGGGACTATTCATCTTTGATGTTTTTAGGATATGTGAATACTAAACCAATGCATTACATGTCAAAAACTGTGGCATACTTGTATATGCAGTGCATTCTCAGATATTTCAGCATTTTAATGGCCACCACAGATATCACATAGTTGACTCAAAGCTTTGTGCTTATGTGTGCACATTTGACAAGAACATTTAATCAACGCATGAAAATTGCACCCCTTTCAGAATGTAAATTCCACCCGAATTACAAATTTGAGCAAGTGCCTAGTGGTTTCTCCCATACAAGGCTCAGACATACTTATTGGGTTGACTTATTAATGGAGCACACAAGTAAGCATAGGCAAATGGATCCTTCAAAGACGAATTGCCTCCTCAAAAAACCCTTTAAAGCATTTAACTCCTCTTTTTTTCTCCTGCATTTTACGTTCAGGCCGTTTTCCCTGCTCCTTCCCCGGCCCCAACTGGAGAAGGTGTGCGTGCAGGCGTGCGACACATTTAAGCACAAACACGCGTGTGCTCAGGTACACACAAAGCCGTGCTCTGTGTGCTTCTGTTGGCGAGTTCTTTCTCTGCAGGCAGATGGCTTCCCCGAGGTCTCTTGGAGTTTATTTGAATATTGTAAATATTGAGAACAGCTCATTTGGCCAGTTGTGATTGCTGTGACCCTGTCCGGTGTTCTCCTGGTTCTGCTCATTTCCTTGTTTTTCTAAAATTGACCTGCTGCTCGTTTCTTAGAGCACAGCCCAATTCTGTCACTATTGGACCACTTGTTTGGGCGTTCTCCAGTTGATGGGCGTCCCCTCAGTTTCCCGTTTGTGGCTGCCCAAAAGAGAGCTGCTATATAAATCGCTTAGAACATAGAGGTTCTTTTCCTGTTTCTCCGATCATGTTGGGAAGCAGACCTAATAGGTCCCTGATAGGGACAAAGGGTACACTTAACTCTTTGCCCATAATTCCCGAATCTTTCCCACATCACAAGCGTTTGTTATTCCCCTTTGATCATTTTCACCATTCTGATAGGTGGGGAGACATATTTTTGAAATTAAATTGATTTTGTGTGTCTTTCTTTGTGCCCACAGAGAAGGTGCCACCTTGCAAGTTTCTAACCGGCCCATAGATGTTGGGAGCCAAATAGGAGTCTGGTGCTGTACAAGCTGAGTAATAATGGCCTTGTGTTGCAAGCCTCTAATCTGCTAACTGAATTCTCTGGAGGGAGGCACTCATGTGCACAGCCAGATCCATCCATTTGCTTAAGAAGAAAAGCAGCAGAATACATTTCTTCATTCCTGGCCACTTGCAGGCTTTATTATAAACTTTTCTCACTGGCGTCAGTAGTTGGCTCAGGTTTTAGATTTCATGAAGGTTTCATACTGGCTTATGTGTGTATATAGCTAAGAGTAGCTGAGCATGGAATTTCAAGCAGTTAGAATATTGCAATTTCCTTGGACTATTCATTATATATTCATGGTTTTCCCTCGGTGTTCTGTGACATTTTATTAAATTACTTAACTCTAGTATGATGCCTTTTACAACTGTGCCATCTTTCTGAAAGCCCAGAAAACGTGTGAGACTTGACCTTTGGGCTAAAGCCGGGTGGAGGGCAAAGTACCAGAAACGAAGGGGGAAAAAGGAAAACTTCTGCTTGGTGTCCTATCACAGACTGAGTGCTGACCTGGCTCTCTTGGACAAAAGTTTTACTCCCATGACCTGGTTTAACATTTGGTATTCCTATAACTTTTCATATTTTTTCCCCGAATGTTTTCATGCACCACTTTAGTAAGATAGGTAAAAACCTACGTTTTTATGATCAAAGGCAGTTATTTCATTGTGTAGGAAAACCCGGCTTGAGATCTCCTAAAACTTGTTGCATTTATATACCCCAGCATTTAAACCCAGGACTCCATGATATCATGGAGAGAACATCAAGCAAAGGGGGGGAAAGGTGACCCTTGCCTGGAATCTGTGTTTGATCTCGGACAAGACCTTTAATCCCTTGGACTTGAACTACTGCAGCGCCGTGGGCTGTCTGACTGATTTCAGGGGGACCCCTGGGAATGCAGCTAATGAACCTGCACAGGCCTTTGGGGAGGAGAGTGTTCTTGGCCCTTTAGTGGTGGACACATGGGTTGGGTCAGCAGAAGCACAGAAACTCTCACCCAAAGACTGCATGAGTGAGAGGCAACAGATCTTGGATTTGGGTGGTCTTAGTTCTCAGGCTTGTCTGTTCACCACCCCACGTTGCTGCTTGGAACATAGGTAGATCAAATGGTTTTTTTTTTTTTTTTTTTTAATTAAACAGCCAACTTCTGGATGTTGTGTTGAAGGATGAAATGGTTTTCTTATAAAGCAAATAATTCTTTAGTGATCTGAATAATCAGGCCCCATTTTAGTCATTTGGATTCTTGTAGTATATGTTTTCTTGTGCAGGTAAGACTTTATGTGTAAAAAGATTTTATTTTTTGCCCCTATTACATGTAAAAACAATGTTTAACATTTTGCTCTGTCTCTTACACTTTTGAGTCTCCACCCCTTTCCCCTTTCTGAGATGGTAAGCAAGCTAAATACAGCTTGAATCCGTATAATGTAAAACGTTTCCATTTTAGTCACTTTTTGCAAGAAAACTCAGCAGCAACAAAAACGAAAAATAGCATAGTTGGATCTACCTTCAGACTCTTTTCTCTGGAGGTGGATTGTATTTTTCATCAGGAGCCCTTTAGAATTGTCTCAGATCATTATATTGCTCAGAGGAGCTAAGTCATTCTCAGTTGATCCTTATATAATGTTGTTGTTGCTTCATACAACGTTCTCGTCACTTCTCTTTCTACTCACTTCACTTTAGATTGCTTTATGTAAGTCTTGCCAGCCTTTTCTGAGATCTTTCTGCTCGTCAGTTCTTCTAGTACAATGATATTCCGTTACAGTCACATACCCGGCTCATTCAGCCGTTCCTCAGATGGGCCTCCTCCTCGATTTTTCCAACTCGCCACAAAAAGGGCTGCTATAATTATTTTTGTACAAATAAGTAGTTGTCATTCTCCCTCCTCGGCCCCCCTCCTCCATTTTAAGAATCTTTCGGGGATACAGACTTAGGAGTGATAATGCTGGATCAAAGGACGTTTATAGTCCTTTGGACATAGTTTCAGATTGTTCTTCAGCATGTGCATGAATTACAAATCCACTAACAGGGCATTAGTGTGTCAGTTTTCCCACATCCTCCCCAACATCCAGCTTTTTTTTTTTTTTTTTTTTTTAGTTATTATGATAGGTATCAGTTGTTTTAATTTGCATTTCTCTGATCAGTATTTATTTAATTTATTTTATAATTATAAAATTTTTTTGACAGTATATAAGCATGAGTAATTTTTTTTAATAACATTATCCCTTGTATTCATTTTTCCAAATTATCCCCTCCCTCCCTCTTCTCCCTCCCCTTGATGACAGGCAATCCCATACATTTTATATGTGTTACAATATAACCTAGATACAATATATGTGTGTAAATCCCATTTTCTTGTTGCACATTAAAAATTGGATTCCAAAGGTATAAGTAACCTGGGCAGACAAACATTAGTGCTAACAATTTACATTCACTTCCCAGTGTTCCTTCTCTGGGTGTAGTTGTTTCTGTCCATCATTGATCAACTGGAAGTGAGTTGGATCTTCTTTATGTTGAAGATTTCCACTTCCATCAGAATACATCCCCATACAGTATTGTTGTTGAAGTGTATAATCTAGTTCTGCTCGTTTCACTCAGCATCAGTTGATGTAAGTCTCTCCAAGCCTCTCTGTATTTCTCCTGTTGGTCATTTCTTACAGAGCAATAATATTCCATAACCTTCAAATACCATAATTTACCCAACCATTCTCCAACTGATGGACATCCATTCAACTTCCAGTTTGTAGCCACTACAAAAAGAGCTGCCACAAACATTTTGGCACATACAGGTCCCTTTCCACTCTTTAGTATTTCTTTGGGATATAATCCCAATAACAGCAATGCTGGGTCAAAGGGTATGCACAGTTTGATAACTTTTTGGGCATAGTTCCAAATTGCTCTCCAGAATGGCTGGATTCTTTCACAACTCCACCAACAATGTATCAGTGTCCCAGTTTTCCCACATCCCCTCCAACATTTGTCATTATTTGTTCCTGTCATCTTAGCCAATCTGACAGGTGTGTAATGATATCTCAGAGTTGTCTTAGTTTGCATTTCTCTGATCAGTAGAGATTTGGAACATTCTTTCATGTGAGTGGAAATAGTTTCAATTTCATCATCTGAGAATTGTCTGTTCATATCCTTTGACCATTTATCAATTGGAGAATGGTTTGGTTTCCTATAAATCAGGGTCAGTTCTTTATATATTTTGGAAATGAGGTCTTTGTCAGAACCTTTACTTTTAATAATATTTTCCCAATTTGTTACTTCCCTTCTAATCTTGTTTGCATTAGTATTGTTTGTACAGAAACTTTTTAGTTTGATGTAATCAAAAGCTTCTATTTTGTGATCAATAATGATCTCTAGTTCTCCTCTGGTCATAAATTCCTTCCTCCTCCACAGGTCTGAGAGGTAGACTATCCTCTGTTCCTCTAATCTATTTATTATCTCATTCTTTATGCCTAAATCTTGGACCCATTTTGATCTTATCTTGGTATATGGTGTTAAGTGTGTCTGCCATACTAATTTCTAGTTTTCCCAACAGTTTTTTTTCAAATAATGAATTTTTATCTGTAATGTTGGTATCTTTGGGTTTGTCAAACACTAGATTGTTATAGTTGTTCCCTTTTTTTGTCCTTTGTACCTAATCTGTTCCACTCGATCAGTATTTATTTAAAGCACTTTTTCATATGACTATAGATGGCTTTGACTTCTTCAAAAACTGCAGGCAGGATTTTAAAAATAATTCCTTTTAATAATCACGGCTATCATGAGAGCAAATATTTTAGTTAATGGCACTATCACACCCTCTTCAAAAAATTATTATTTACTTAATTATAAATTTAATTGCTTAACTTTTGTACTTTGTATAATCCAAGTTTGGGGTAGCTGGGTGACTCAGTGTTTGGAGCATCAGGCTGAGAGTCGGGAAGACTCATCTTTTTGAATTCAAATCTGGCCTCAGGATTTACCTCAGACAAGTCATGAAACTCTATTTGTCTCAGTTTCCTCACCAGTAAAGTGTGATGGAGAGTGAAATGGCGAATCATTCTAGCGTCTTTGACAAGAAAACCCCAAATGGGGTCGTGAAGGGCCGAACCTCATTGAAATGACCCGGCAACAAGCACAACTTTGTCTTTGTGGATAATCTGCTTTGTTCCCCTTGGGCCGGCGGAGGGTAGTGTGATTCCCATCCTTCGTAAAGGTTCTGTGTTGGGAACTTCGAGATCCTAGAGCTGAGTGGTCTCCCTGGGACTGGAAGCCCCACCTTTGGCCGTGTCATCCAGTGTTCTTGGTAGCGTGCCCTGCATTTGATTGGACTGAGGCTCCCAGAGCGCTGTCCAGGGCCTATGTGGCTAAGTCTCTTAGGTTCTAGTCTCTAGAAGAGAGAGGAATTCAGAGGTGTTGGTAATTGCAATGAGCTCTGGTGTGACTTGGATCTCTCTCCTGTTCTAACAGTTTTAGCCATTGTTGGGAGGCCTTCTTGTTGTTTGAGCTGATGGGTGATACAGCTGATCAAAGGTAAAGGAGTGTGGTTTTCTAAGACCCATTTGTGCTGTGTTTTTACACACGAAGGGTCCCAGGTCACTTTCATACGGATTCCTAAACCAGTGACAGATTATGATGAGCAAAGTGGAAGTTTGAACTGTCATTTTCCTGAATCTAAATATGTAGAGTTAGTGTTTTGAATAATATAAGGCTCAAAGATGTGGAAGATTTTTGTGAACTGACATCTTTGCTTTTATATTTGGAGTAGTAAGAAAGGAGTGCATGGGGGGGTGGCGACTATAGGGCTGAGGGTAGGTTTCAATTGCATTTCAGCTTCTTCTCAGGTATATTTATTCTGTTTTGTTTTGTTTTGTTTTTCCCTGATCTCATCCATAGGCTGAAGAGATGGAGAGAGGAATTGTGCTACAGGGGTAAGAGCATTGATGCCCCTAGAACAGATCCTAGCTTAGTTGGCTGGCTTACAGACCTGCTTGATCTGGGGCAAGTCAGGGGCAAGTCAACTTGCTACCTCCCGGGGTCTCAATGCTTCATTTGTAAAACATGGTGGTTTGACTAGAGCCTTCAAGTCCATGACTTGAATAGATTGTTAGTATTAAGAAATAATCATGTAGGATGATTTTTAATGACAGATGTATTAAGAACCACCTAACCCTTTAGATAGTTTGAATGCACTAAGCCAAGAGTGCTGCATACTGTTAGAAAGTGGAAATTCACTGAGCTCACAGGCTAGAAGTTTATTTCCATTTTTAAAATTTTAACATTTACTTTCTTTAGCCAAAAGTGCCCTGAGTTTTGGCATTGTTGCTTTTCCATTTAGGATTCTTATTTCCTAGCCGTTAGATGGCAGCCAAGCAGAATTGTACACTTGATTCTCTCAGATTGATCTCTCTTCTTCCTGCAGTCTAGTGTTGCCAAAAGGATTTTGTATTTTGAAAACTTAATTTTGTTAGTGATCTTGGTGGTTTGATTGAAAGAATCTCTTTGTGTTAAGAGCAGCCAGGAAATGGGTTGGAATGAACTTCCTAGGGCTCTGAAAAGAAAGCTGAAATTGCGGAGTCAAATTTCATTGGACGTTTTAGCTCCTTTTTTGTAAGGAAGGACTTCAGGGATTTTAAGAACAAGTTTGTGAAGATAAGAGTAAATTAACATGCTCTTCAAATTGCGTGGTGTTAGCTGGGAAGAGAAGAAATGCCATCATTGGGTGTATTTAATTGGATGTAATTTAATTGGACTTGCACTTTTCCCCCAAGATTCATTAAATTCATAAGTGAGATTAATAATAATCCATACGATATTTTGTGCCGAATGATAGATCTTTAAAAAATGCCAGAAGATATTATTGAATAAAAATGGAAGTAAAAAGGATTTTTATCACACCATTTGAGTTAGTTCCTTTTTGTGGTTGTTTGTGAAAAAATGTTCCTGCGCACTGAGGTTTGAAGTAGTTAAGTTTGTAATGAAAAAAGATATGTATTTTTTGAAAGGCTCCTTCTCCACAAAAGGGAGAGAGTAATGAGTAATCACTCCCATTTAGAGGTCAGAAATAAGACAGAAATCTACCCCAGGCACTTAGGGAGACCACGGCATCCAGTGCTGCACTGCTTGGAAAGAGCCATAGAAGCAAACAGTCCCTTCTCTCCAGGAACTTGTGTGCCAATGGGCAAGAGAACATGGACAGAGAAGCGTGGTGTATGAAACGGGAACCAAATCTATACCAATCCCAAGCTAATCATTTGTTTTAATGTTTGGTTCGCGTTTGTTTGTTGCTGTTTATTATTTCCTCGAAAGAAACCATGAACCCGAATGGATGATTAATTCAACCTGGGCAGTGGAGTGAGTGTTTGTGCCCTTAAACAAGGGTCACTTCCTGCTTCTTTCAAGTCTTCTAGGTCTGGTGATGTTAGCAATGAAAGCAGACTCAGAAAAAGCATCTCTTCTTTGGGTTTGGCCAGTGAATGAGAGAGTGGGCTCCCACCCAGGCCCCTCCTTGGTGGAGGTGTGCAGAGAGCACCTTGGGGAAAGAGTGTGAGAAGCCCTCCAGGACCCTGTGCAGGGCGGGCGTGTGGGCTTGGAATCCACCCAGCTTTTATAGGAGGGCCTAAAGCCTGGAATCAGGAAGACTCACTCTCTCTCCGGGCCATCTACAAATGGGCAGTTTTCCTTGGGGCCGTCCTAAAGATGACCTTCCTGCTGTTTTGATCATCTAAAGTGATTAGATTCTGAGGAAGCTGGGAAGCAGAATCTTCCCGGGGTCATGAAATTCCATCCCGAAGGCTCCAAACTCAGCTTATCCTTTTCTCCATCTTGTCCTTGTGCAAACCCAAGGAGATGGACGGGCTTTGAATATGAAAATTGTCTCTGTCCACTCAGTGCCTAAAGAGCATGGGGAGAGGTTCTGGAGAAGGTTAAGGCAAACAGCAGCCCTCAAGGACGGGAGGGCCTCCGGTGAGTAACTCAGCCCTCCTGTTTCCGCTGCGTACTTGCTTTGTTTTCTCTTTCAGCTGCCAGCATTTCTTAAACTTGCTAATTGGTGATTAAGGGGTTATAATTATTGAGGCAATATTACAGGCAGGGAAATCTGGAGAAAGATTAGAAAATGGTAACATTTGCAAACAGCCGCTCAGCCGGGGCAGCTGGGGCAGCCGGCAACTGGTGCAGCGGAAGGTTGGGTGCGTAGTTGAGGCAGTTCCCCTCTCACCTCTGAACAAGGGGATGGTGGGGCCAGAACGGAGTGGACCCAGAAGTAGGCGGCCGAGCTGGGGCTTTTCTTTAGGTCATTCTGTGTCTGTGTGAAGCGCTTTTTAGATGAGTTTATTTTAAACCTTTGTTTAGCTTGTCTTGCTTTCTGTGGCCAGCATTTAGCACCCAGCTAAGCCGTGGTAAGTGCCCGCTGGCATCGCACACGGTGTGAATGGTGGAGGTAGACACACTAAGTGTTCTCAGAGAGGATGGAGCGTGGGAATCTCACCAGTTCCGTGGCCAGCTAGAGGACTCTAGTGACTCTGGGTCTCTCCATCAGGAGATAGTCATGTCCGTCTGGTTTGGCCCCCTTGGGCTCTCCCAGGCCCTTCCTTGGCGCCCACCTCACATGGGCCCTTTGAGGAGATGGCGCAGGAGGGTGGAGGGGCTCCCTGATGGCTGCTTGGGGGTTTTTGTTATCTCTGGGTCCTGCTTTGAATTCAGCATTTTTTTTTCCTTTAAGGTATTTGCCATTGATATGTCTTCTTTGAATGAATGAAGAGGAGAAGGGTTGTGGCCATACAGTTTAAAAGGCCTTCTTTTAGACCGGCTTTTGGTTCTTTCCTGCTCAGCAGAGTCAGGCTGATAACCTAGTCTTGAATTCCTTTTGTTGTTTGCGTAGTTTTACATTCAACTCGGTTTTTGTGTAGTGAGCTTTAAAGAAACACAGGGAAATTGCCTGGTCACTTTTTCTTCTGCTGGTGTGTCCCTGATGGAGTCCATGCTGGCACAGAGGTGCTCGTGCTGAAGTGGCTGCTCTCTGCACGCTGCAGATTACAGCTCTTCGTGTCTGCCCGGGGGGGGGGGGGGGGCACTTGTCCACTTAGGTCTCCCTCCACCTCCCTGCCCCTGAAGGCTCTGCATCCTCCCTTCTCTTCTTGCCATGGGAGTGATGGTGTTTGGGTCCTGCCCGTTTCTGGGGTGATAGCTTGTGTGGCACTCGGGCATGAATTCCTTGTTTATGGTGGATGTAGTCTGCTCTCACCTGCCATCCGCCTCTCCATTATCTTTCTGCGTTAGTTGCAGCCATCTTGGTTGAGAGCTCAAAGTCTATGAGCCCTTGATCTCAGAGGTGAGATGAGTGAGGCGGGAGACTCAGAGAATGTGAAAAGAGCTCCAGTTTGTGATGCTGTACGGTTGTCGATACACATTTTGGCAAGTGCGATCAGCGTGTGAACAGGAGGCGATCCCCATTCCCCATTCAGAGAAGCAGCTCGTGGGCTCGGCGTGTGCACGGTATCTGCCGGTGGGAGGAGGCCCTGGCAGGCAGCTCGTGAGCCACTGGCTGCGACCCTCAGACCGTCCCCTTTCCCCTGTCACATACCACTGCTCCTTGCTCAACAAGGGCGTCTCTGCAACGTGGCGGAAAACTTATTGTGTATCAAGGGTCGAGGTGGCCTCGATACTCCCTCTTGGCAGAGTCGTGTACCCTGGCGACCTTCAGTTTATTTTTTAAAATTATAATGTGGGGGCAAGTTGGATGACACAGCGCACTGGCCCTGGCATGAGGAGTTCAAATGTGACATTTCACACTTCCTAGCGTGTGACTCTGAGTAAAGTCACTTAACTCCAATTGCCTCAGGAAAAAAAAAAAGTAAAAAAAGAACATTATAATGCGATTCTAGTGAGATTCTCTGTCAGGACAGAACTAGTCAAGTATTCGTGTTTCTAAACTAGCTGTAGGTCTTAGACTGGACAAAAAGGATTTTTGCCCTTGTTTTTTTTCTTTGTGGACAGTTGGGTCAAACCCTGAAAGTGATGAAATCAGCTCAAGGGAATCCACATCAGGAGTATCTGCCGAGCTTTGCCAGCGGTTGGGGAAGGCTTCCAGTTTAACTGTGATCCCCTTTGTGAGAACAGTTTGCCTTTGATGAGCATTTTTAGTCCTTGCTTAATGTTCACGGTAGGGTCGTCGAACGAAGATGACTATTCTGTGTACCTGTGAATCCTGTTTGATTTACACATGCTGCTGGAGGAGTCTTTGTGCTGTTGGGCCACCAGCTCCGATCGCATGCTTTTAAAACTTTGTCAGCGGATGCTGCGCTTCTCATTACTGTCAAATGTGAATGCACAGGTGTGGTTCCCTGTTCCCTACCAATCCGCGTATTAAAGACAGCCACACTATACACGGGGATAAAGGTTAGCTGTTTGACTTTATGCTGTTGGGAATGTAGGTGTTTGGTAGTCTCTCAGGTACCGTTTCAAAAAAAGAAAGAAAAGAAAGGTCAGATTTTCTTCCTCTCTTTTGGTATCTTCCCTCTTTGATCCTTTAGTGCTCTCAAAAATGATTTTTTTTTTCAGTCACTAACTTGTTTATGCTTTTTTTAGTTCATTTTTGTTTACTTCAGTATCCTTTCTCTTACCCTTGATGTAGAAAAGTTTGTTCTAAAAATCTTTATAGATTTTCTTTCTTTTCCTCCTTATGTCGTGATGATTGATTAGTGTTTGTCAACTGAAAGATGTTATTGATTATGTGGATATTTTCCCCTCCATCCATTTTTTTTCCATTGTTATAACTTGTTAAATAGGTCAGACTTGTTTTTAATAGTGCACCACATATCTTCCCCGTTTTTATTTTTTGAGGTTTGTATTTGTTTTTCTCTTTGGGCTAAGAAGTCAGTTTTCTGCCTCGATAACTGATTTAGCGATGACTCCTACCTCAGTAATGAGCTTGTCTCCTATAAAATGTAATTCACTAATTTTTTGGGGGGGTGCAGCCCATGTTTAGTTAGACCAGACCAAAATGTCTCCTGGAGTTAGGCTTTGTGCTGCCTTCAGAACTAGGATAAAAACACCTCCTCTTGTTGCCCAGCCTGGGAAAGTCCGTGAGTTATGCTTCCATGCCCTGCAACTTGATTCTGCCTTCTGTGGGGAATGGCAAGATCGTGAGATGCATTCCTTCCGTAGTAAGCATGGGAGACAAGAATCTCACGATTGGGGCATTTTAAGGCAAGTCAATACTTATAAATTGTCTGAAGACTACAATTTTTTCCCTTTCCTCTTCCCCCTTTTCTGATACTGTCACTATTGAAGCTCAGAAGTGGACCCCCTTCCCATTTGTTTCTTGGATTTCTGCGGGCAGCCTACTGGTTGCTCTTGATGAGTTTTTCTTTAGACTGAGTCAGGCGAGTTTTCGGAAAGCAAATATCCGGACAATCGTTTGTCCTTTATTTACAAAGAAGACTAGTGACAACATAGACTGATGTCTTACAATGGGACAGCTGGATTTTAAGTAAGGAAAGCTTGCATAAAGCCAAGACCACCAGCAGTGGCCCAGGATGCAGCGGACGACCTCATCGTCGGTATCGAAGCCATCTGGAGTGCCTGCTGTGGCCGCCATCACGGTCATTGGGAGAACTTGTTCTCCTTTGCCCCTTCTGTTGGGAAAGTCTTCATGGTCTGGGCTAGACAGCTGCCTGACTCAGCGACGGGTTTTTGAGGCCTGTTGGTTATCCTCAGCCAGGGTTAGGCCGTCTGCTGAGATGTTGTTTTGGAGGGAGTTAGTTGGAAAGCAGCCTTCACCTCTGGGGCGTTGGGCCTGCTGAACACCTGGACAGCCCGCTGCTACACAGCCCTAGTATTTGGGACGTCAACAGAAGCTGCCTGCAGCTCCACAGTGCCGTCCGGCGTCGGAGAGAGGCTGGGGGGGGGGGAGGGTTCTGTAATAGTTGCTGCGCTAACGCCAGACTGCAGTGCGCTTTTTTTATTGATGTGTTTATTTCACCGTTTCTGACGCTGGGCATTTTGGAATATGGATTTAGAAAAGGTTATTCATAGAATGAATAATTCAGGAGGTGATCCAATTTTGCTGAAAGCTATAAGATATTTTTATCAGGAGTTCTTAATCCTTAGTCTTTCTTTTGTGCCATGGACCCTTCCCCGGTTTGAAACCGTCAGGCCTCTACTCAGAAAAATATTTTGAGGAATATTTTTTTAATAATTGAAGAATATGTAAATTTCAGTTAGGATCTTGTAAGAATAAAGATTTTTTTTTGTGCCCAGGGTCACACAGCCAGGAAGTGTTCAGTGTCTGAGACCAAATTTGAACTCGGGTCCTCCTGAATTCAAGGCTGGTGCTCTCTCCACTGCGCCACCTAGCTGCCCCGAATAAAGATTTTTTTTTTTAACCCAAATTACAGATCCCCTAAAATCTGCAAACATTAGTCTCTAAACCTTGGTTTAAGACAGAAAATTGAAGCTTTCTTCAAAAGCTCTGAGTTTTTCAGTCAGAATAATTTGAAGGTTTTATCATTTCTAGAGGTAAAAGCTACTGATTTTTATTTCACTTCTTAAAAAAGATAAATTGAGATTTATTTTGTCAAAAATTGTTTTCTTTTTCGCAAGTTTTTGTACTCGGCTTTTTAATTAGACAATGAAAAATTAGTATAACCAGCGGAAAAAAATTTGAACTAATTAATCTCTGCAAAAAAAGTTAACATTCTGTTCTGACTCGGCACACGGCACCTCAGCTTTGTGGGAGCAGCTTCTCTAGGGGCTCGGGAAGTCCACGGTGAATGTCTGTCAAATAGAATGCAAGTTAGAGGGACACACTACAGCCTATAAATGGCTACTTACACTTGGTGACTTTGTGAGGCTGTAGAAGAAAAGTCATCAGTTTTAGAAGTAATGACAAGAAATTCCAAGCAGGCCCCTGGCATTTTTACATAGTTCTAGGGATTATTTACTGCCGACTTGAGAAGGGCAAGATTTGTTCTTTGACCTCCCTCCTGTCTCTGCAGGCCTCGTCGCCCTGGCCGTCCACAGGACATCTCATTTTCCCTTCCTCCTGCAGTGACCGGATCTCAGCTTGTTCTCCTTCCTCTGGTTGGCTGTGTGTGTGGCGTGTATGGGGGGGAGAGTGGTTCAGGCAGGTGGGCTTCTCTACCTCCTCTTGCAGCTCTCCATGCCCAAATTTGGGCGCATCCCTTTAGGAGGCCTTCCGTCGGGGTCCGACCCAGCACCCCGTTCTCTCTTGTTCTCCTGTCTTGGGCGCTTATCCTGTATTAAAACTGAATTCATTTCGCATTTCTTTAGCCTCTAGGAGGTACAGGGCAGTTTGCTAGTTTCTAAGGATACCCAGAAAGCCCCTTTCCCGGAGGAGTGCACACAGAAAGGCTCTCGCAACGCACAGTTCACAGAGCGACCCATCTGGGTGAGAAGTGTAAGAAAGCTCCTGCCCACTGACCTTTCTTAAAAGGAAGCACCTTCTGCCTTCCTTTGGGGGAATGTAGCTTGAGGCCTCCACTCAGGACTTGCTGACTCCTGCCCGCTGCCTCAGCTGTGGGTGGGAAGGTTTCCACCCGATGGGCCCCCCCGCCCCCGCCAAGGAAGTGCTAACACCGCTCGGGGGGCTACGGGTGGGCTCCTCCCGCGGAGCCTCTTTGGGCTTCTCTCTCTGTCCCTGGCTGGAAGGGCTTGGACCAGGGGGTCCAGCTGGCGAAGGCCCGATTTCAGTGACGCATTTTCCCATTCAGCTCCCAGAAAGCAGAGTTCCTTCCTGGTTCCCGTTTCTGCCGGGATTGCTTTCCCTAACTGAGGGTGCCCCGTTTCTCCCAAGTAAAATGTTTGCTAACCTGTTTCAGGCCGCTCACGGTTTGCACTCAGTTTTTCTCCCTTGTTACCAGTGCGCTTTGGTGAGATGTCTCCCTTTGTCTCTGTAGTTATCAGAGACTGTTACAGACGATTGCCGTACTCGAGGCTCAACGTACTCAAGCAGTCCAAGACCTCGAAAGTTTAGGCAGACACCAGAGAGAAGCACTGAGGGATCCCATTGGATTTGTGGAAAAACTCCAGAAGAAGGTACCGAGTGGATGTTTTTAACGCTTTCTTGGGCTCTGTTATCTGCTGTGTTCTGGTTTGTGGGGGTCGTGTACGTTGGGACCAGCTTTCTCTCCTCGTCCTTTCCCTGCCCCTGGGCCACGGGGCCTTTGTCCATCTGACTGCCCCTTGCTGAGGCCAGAGAAGAAGGCTCCTGGCGCTCACCATCTCCCCCGGCTGGCGGGGAAGGGCCTTTTCGAAGGCTGCTTAAGGGTTCAGACTGGGGTCCGATCATTTTGCAAGAGAATTTCCTATGAATAAAAACGGGCGCCCTGTTAAAGTCCTTGCGGCATTTATGCAAGAAATGAAAATGAGTTAATCTCCACATCCCTTTTTTGAAAAAAGGGAAAGCCTGGTAGCGTGGCCGGATTGCATTTTGGCCTTGGGGGAGACTCCAGAGTCAAGGGTGTGACTCCGGGTGAGCCCTTCTCCCGCTTGCCTCAGTTTCCTCAGTTGTCACACGGAGATCACGATAGCTGCCTAGGGCTTAGTACAGCGCCTGGGACTCGGCAGCTGCTGGATAAATGCTGGCTACGCTTAGTTGTTCTTTTTTATTCTAATCTTATTCTGTGGGGGGCTCCGAGTGTCGGGAGGGCAGCTGCCAGAACCCTTCTGACTTTGTTTTTCCCTCGTCAGAGGGCCCTAACCTCTGCGCCTCTACGCACGTGCCCCCTGGGGTTGTTGGCGAAGGGAGGAGATCCCCGGACGTGATCTCGGAGGCAGACGCGGTGCTTGGTTCTGGCGGGCTCCCGGTGTTCACGTGCTGCTCAGTTGCATGTAACGTGGAGAGTAGCGCTTGGCGTCTCTGGGCTAGGGACCGGGGGGCTCTCTCTCGGGGTATTGGGGCACCAAAGGCAGGAGTTGTCGGGGGGCTGGACGGCTTCAGGCTCTTCCCCTGCGTGGTGGAGCCCTCGGCTTGAGCGAGATGAGCTTCTCGGTGACCGCTTCCTACCTTCCTTCCTTCTAAACTGTGGATTGTGAGATGGCTGGGTTTTGGTGTTTCCATGCACAAATTGGGGTGTCCAGAGATGACGGAACATGTTTGCGGAGGGGCTTGGAGTCGGAGGGCCCCCCCTTCCGAGTTCAAATCAGGCGTCAGCTGCTTTCTGGTTGTGTGAACCTGTTTGCCTCAGTTTCCTTATCTGTAAAATAGGCTTTAAAAGGAAAAGGCAAACTTGTCTGGAATCCTTGCAAAGAAAATCCTAAGTGGAGTTGGGGAGAGTCAGGTAGGACTATTCAACCACAAGCAGAATTTCTGTTTTAAGCCAAAGCCCTCAATTGGTCCTCGCAGGCCTGGCCTCTCTGAGCCTCTCTGAGGCTTCCTTGCTCCTGATCCATGGCCTGCTTAGCATGAGGGGGAAGCCCTCCCGTGCTGGGAGAGGGGGCGTTGGAGCGCATGGCCTCGGCTCTCTGCTTGGTGGCTTTGGGAGCTGGTGGTAGGTAGCAGGGCGGGTGGGAAGGAGGCCCCCGGGCTCTGCAGCAGGCTTCCCGCCCTGGCTCTGGCTCAGCATGTTCGTGATGCACACAGATGGAGTGGGAGAAGGGGAGGTGCAGAGGACTGGGGGGGCGACCCTCCCCGTCCCATTGGGACGTCAATGCCTCGGGGTGAGGGATGCCCTTCGGTAAATGCCTTCTTCTATTTTTAATAAATCGTTGAGTTCCTAATGCTTCCTTTCCACGCCTGGTCAGGCCCTCGTCTGCTTTACGGAGCCTTCTTCGCGGCTGCCGTAGGGGACCCCTTTGGGTCTCTTCCCTTCCCCTCTGGGGGCCCTCTCCCTCTCATTGGCGGCGTCGACGGCCTGGCGTCCGGCGGCGGTGGATTGTGCGTGCTGACGGTGCTGCCGACCTGGGCGTAAATATTTTTCCCTTAAACTTTTTCTCCTTTTGTTTTTCTGTTTTCCAGACTGATATAGGGCTTCCGTTTCCACAGAGGGTCGTCCAGTTACCAGAGATCGTGTGGGACCAGTACACTAACAGCCTTGGAAACTTTGAACGGGAATTTAAAAACCGCAAACGCAACACGAGGAGGGTGAAGCTGGTTTTTGATAAAGGTACGTTGCGCTCGGGGTCCGTGCCGTCGGAGCGGAGCGCCTCCTGAAACGCTGCCGACTAATCCCGTCTTGTGTCCTCTGTAGTCGGCTTACCTGCCAGATCCAGAAGCCCCTTAGATGCCAGGAAGGACGGGGACGCCTTTTCCTATTCTGTGCTGCCTTTAAGCGATGGCCCAGAGGGTTCCAGCAGCCGGCCCCAGGTAAGGAGAGGGCAGGATGTCTGCCCCCGCACGGAGGCCTTTCCTTTTCACAGTGATGGCGGCTCCTCTAGCCGGGAGACGTGCGTCTTTGCGAGCCCTCTGCCGGGCACCCTTCGCCTCCTGCTCCTTGACGCCCTCCGTCTCCCGCCTCGCCGCCTTTTAACGAAGCCCCGTTCTGTGCTTCCTTTGGGTGGGCACGGGAGCCGAGGCCTAAAGGTCTCTGGCCTGAGGACCTTGCCCACCGGCCTGAGCCCTTCCACCCCCTTTCCCTCCGAGCAGATGATAAGAGGCCGTCTGTGCGACGAGACCAAACCAGAGACCTTCAATCAGCTCTGGACCGTGGAGGAGCAGGTAACGGGGCGCCCCCCAGGACGCACCAGGGACAGCAGGGAGCGCCCGCCCTTGGTCTCACGGCCACGCCTGTGTTTTCTTTAGAAAAAACTGGAGCAGCTCCTCCTGAAGTACCCTCCCGAGGAGGTCGAGTCTCGGCGCTGGCAGAAGATCGCCGATGAGCTGGGCAACAGGACCGCCAAGCAGGTGATGGGCGCAGCAGGGCGGCAGCGCTGGGTGTGGGTCACCTGGCCATGGGGCTGCTCGGTGCTTGGGGGCTGCAAGCACACGTGCCCTCTAGTGCCCACCGTCCATCCTGGGCCCTCCTTGGGCCTGGCTCCACGCCCGGGAGTCATCCCCATTGGCCCACATCTCCCTGCATCACAGGGGCCGCTTCACATCCTGTTCCCAAACACCCTCGCACAGCTCCGCCATGCTGGCAGTATATACTGTGTTGGGTGGCAGAGCGGAGCCCAGCTGACGAGCCCCGTCTCCATGAGGGGCACTGAAAGTCAGGCTGTTGGGTCGGACCATGCAAGGGGCCGCCCAGCCCCGCGAGCCAGTGGACTCCAGCGGCGGAGGGAGCCCTTCCGGGTCACAGCGCGGCTCTCCTAGGCGGTGGCGGCGGTCCTTCCCCAGCACCGCCCCTCTCTGGACGCCACGTCCCTCTTTTAAAGCCCTCTTCCGTGTCCCTCAGGTCGCCAGCCGCGTGCAGAAGTATTTCATAAAGCTGACGAAGGCCGGCATCCCGGTACCGGGCAGGACGCCCAACTTGTACATGTACTCCAAGAAGGTGAGGAAGGCCCCGGGGCCCCCGCCAGCAAGGGAGCCGCCTCTTTGGGGTGTCCTGCTGGGCTCTTAGCCTTCGTGAGGGTCTCCTGACTTGTCCCCCACAGGCTGGGCCATGCTTGGGTAGGACAATGTGAAGCAGTCTCTGGGCTGGGGGCTGCCCCTTTCCCCCTTTTGGGCATGCCCCTGCTGCCCTCTGCTCTCTTCTCTGGAGCCGCCTCCTGGGACCCTGGCGCTGCTACCCCCAATCCCAGCCCAGGCTGGCGGCTGGAGGAGGGTGACCCTCCGGGGGCAGCTAGCCACCCGGACTGGAGCAGATGCACGCTCTGCTCCGATTCCCAGCCCCCTTCACGCCCCCAGAGAAGGGGGGCCCTGCTCCAGCGCATGTTTCTGTCTGTGTCACCTGTTCCGCTGTCCCCGGGAGTGCCTTCACCTGGTTCTGGCAGGGCACGGCCTCCCGCCTCTGCTCTCTCATGGCCCCTGGCACTGGGTGAAAGAGTTATTTTGGGGGGTGGGGTAGAGAAAGGAGATACTTTGTGGTGGCAGGTCCCCTGGCTGATGGTATTCACTGCGCGCATGCGCTCCCTCTGTCTCCCCACGAGCCTGTGAAGGGCAGAACTTCAGTGGGAGACGCCCGAAGGGGTGTTAGGGCCACAGCTGTCTCCCCCCGCCAGATCGGCGAAGAAGCCCTGCAGGTTGCCCGGCTGGCGAGCCAAGCGTCCTCTGTCCTTCGAGGTCTCATGACTCGGGAACCGGCAACTCTTTGGTGGTCTGTGCCCGGCCGAGGTCAGGGGCCTCTGGGAGCCAGCCTGGCAGAGCCCGAGCTTTCTGAGGCACTGGCTTCCGGTTTCTTGTGTTCTCTGTGTCTGCTCTCCTGCATCACTCTTGAGGTGCAGGGCTTGGTCCAAACCACTTTGTGGGCCGCCCCCCGTCCCTCCCCATTCTTGGCCACCCCAAAAGAGCTCCCCATGTTTTTGTTTGTTTGCTCGGATCCCTCCCTTGATCTCTTCTTCCTCCAGTTCCCCGCCTCCTCTTGCCCTGTCTAGTGCGCTTCTCTACCCAGCAGTTCGTGCCCACGGGTGCGTGTATGTGTGTGCTCCCTTCCGTGTGTGTGTGTGTGTGTGTGTATGTGCTCCCTTCCATGTTTGTGTGTGTGTGTGTATGTGCTCCCTTCCATGTTTGTGTGTGTGTGTGTGTGCGCTCCCTTCCGTGTGTGTGTGTGTGTGTGCGCTCCCTTCCGTGTGTGTGTGTGTGTGTGTGCTCCCTTCCGTGTGTGTGTGTCTGCATGTGCACTTTGGAGTGATGCAGGCGAGAGTGAAGTTGCCCTCGAGTTAATTTTCCCTCGCATCCTCCCGGCCCCTCCGCCCCTCTCTGTCCAGCTTTCTCCCAAGATCTCCAGAAGGTCCCCTTCCCCCCCCCATCCTGGGCTGGACCTGTTTCCCCCGTGACTCCTGGCGATGACGGGGTCCCGGGGGCACAGGGACCGTCCTGCCGTGTCGGGACAAAAGCCATTTTCGCAGCTTTTCTTTATCTCTCGGCTTCTGTGTTTGGACTTGCCGGCTTCTCTCCAGTTCTCCTTGGACTTTTCAGCAGGGAAGCTCTCGCTGGCACTCCGCCTTGCCGGGCAGCTCTTTCCCGACTGGAAAGCCACGTCCTTAGCCGTGTCCTTTGCTTCCTCACAGCATGGACTGCTGAGTCCTGTGGGACCTTTTCTGTGGTTCCTGGGTTCTTGACTCCTTTGATTCCTTGTAGTATTTTTCCTTTGCCCCGAGCACTCTGGATTTCGGTTGTGATGTTCCTGGGAAGTTCCCCGCCGTGGGGACTTCCCAGTTCTCCTTGGCCCTTCATTTCTGAGCGGTGTGGCGTTCAGACGGCCCGGCGGCCTCGACTTTTTTCTCCTCACTGTTTCGTAGGTCTGTTGTTTTTATTATGGCACAGCTTATGTACGTGTTGTTCCTTTTTTTTATCCTTTTGACCGTTTCGGGCTCTTCCCCGTGAAGCCCTTGGCTCCTGTTTGGCCGTAGATGCTTTTCCTAGGAAAGCTCTCAATCGAGTTGGATCAAAGCATATTATTTCTGCCTTTTTTCTTTCTGTCTTGGAGAGGAAGAGTAAGGAAAGGAGTGAAAAAAATTGGTCTTCCAAGCTTTACAAAAATGAATGCTGGGAAAACAAAATGTTATTGAAAGAAGAAAAAGGAGGTGGGCTTAAGCCAGGCTGCGGGGAAATGGCGAGCCTCAAACCCACTGGGGAGTTGGGGAGCGGTAGAATGGGTGGACGAGAACAGTTTGTCCCATTGGCCGTGGTGGCGGCTGAGGTGCTCGGAGCCCACTCAGACATCAGAGGTGCGTCCCCCGTGATGTCACCGGTCCTCTGAGAAGCTTCGTACGCTGTGACTGACGGCCGGGCCCACGTCGGTCCTGCTATCTGTTCTTTGATGGCTTCAGATGTCCGAATCTTGGGAGCGGGGGGGCGGTTAACCTTCCTGTCAGTCCACGCCTGTTCCTTGCAGCTTTGTCTTTTCTATTCTCACAACAGCTAGGCCCGGGGTTTGTATGTTCTGTCCGTCGTACCCCGGGAGATCTTTGGGGTGCTGCTTAGTTCTGTGAGGGAAGGCCGAGGGGGGGCCCGTGGTTCCGGTCAGGTAGGCAGGCCCAGGGCGAGCTCAGCGATAGCCCCCTTTGGGAAAGTGAGCCCCAGCCCTCTGCATGACCTCGGTGACTGGACAGGGGTTTCTGACCCGTCTTTTGCCTGCCTTCCCTGAAGCAGTCTTCAACGAGCCGACGGCAGCACCCCCTCAACAAGCATCTCTTCAAGCCCTCCACCTTCATGACCTCCCACGAGCCTCCGGTGTACATGGATGAGGACGACGACAGGTCCGCCTTCCATGGCCACATGGACCCCGTGGCCGACGAGACTTCGGTAAGTCCTCCCAGCCCCTCAGGGCCCTTCCTTCTCCCTTTGGGCAGGACCACTGGGCCTTTCTTGCTTGTAGCATTGGTGAGAAGGCGAGCCTCCTTCCATTCCCTCGTGATGGAGGCAAATAGCTGTGACCCTTGGGAGGCAGGGAAGGAGGAGAGAGGGAGAAACACTTCCCACGGGCCCCAATGACTCCATTGGCTCCCTGCCAAGACCTGACCGGTCCCGCTGATGGGCAGTGCCATCCACCATGCCCTCCTCCATTCCAGGGTGCTTGCATGAGAGGGCATGCGAGGAGCCCTGGGCTGGTCTCTGGGATTGGAGCCTTGTTTTAGGTGGGTGGGACCATAGCCCTTGCTTGGGGGGACTTAGTTGTGCTGTTGGGGCTCTGCCTCTTGTCTGAGAAGAGGATGCGGGCTGCCCCCCCATAAGGTTGACGCTCCCCTTTTCTTCAGCGCTTTGTGGGCACAGGGCACGAGGGACTGGGCTGGCACGTCTTCCCTGGGTGTGTCCCTTTTGGGAGCATTTACATTTCTTTATAAGTGTGGCCTCCTGTCTGAAGGTGGGCGAGTGGGGAAAGCCTCCACGTGCTCCCAGCGCCCAAGGTCCCTCATTCCTTGGCCTCTATGCTAGAACCTTAGAGGGCCTTCGGTCTGTGGGACGCTTCCTCGGCCACCTTCCCTCCCCCCGCCCTGTTGTCTGGGGCTCTCCCGGGGCGCCCCGCCCCGCCCCGAGCCTTGTGCTCGGCTCCCCCACAAGCTGCCCGTCCAGCGGGCCGGACTCGGGGAAGGCACCAACAGGGGCATCTGGGCTGCTCCCCTCAGGACGAAGAGAGCATTCCTGTCCCGTGCCGGGAGCTACCCGAGTACAAGGAGCTGCTGGAGCTGAAGAAGCTCAAGAAGAGGAAGCTGCAGCAGATGCAGGCCGAGAGTGGCTTTGTGCAGCACGCCGGCTTCAAGGTAGGGACGCGGCGGGCCCCGACTCCAAATGCCCCCTCTACCCCCGGCTCCCGCCAGGAGAGGGTCTCCTGACCTTGCTGCTCTGACCTCCTCACAGTGCGACAACTGCGGCATGGAGCCCATCCAAGGCATTCGGTGGCACTGCCAGGATTGCCCCCCGGAAATGTCCCTGGACTTCTGTGACGCTTGCTCAGACTGGTGAGTGCCTCTTCCCCCGATCCCCCTGTCCCCCGGCTGGGCCCGCCAGCGTCTGGCCGTGGAGTGCCAGCCAGTGGTTGGGCTCTCTCTGAGCGAAATAGCTTTCTTAGGGTTATTTTGAGGGGCAGCCGGGGTGAATTCAGATGCCGCCTCAGACACTCATCAGCTTCGTGAACTCAGTTTACTCATCTGTTAAATGGGGATCGGAATGGCATTGTTGCGAGCATCCAATGAGATTATGTTTGCAAAGACACTTAGCACAGTGCCTGGCACACAGCCGGTGCTTCCTAAATGCTCATCTTTTTCCATTATAAAAATAGCAGCCACATTTCCGATGTGCTTTAAGGCTTGCAAAGCACTTGACGCGTGCTTTCACTACATTTAGATGACGCAGAAAAGTTCTCCCCCTCCAGAGAAAAAATGGAGCCGTTTTGAGCGCTGGTCGAGCGAGACAGACTTTTTCCTGCCGCATTTATTGAGTTAGTTAGTTGGTTTAAAGGCCTGGCTGATATTAGTTCAAATATGTTTTGCACGACCCCACGTGTGCAATTGGGCCCAGTTGCTCGGAGAGCGGTGGAAGGGAGAGAACTTGTGTCTCCCAGTTAGTTTGTTTTTAGAGAGCGCTGTGCTTTCCTCTCTTTCTTTCCTGCGCTTTTTCCCTCCACTTCTGGTTTTTCTTTCCCAACGTGACTCTCATGGAAATAGGTTCAAAATGAACGCACACGTAGCAGATTGCTTGCTAGTATGGGGAGGGGGCAGAGGTGAGGGAGGGAAAGGGAAAACAATCTTGCAACTCCAGATCTTACAAAAATGGATGTTAAAAAGCATCTTTACGTGCAATTGGGAAAATAATATGCTATTAAAATAAAATAAAAATGACTTTTAAAAAATTCTAAAAACATTTAAAGATTAACCATTTAGGGTCTGCTTCTGGCATGTTACTTCTAGAAGAAACGGCGGTTAGATTGGAAAGGGCTAAAGTGTCGGGGGCAGGGGGGCGTCTGGGACGTGTCCGTGAGACCGCCGGGTCCTCCGCCGGGTCCTTGGCCGGGTGTGGTGACCCCCGGGTCTTGTGTGCGTGTTTTCCAGCCTTCATGAGACAGACTTCCACAAGGAGGACCACCAGCTGGAGCCCATTTACCGGGCAGAGACTTTCTTAGACAGAGACTACTGCGTGTCCCAGGGCACCAGCTACAGTTACCTGGACCCAAACTACTTTCCAGCCAACAGATGACATGGGAGAGACCCCGGGCCACGCTGCTCTTCCACACCTCTCCACGGGACCGGTGTCGTCTCGGCTTTCCCCGAAAGGACGCTCTGCGATGACCGCTCCCGAGGGGTCTTGCCACCTGTTGGGCGGGGTCCTCGGCGGCCCACCCGCCCACCAAGCGTACGCGTCGCCCTGGGGGGGGTCTTCTCCGGGGGGCGAGCCCCCATCAGGGAGAGCCCATCCCAAAGGCTTCAGACAGCTAGGTCTCGACGACAGTGTCGAGAAGACAGAGTATTTATAGGAAGACCGTTTTTAGGCTGCAGTTTTGTCGTGAGGACAGAGTTTTAACCGATGACGGTGTTTGCTTCTAGGATCCTTCTCGCCACGTGTCCCTCCCCATCCAGTCGGCGCTGCTTCCGTAATCACAGTGACTGGCCCTTTGAACTGTCCCCCGCCCCCCACAGTGAAGCACTACCAGAGGCCCCGCGCGTCGCCTCTGTGACCGGCTTGCCGTCGCGGTGTACGAGTGTGATCCGGTCGTCCCTCAGATCTATTTTTTAAATGTCATGTTCTATAAGATTGATCATGTGATGTGTACAAACTATGGTGAAAGTGCCAGTGGTAGTAACTGTGTCCAGTCTCTAATACTCCACATTAACTCCTCGAAAGTGCACAGCCTCTGCCTCGGCTCGGCGTCGTCCGTGCGACTCGGCAAAGAAAACTGCCTGAAAGCGAATCATCTGTATGGTAATAACCTCCCTCTTTTGTAGTCTGCCCCAGATCCATGAAAGATTGTATTTTTATTACTATTTAAACAAGTGATTCCACCTCGTCTGCGCAGGGAGCGCCGGCTCACCTGCACCCTTTTATATTGCCAGATTTTGTTGTGCGTCATTTAAGACATTTTGTATGTTTCTTCTTATCTGTGTATACCGTCTGTTCTTAAATAATGGTCATTTGTCAAGAGAACTGTGAGAAATAAACTATGTGGATACTGTCTGTTTATAGTAGAAATGGCTGTGGCGACTTCCTTCCGTGCGCGTCGGCGGCGTTCCTACGGCAGTGGGATGGGCCGGCTCCTGGTGCCCTTCGAAACTGGCTCGAGCCAGTCTGCCCAGAGAACGGCTTTCTTGGCGACGCAAAGAAAAAGCGAGATTTGGCGCTGCTGGATTTCTGAAGTCACGTTAAGATCAGGCCGAGCCGTTTTAGGCAGCTCGGATTTGAGAACATTTCTCATAGATACTGAATATGTAACTAGGTTCTCGTATTTGCTTGAAGTCCTATCCCACGCAGAAGGGAGTGAAGAGTCTAAAATCGATCGCCTAAAATACACGGTCAGAGCTGCTTTCTGCTCTGAAGATTCACCCCGGATTCCACTTCCAGTCGTAGACGCACCACCGTGAGAGCGCTCCGATAGCTAGCCCCTTTGACGATATTTGGAATAAAAGTGTTTTCGGTCAGTATTATTGACAGAAACGAGAAGGGGTCCAGAATTTTCTCCATCACCCAATGTGCTTCTCAGCATTTGTTCCTAGGTGGGTAGAAAAGTACGCACTCGCAGCGTGGCAGGAAGCAGTGATGCCCAAGGATGTCCCAGCCTCGTGGTGTTTAGTTGTTGGGGAGCGAAAGTAATGGGGAACGCGGGTCAGGTGCACACGGCTATAATTTGGGGTCCGTCGGCCGGCCGTATCGCTCTCCCTTTGGGGTGGGGAGTTATTCACGGCCGTCCAGCGTGCAAAGGGTGGATGTGAAAAGACCCGCTTTGAGAAGCAGCAGATACTCTGGCGTTGAGACCCCCCGAGAGGCCATGGAATCGGCTTCTGACTGGGGTTCGCTGCTTGGAACGGGGCCAGCTTGTGTGGAGGGGGTTGCCAAGGAAAGAAGGTGGGGCCAAGTCAGCTAAAGGGCTGACTTTCCGGCAGGGAATTCTGTTCATTTGTCTGGTTCCCTGCTTTTAAAGTGGGAGCCACATCCTGGCCCAGCAGCAGTTGTCCCAACACCTTTGAGCCTTGGCTGCCTTGTATGTCAGCCGAGGGAGATGAGCTGGAAAACTTGCAAGGGGTCTCCTGGTTCTGATGACGCAGGATTGGGGCTGAAGGAGGAGTGAGAAGAGAGAAATGGAGAGATCGAGAGAGGGACATGGAGAGATCGAGGGAGGGAGACGGAGAGATCGAGGGGGGGACACGGAGAGATCGAGGGGGGGACACGGAGAGATCGAGGGGGGGACACGGAGAGATCGAGGGAGGGACACGGAGAGATTGAGGGGGAGACACGGAGAGATCGAGGGAGGGACACGGAGAGATCGAGGGAGGGAGACGGAGAGATCGAGGGAGGGAGACGGAGAGATCGAGGGGCGGACACGGAGAGATCGAGGGAGGGACACGGAGAGATCGAGGGGGGGACACGGAGAGATCGAGGGAGGGACACGGAGAGATCGAGGGAGGGACACGGAGAGATCGAGGGAGGGACACGGAGAGATCGAGGGAGGGACACGGAGAGATCGAGGGAGGGAGACGGAGAGATCGAGGGAGGGAGACGGAGAGATCGAGGGGGAGACACGGAGAGATCGAGGGGGGGAGACGGAGAGATCGAGGGGGGGACAAGGAGAGATCGAGGGAGGGACACGGAGAGATCGAGGGAGGGACACGGAGAGATCGAGGGAGGGACACGGAGAGATCGAGGGAGGGAGACGGAGAGATCGAGGGAGGGAGACACGGAGAGATCGAGGGAGGGACAGGGAGAGATCGAGGGAGGGACACGGAGAGATCGAGGGAGGGAGACGGAGAGATCGAGGGAGGGAGACGGAGAGATCGAGGGAGGGACACGAGAGATCGAGGGAGGGACACGGAGAGATCGAGGGAGGGACACGGAGAGATCGAGGGAGGGACACGGAGAGATCGAGGGAGGGACACGGAGAGATCGAGGGAGGGAGACGGAGAGATCGAGGGAGGGAGACACGGAGAGATCGAGGGAGGGAGACGGAGAGATCGAGGGAGGGAGACGGAGAGATCGAGGGAGGGAGACGGAGAGATCGAGGGAGGGAGACGGAGAGATCGAGGGAGGGAGACGGAGAGATCGAGGGAGGGACACGGAGAGATCGAGGGAGGGACACGGAGAGATCGAGGGGGGGACACGGAGAGATCGAGGGAGGGACACGAGAGATCGAGGGGGGGACACGGAGAGATCGAGGGAGGGAGACGGAGAGATCGAGGGAGGGAGACACGGAGAGATCGAGGGAGGGACACGGAGAGATCGAGGGAGGGAGACGGAGAGATCGAGGGAGGGAGACACGGAGAGATCGAGGGAGGGAGACGGAGAGATCGAGGGAGGGAGACGGAGAGATCGAGGGAGGGAGACGGAGAGATCGAGGGAGGGAGACGGAGAGATCGAGGGAGGGAGACGGAGAGATCGAGGGAGGGACACGGAGAGATCGAGGGAGGGACACGGAGAGATCGAGGGAGGGACACGGAGAGATCGAGGGAGGGACACGAGAGATCGAGGGGGGGACACGGAGAGATCGAGGGGGGGACAGGGAGAGATCGAGGGAGGGACACGGAGAGATCGAGGGGGGGACACGGAGAGATCGAGGGGGGGACACGGAGAGATCGAGGGGGGGACACGGAGAGATGGAGGGGGGGACACGGAGAGATCGAGGGAGGGACACGGAGAGATCGAGGGAGGGACACGGAGAGATCGAGGGAGGGACACGGAGAGATCGAGGGAGGGACACGGAGAGATCGAGGGAGGGACACGGAGAGATCGAGGGAGGGACACGAGAGATCGAGGGAGGGACACGGAGAGATCGAGGGAGGGACACGGAGAGATCGAGGGAGGGACACGAGAGATGGAGGGAGGGAGGTGGAGAGATCGAGGGAGGGAGACACGGAGAGATGGAGGGAGGGACACGAGAGATGGAGGGAGGGACACGAGAGATGGAGGGAGGGACACGAGAGATGGAGGGAGGGACACGAGAGATGGAGGGGGGGACACGAGAGATGGAGGGAGGGACACGGAGAGATGGAGGGAGGGACACGAGAGATGGAGGGAGGGACACGAGAGATGGAGGGAGGGACACGAGAGATGGAGGGGGGGACACGGAGAGATGGAGGGGGGGACACGGAGAGATCGAGGGGGGGACACGGAGAGATCGAGGGAGGGACACGGAGAGATCGAGGGGGGGACACGGAGAGATGGAGGGGGGGACAAGGAGAGATCGAGGGAGGGACACGGAGAGATCGAGGGAGGGAGACGGAGAGATCGAGGGAGGGACACGGAGAGATCGAGGGAGGGACACGGAGAGATGGAGGGGGGGACAAGGAGAGATCGAGGGAGGGACACGGAGAGATCGAGGGAGGGACACGGAGAGATCGAGGGAGGGACACGGAGAGATCGAGGGAGGGAGACGGAGAGATGGAGGGGGGGACAAGGAGAGATCGAGGGGGGGACACGGAGAGATGGAGGGGGGGACAAGGAGAGATCGAGGGAGGGACACGGAGAGATCGAGGGAGGGAGACGGAGAGATCGAGGGAGGGACACGGAGAGATCGAGGGGGGGACACGGAGAGATGGAGGGGGGGACAAGGAGAGATCGAGGGAGGGAGACGGAGAGATCGAGGGAGGGAGACGGAGAGATGGAGGGAGGGACACGGAGAGATGGAGGGAGGGACACGGAGAGATCGAGGGGGGGACACGGAGAGATGGAGGGGGGGACACGGAGAGATGGAGGGAGGGACACGGAGAGATCGAGGGAGGGAGACGGAGAGATCGAGGGAGGGAGACGGAGAGATCGAGGGAGGGAGACGGAGAGATCGAGGGAGGGACACGGAGAGATGGAGGGAGGGAGACGGAGAGATCGAGGGAGGGAGACGGAGAGATGGAGGGAGGGACACGGAGAGATCGAGGGAGGGACACGGAGAGATCGAGGGAGGGACACGGAGAGATCGAGGGAGGGACACGGAGAGATCGAGGGAGGGACACGGAGAGATGGAGGGAGGGACACGGAGAGATGGAGGGAGGGACACGAGAGATCGAGGGAGGGACACGGAGAGATGGAGGGAGGGACACGGAGAGATGGAGGGAGGGACACGGAGAGATGGAGGGAGGGACACGAGAGATCGAGGGAGGGACACGGAGAGATGGAGGGAGGGACACGGAGAGATGGAGGGGGAGGGGGGACCAGAACTTGGTCCTGAATGTGAAAAGAAGGCCCATGAGCACGATTGTAAAGGAGCCTCTCTGCTGACGTGGGAGTCGGGCAAGAATCGTTTTTCCGCGTCTGGCCGCCTTCTTGGGAACAATTCCTCTGTGCTAAAAGCCCCGCGCTTGGCAAGGACGTTTCCCTTCCTTGGACTGGTAGTTAGTGGAACCCAGGCTCTTCTCCAGGCTTGCTGCTCCCCCGTGGAGGGAAGGGCTTGTATGGTTACAGGAGAAGGCGGGGCTCGGCCACAGGCCTACGAGTGAGTGGACATGGGGAGAGTGGATGGCCCCCGGTGGGTGGACGATCGGGAACGCTCCGGTGACTCGGCTTCTTCTTGAGCTCGTCGCGACCCCTCGGGTGAGGAATGAAGCGATTCTCTGTCCGTCCCGTTCCTTGCATAGAGAAGGTAACTCCAATGCTGGCTAGCACCCCCCTCCTCAGCCTATCCCTCTCTCTCGAGGGCGTCCGAGCCCTTCCGCGCCTGTCGGCCGCCCCTCACTTGGGCCGTCCTTGCCTGCCCTGTGTTGTTGTTTTTTAAGAATAGCTTTTTTATTTTTCAAAATACCTGCACTCACCCTTGCTCCAGTTTTCTCCTTCCCTTCCCCCCTGGTCAGCAAGGAATCTAGTGTAGGTTAAACATGGGCAATTCCTCTAAACGTATTTCTACACTTAGTGAGCTGCACACGGGAAATCGGGTCAGAAAGGGAAAAGTGCCGTGTTGGGGGCCCCACTCGGCTCCCACAGTCCTCTCTGGGGGCAGACGGCTCTCCGTCACAAGATCATTGGAACTGGCCTGAATCGCCTCCTTGCTGAAAAGAGCCCGGCCGTCAGAAGGCACCTCTTGCAGTTGCTGTTGCCGTACGATGATCTCCCGTCCTGCTCTTTTCGCTCGGCACCAGCTCCGGTGAGTCTCCGGGCCTGACGTTATCCTGCTGGTCGTTTCTCACAGAACGCTAATATTCCGTAACGTGCATATTCCACAATTTGTTCGGCCGTTCTCCGCGTGAAGGCAGTTTCCACTACGAAAGGGCTGCCACGAACGTTTGTGCACACGTGCTTCCCTTTCCCTCCTCGAGGCTCTCTTTGGGGCACAAGCTGGATCAGAGGGCGTGCCCAGGGGAGCCGAGCTGCTCTCCAGAGTGGCCGGATCCAGTCACGACTCCCCCGGCAGGCGTCAGTGTCCCAGTTTGCCCAGTCCCCTCCAGTGTGGGTCATTTCCTGGCATCTTAGCCGGGCTGCCAGGTGTGTAGCGTGTCTCGGCTGTCTCTGGTCATAGTGACTTGGAGCACCTTTTCATGGGACTAGAAATTGGCCCGATCTTTGGCCCCGGCCTTGGTGGCGCTCATGCTTCCAGAGAGGTTTTAGCTGCTAGCCCGCCCAGGGGAGCCTAAAGCTGCACACGGGTCGGTCAGCCACCTTTCCGAGTCCTTTGAGACAAGGACCTGCTGGACAACGCGCTCGGCCACGGGCTGAACAGACCAAACTTCGCTGTCCTCAGCTCCGGACCCTGTGCTTGGTGGAGCTGGGATTCGAATTCAGAGCCTGGGACTTTCCCAGTGAACCATAGTCATCAGTCCAGGGCTTTTTCGTACTAAACTGCTGTGGGAACAAAGCTCCATGGGAGACTTCTGTGGGAGGATGGGCTGCAGCTGCTTGAGTGTTTGGGGAGTCAAACGTGGGTCCCCTCCGGGGTGGGGTCTCTCCCCAATGAGCCCAGCTTACTGTGGCGTGAGCATGGTCGTGGAATGTTCCGGCTCGGCCCTGAGGGAAATAAAATCTGGGAAGAGCGGTGCTGACTGAGGCAGGGAGCAGGCCAGGGATAGCTTGGGACGGGAAGGCCGTCATCAGAGCCGAGCGGGCAGTGGGGTCCTCTCCGGGGTCTTCGTGAGACTCTGGGCCCCGGGCCACAGCTGCCTCAGGTCATAGGTTATGGTTCAGCCCCTCCCCCTGCCAACACCATTCTCCAGGGCTGAAGGCACCCCAGGGGCCTGGGCTGAAGCCCCCAGGGCAGGGAACCGAGTTGGAGGGAAGTTTGGAGCCCTGGGCCTTGCTCAACCTCTCCCAGGTAGCCCGGGGCTGTCCGGGCCTCTCTTGGAGGCTTCTCCCTCCTCCCACCCTCCCTCAGAGTTCCCGCCTGGGCCCGCGGTGATGTCCAAGAAGTGCCAACTCTCAGGCCGTGTGCCATTTAACTTTATTGGGCAGTCATGTGTCATTACAAGAAAAGCGACTTTAGAAATGCAGATCTGCCCCAGAAATGGAGGAAGCGAGCAGAGAGAGCGCATGCAATGGGGGCTCCGGCCCGCAGGGACCGACGGGAGAAGTGGCGGCCACGGACACTGGACAGAGGACAGAGGCGGGGTCTTCCTGGGGGGCGTGCAGGGGGGCCCCAAGAGCCACACCCACCCCAGCACCTCCTGTGGGGAGGCTCCTTTCTCCTAGGGGGCACGGGAGAGGCTGAGCGGGCACAGGCGGGAGGAGTGATGGAAGGCCGGCCACTTGGCGCCTCCGTGGGGCCGTGCCCTCGAGGGCCACAGACTCGGGCCTTCCGAAGCTCTGTGGGCCGGGCTTTCCAAGGCAGGCACTGAGTGCCTGACTTGGTGCCGTTGGGGAGGAAGGAAATCCTCGTGTTCCCGAGTCTGGGGCGGATGTATTTCCAGCGAGACGCCGGGCCGTGACCTCATCAACTCCTCCTCGGTGAGGGCCGGCACCTTCTCGGACCGTCTCCCGGCCCGCAGCTGCCTCTGGCCGCCAGCAGCTTTTCCCGTTCTCCTGGTGACGCGGCGTCTGGGTCTCGTCCGTCTGCTGGACGGCTCCGCGTTTGGGAGAAGAGGGAGAGGGGAGGGGAACGTGAAGGCACTGAATGACAGGAAAGATTACTGAGTGGGGTCCTCCACAGCCTGCAGTGACACTCGGGATCACGACGAAGGGGGGAGCCTCTTGGAGCACGGCCCCACGCGCCGGGCGAACCCCTCTGCCCGCCTGGGCCCTGGAAACTCGCGGAGAAAGGAGAGAGGGGTGGTCAGTGGGGGGACGAGAGAGGAGACTGGCCAGGGCCGGTACGGCCGACGCCGACCCGGCTCCCCTCGGCTTGTGGGACGTGAGAGGCTGAGCTTTGTACACGGGCCGGGCTCTGGGCCGGACCCGGAGCCTGGAGCTGCGCTTGCGCGTCCATCCCTCGCGGCCTTCAGAAGACGGAGTCGACGGCCGAACAGATGTGCAGAAACACTTCCTCGGGACTCCCCTCCGCATTGATCTGCCATGTGGGGAAAAACAGACCAGGTCGGGTTGTTAAAGCCAGTGATTTCCCGCTTCTAAAGGACCATGGCAGCTCCTACCCTGCCCCAGACAAACCTGGGAACTCGAGGACATGAAACCTTGCCGACAGTGGGCTGGGAGAAAGGGGGTCGATGGGAGGGTCCCTGGCCAGGAGACCCCTCAGAAACGCCCGGTACCCCACATGCCCCCCATCTGACCTTGGGCCTGAATTCCCTTACAGTGACAACATCCTGGGTCTGACTTGGACTCTTGGAATGGAGGAAGGGGCCATGTCCAGGCTGCTCGGTGGCCCAGTGCACGGAGCCGGGTTTGTTTTTCCCGTCTGACAAATGGGGATGAGAATCTCGTCCCCCTCTCGTTTCTGAGGCTCAAACCACGGTGTGAAGTCCTGGTTGAACCTTACCGTGCGAGGGAAACGCCCGCCACTAGCTAGCGGGTTCACCCGGAGGATCATTGCCTTGTTCCAAAATTTGGTGGCAGAAGTGACCTGTCCCACGGGGTGTGAGGGGGGTGGGGAGAAATCCCTCCCCTGCTCGCCTGTAAAGTGGGGAGCCCTCCCATGCTTGTTGTGGGGATCGGGTGAAATCTTTGTGAAGCACCTCATAAAGCTCATCAAGGGCTACATCAGCTCTCTGATGCTGTGGCCCCATGATAGGGGTTTAGGGGAAAACACCGGGAGTGAGTCCCACCGACTCATTCCAGCCGCCTCTCCTCGAACTTCCAGACGGTCAGAGAACCCCAAGGCTCTGCCGGAGCCTGGAGCAGAGCGCTGACACGTTGGGGCTTACCCAGAGGCCCTGGCGCAGAAAGCCGTTGTCTGCCTAGAATTCTGTGTTTCTAACAGTGGGACCATCACCACGCCCCCTCGGATGTCCGAGCCGAAGCGCCCCTTTTTATCACCCCTTCCTGGCTATTTCCCCTGTTCTTTTGGATTAGAAGTTCTCCCCAGTCTCCTGTGAGTCCGATGCCCAAAGAAAATATCTGCCCCTGTAAAGGAGCACTTGGACACCGATCCGATTGGCCCCGCCGGGCCGGGAAGGAGCGGGGATCGCTCCCCTCAGAGGCTCTGCAGAACCTGGCCCGAGTTCCTGTTGGCCAGATAGGACTTTGGGTCGGTTCCTGAACAAGTCCTTCATCTTCCACTTGGATCGATAGGCTGGATTCCTAGAGCATATTTCAGTGTTCTAGAAGTAACTAGAAGGAGATTCCTCGTGTAGCTCCTGAGCCCCCCCATTGGTGCGCCCCTTGATTATCACCAATTAATTAACATTTAGAAAGCACCCAAAGTAAGGGTGGCCCCTCCCCTCGCATTCACTGCTTTCTGTCTCATCTGGTACCCCGCTGATACTGGGACCTCCGAGTTATTTTTCTACAAGCAGGGGTTGCTTATTTGTCTGATTTTTGGAAACGGAATGTCCAAGGTCTAACTGAAAGCCCTTTGGAGAATTATCTCTTGGGGCATTGTGTTTGGGATGTCTCAGGTCAATACAAAAAGTATGGGTAAAAAATATATTAAGATTGATCTTTGGACTGGAGTAAGGAGCCTGGGTTTGGATCCCGACTCTGCTACTTTTGGCTTCCCCTCTGTGGGTCAGCTTCCTTGTCTACAGAGTGGGGCAGTGGGAGCAGCTCCTCCGTCCCCG
Source organism: Sminthopsis crassicaudata (assembly GCF_048593235.1). Taxonomy (NCBI): domain Eukaryota; kingdom Metazoa; phylum Chordata; class Mammalia; order Dasyuromorphia; family Dasyuridae; genus Sminthopsis; species Sminthopsis crassicaudata. The sequence continues at coordinate 5,337,046 of NC_133620.1, read as the reverse complement.
ACGTTTTCTCATTTTAGGAGGCGAGGGTCGCTGGGCTCCGAGCCTCGGAGGGCTCTCCCGGGCTCCCACCTGCCGGGTTTCCTGCACTACATATCCTAGTACTTTTTCGTCCTGGGTAGACAAGATAGATTTTCTGAATAATGGTTATACGGAGAACCAGCGCATTTTGGTCTGGAAAGCAATCCCAGTGTCTAACCCACCCTGAAAACAGATTTCCCCCATCGCCTCTATTTAGACATACTATCTCCCAAGACTTGTAATAATTTTGTTAAATTAGTAAATAAATCTTAGATAATTAAAACTAAATTTTAAAAGTAAGTTACTCTAAAAATCATTAACTAGTTATTTCCCCCCTCCTTTTTACTGGGGCAAAGCCTGCCATTTGAGTCTTCTTTTGTAGACCAGCCTCCTCAGGCCCTCAGCCTTCTCCACCTTGCTTGTCCCTTGCTTCCGCTCCCGGGCCGAGCCGGCACTTTAAATGGAGCCCTCCGGGCGGAACACAGGGCGGCTGCCTTCCCTCCCCCTCTCAGGTGTGTTGGCGGCCATATTTTTGTTCTCTCTTGCGGGGCCAGGTTTTGGGATCCGGGTATAAGACAATCGCATGGCAAAGTGCGTGAGTGCTGGACCTGGCGCCCCAAAGGGGAGTCCTTCAAGGGCCCTCACTTAGGTCCCAGATAGACCGTCTCCAGCAGACTTGTTCAAATTCAGCCCCACGTACTGGGGCCGATCCTGGCCAGATCACTTAACCTCTGCCTCCGTTTCCTCATCTGTCAAATGGGTATCGTAGCAGCGTGTACCGGGGAGGATATTGGGAGGATGAGTTAATGTTTCCGAGGTCCTTTGTCAAGGGTAAAGTGCTGGGTCACTTAAATGCCGAGCCATCGAGCCCATGGGTCCAGAGTTCCGAGGGCTTCTCCCCATCCTGCTATTCCCGTGCAAATCTGGGAAGCTTCTCTGGACTGATTCCGCTTTCGGGCCGCTCAGGGCCAAAGGCCAAGCCTAGGGTGAGACTAGATGCCTTCCAGAGGGGCTGAGCCATGGGGGGGAGGGGGAGGAAGAACACTGGACTCGTGTTTGAGTCCTGCAACCCAGCACTTCCTGAGGTCCCCAGTGAGGGTCTCAGCTGGCGGTTCTGGGGGAGCGCCAGCTCTCTGCATTACCGCAGTCCGTCACTTAGAGTCCAAACGAGCCACGAAACAATCCGTTAAGCCTGGACTTTGGGATTTACTGATGAGGAAACTGAGGCTGGATGCCGTGTCCTGCTAGGAAGCGGCCAAGGTAAGATGGGAACCCAGACCCCGAGTCCCTCCCGCCCCGTCTGGCCCCGGACTGCGACACGCTCCTGCGTGGCGGCGCGGCCCAGGAACTCACCTTGTGTAATTGCGCCTTTTCGTAGAGGGCCATCAGGGCGGCGGAGGCCTGGTAGTAGGTCCGGATGCGGAGGGCGACGGCCTCGGGGCCGGCCTCGGGGCTCCGCTGCAGCAGGCGCCGGGTCATCGTGTCCGCCGAGCACTCCAGGCAGATCACCAGGTGGGGCTCTCCAATCTGGGGACACAGGGGGGCTCTCAGCTTCCCGCTGGGGAGCCCCGGCGCCTTGGCCTGGGAGAATATTCTACAGCCTCTGGGGGGAGCTCCCAGGCCTCTGCAAGAGCCCGGGCCCCCAGGGTGAAGAAGGACCTCAGAATTTAGGGGGGCAGATTGGACTTGGCCTTTGAACCCAGGTCCAAGTCCAAGGACAGAAAGGAGGCACGGTGAGGGAGCTCCTGGTGAGCGTGGGGCAGATACCTCCTTCCATCCGCCCCCTCCTCCCCAGGCCCCCTCCTCCCCACTGCCTCTGAGCAGTCCTCGGCCTGTTTCTTGTAATTGGCCGCCACGTGTGGACTGGGAGGATTCTGGGAAATAGGCCTTCGGGTCACACTGGCCGCAGGGTCGGAGCTTGGTCTTGGGCTTAGCCTGGGGAGACCTTGTCCAGGGACAGCTAGGGGTGGAAAATACCGAGAAGGTGCCTCCCCCTCGGCCCCTATCGGGCCCACCGGGTCAACGGAACCACCTTCTGGGGAGGAGAGAGTGTTTCCCCGCTTCAGACCACTGGCAGCTGAGGTAGGGGAGGCACCTGCACCAGATAGCCCCCAAGACCGCTGGTGCTCCAAGCGGGGGTCCCAGAGCTCTCTGGGGGGCCAGGAAGAGCTCCCTCCGGGCCTTGCGGTTTTTTGTTTTCCTGGTAGTCTGCGATTTAGAGCTAGAGTGAGGGCTCCATTGTATTCCAGCCTGGTGAGAACGGTCTGTGTTCAGTCCCTCACCCAGGAAGCATCTATTAAGCACCTGCTGTGTTCCAGGCCCTGTATTATGCAGCTGGGTGACGGGAAGACAAAAGCGAGTCCCTCTCCTGCCTCCCCTCTCCAGGGCTGGCCGGCAGTTAGAAAGATCGTTTCTCTGATGGAAAGTGTCCAGAGGGGGCAGCCAGGAGGGGAAACACGTTAGGATTTCGGGGGAGGCTGAGCCCGGATTAGAGCAGACTCTGACCCTGAGGAGCGTCCAAAGCCCATCAGCCCCGAGCCTTGTTAGTCTTGCTAGTCCTTAGGAAGGGCTGTGTTAGATACTGTGGAGAAGAGAGACCACTGGAGAGAAGGAGCTAAGGGGCAGGGCTACAAAACGTACTGGTCTCTACAGCCGGCTGTGAAAGTGGGAGGAGTCCTGCAGAAGGCGGGACCTTCACCAGGCTGTACCGTCCAATCATCTGGAAATCCCAAACTCAGTTCCTTCCTAAGGGGACTTAGTCTGACCACAAGAGCCAGCAAAACTTTTGCATCTTTTGAGGGTATGAAATAAATGCTGTCTTCCACCGGGCATGAAGCACTTGGATAGAGCATGTTAGCTGAATACTCTAAGTTTGAGTATGTTTCAGTGTAATTTTCTTTTATGAAATTTTCTATTGTGTCTATGATTTGCTCTTTGATTCTTCAGGATCTCCGATTACATTATTTTTTCAGAGCGCCTTTAAAGAAAATGATTTTTGTCACACTGTGATCAACAAAGGATGTGGTTAGTATTCTACTTTTCTGCATTGACTTAGAAAGTTTTGTGCCCCAATCCGTAAGCAAGTTTTTAGACCGGTGCCATGCACACTTGAGAATACGTGCACTCCGCTCTATTCCCATTCAGTATTTACCAGATATCTGTTATCTCTACTCTTTCTGGAATTCTGTTCAGGGCCTTTTTGGCTTGTTTGCTTGTTTTTTCTTGGGTTTGTCTAGATCGGACAGGTCTACACAGAGGCCTCCACTTGATCATTTCACTATTTCTCCCTGCAGTTTGATGGACTCTACCTCTAAGGATTTAGAATATATTTATAATCATTCACTGATACTGGCTCATCATTAATGAATCCTTCAAGCATAACATTATTTCCTGGTTCACCCGCAAATAAGTAAGAACGGATATTGCAACCTTGTCTGAAATCATGACGATACCCTTGCTTTTGGAGTTCACGTGAAGCGTCATGGCCCGCACCGCAGCTCCTGAATCCTGGGCCCAGAGCACAGTGGGGGCCCTGGGGCTCCAATCTGCTCTGCGGTGGGAGCTGAGTCCTCTGACCTACACGGCCTAGTCATACATTCAAGGCCACAGCTTTCCTAGAACTTGGGGCAGGGGCAGACCAGACTCAGCCCCCAGGAAGGGTCTCGGGACCTCGGCCTCCAGAAGGAGGAGAACCGGGCAGAAGTCCCCTTCCCGGATTCTTTCTGGGCCACTCCATCCTTCAGGAGTTAGTAGAAAATGAAAACTGTGAATCACGGGACCTCACCCTGCGCTTAAACTCTTCCCCCTGCTTCACTTCCTGGGGGTAGCCTTGGATCAAGAAACCCTTCGTGTCTCCTCCAAGATGGGCAGCCATGGCTTCCTTCAGGAGTTCCAGGATGGTGTCCTGTGGGAAAGAGAAGACCTTGAAAATGCAGGAAAATGCAGAGGAGGTGACAATACCAGAAGTTCTTGCTTCTGGGGTGTGGGGAGGAGCCAGGGAACGTCCCAAGGGACTCTAGACCCTTCATAACCAACAGCAGGTGGAACAACTTCTATTTTCCCTGAAGGCAGTAGGGAGCCATCTCAGAATTGGGAACGGGGGTGTGCAATGGGCATTTTCTGGGAGTTTTATTGGTCCCGTAGATCAAGGAGGAGACCAGACCTGGGAAAGGGTTGGTTCCCTGCCAGTCAGGAGGGAAGGCAGGGCTCCCCTTGGAGAGCCGCCTTAGGCCGGAGCTTCTTGGTAAGGCTGCCCTCCCCCTCCTGGCAGGCAGGGAAGTCCAAATTGGGGGTGGGGGCTTTGTGGAAGCCACTCCCAAGATGGAAAGTCGGAATTCTTTCATCTGGGCCGTGCTATTGCACGAGTGCCTTTGCTCCCCCAGGGGTGACCGCCCCCGTCCTCCCTCCCCCTTCCTCCCAGGGTATATCCGCTGGCCAGGAGCACCCCCGTTCCCCCCAAGCTGGTCATCAGGAAAGGCGACAGTTTACACCTTAGCGTCTACTGAAGCCCCCGCTGGCTTGCTGGGGATCTTCCAGAGCACGGCCTGGAACCCCGTTCTCTTTCCATTGTCTGAAAAGAGCTGCAGGAACGGGGCTGATTCTTCTGGAGGTGGAGGAGGGCAGGGATGGGGGTGCCCTCGAGGCTGGGTGTGCTCTGGGTGGTTCCATTTCTGCCCACGCCATGCAAGTCCCCTCTGCTTCCCCCTACAGGCTCCTACACTGGCTGCTGCTGGGGGACCAATGTCTCTGGGGGAGATGGGTGTTTGGGGTAGGGTATCCTCCTTGCCCGGGCTAGGTCCCACGTTGGGAGATGATGGGGGGCTGATTCCCTGGAGGTTGGAGGACATGGGGGGCCCTAAAGCGAAGTGGGCGCCGGGCGCTCCCGGCTCAGCCTATGCAGCGTGGGCTCCCTCTGCCTCACTCGGGTGTCCCGCGCTGGCTGCTTACCGCAGGCACCGGCTCCCCCCGCTCCAGGGGCTCCCCGATCAGCAGGCTTCTCTCGGACCCCGAGGCCAGCTCGTCCCGCAGCAGCTCCGTGGGGGAGATGCGCGTGAAGCCGTATTTCTGCACTAGCTTCTCACACTGGGTTGCTTTGCCAGAGCCGGGACTACCTGGAAGAAGGAGAAGGAGAGACCGGGTCAGGCTTCCTGGGTCCGGACTGAGGGAGGCATCCTGGACCAGACTGGGGCAGGTGTCCCATCCCAGACCAGGGACCATTCCCTCCCCCGCCCTTTTCCTGTCCCATAGGCAAAGTTTTCTCCGAGGGACGGCTTTTTCAAATTTAAAAACAAGCTAGAAAGAACTCGACAACGCGTTTTTTACAGTAGAATGAAAGGAACTAGAGGAAAGGATTTTTCTTCTTTTCTAAAAAAGCCCCGCCAGCGAGGCAGCTTCGGCCACCAAAAGCACCTTGCTCCCATCCTTGAGCCATGGCAGAGATCTAGCCGAGAACGCTTTTGTTTACTCCATTTTATTTTGTGGTCTCCAGAAGAAGCAGCCACACTTCCATCTTGCCCGGGCCACTGGGGGGCTCCCTTGCCTTCCCAGCCGTCCATGGCCACTCTGGGAGGTGAGACGCTTTGCGGGGGCTGGCAGAAGGAATTTCCCCCCTGGGAGTTCCCTCCACTAAGTTGTAAGTTCAGACCCAGTTTCATGTATGTGGCTACAGAGCTACCTGTGGCTAGATGTTACTTCCTGGGTGTAGCCGCACAAATACAGAGAGCCTTGGCAGGAACGGAGCCTGCTGGTTCTCCAAAATCTTAGCATTTCAAAGCTGTGGAGAAAGGAGCCCGGCTGCTGCCCTCCGCTCTGTGTGTCTGGGAAGCTCTGCTGAAACAGTCCTCCCAAACGGCCCCGGCTGTCCTCCTGCCCCTAATGATGGGCGCCGGCCCACTCACCAAACCCTTGTTTGCCGTTCCGAAGGGAGCCCAGGCTTCCCCTTCTCCCCCATCCTTTCATCTCCTCTACTGGGCCCTCATGAAAAGTCCTGGCTGGTACTTTGCCCAAGTCAGAACTGTTCTAGCCAATTTGCCAATTTGCGGTCTCCAGGCTCGGGGACTCACCCTCACCAACGGGCAGCGCCTCCACTCCCTCTCCTGCCCTTCTCTTTTTAACCCCCCACAAACCAGCCTCTGACCCTTTGAAACCCCTCTCTGCCGAGTGAGGAGGGTCTCTGAGCCGCCAAACTGACTCTGCCCTCTCCTCGATGATCTCTTCTCTCCAGGCTCTGGGGCTGGTTTTCTTCCTGCCTGGCTAACCTTTCCTCAGGGGCCCTCCTCCAGATCCTGCCCTTTAACCCTCGGTGTCCCTCGGGGTCAGTCCCCTCCTCTCTCCTCCCTTTGTACTGCTTCACTTAGTGATCTCAGCAGCTGCCCTGGATTTAATGACCATCTCTATGCTGTTAATTCTCCAACCTGCCTTTCCGGTGCCAGTCTCTCAGCCGACCTTCATTTCTCTCTCCCCAACTGCCTTTCAGACACCTCAAACTGAATGTTCGGTGGGGCATGTCCAAAATGGAGTCATCGCCTTTCCCTTAACCTTCCCCATTATGGGAATGCCCCTCTCCTCCTCCCACTTCCTTGGGCTCCCAGACATCCCGGGGCCTTTAATCTCCCATGTCTAACCTGTTGCCAAAGCCTGGTGATTTCACCGGGCAGCATCTCCCAGTATAGCACCCCCCCCTCCTCTGACGCCGCCCCCACCCTCATGCAGCCTTCACCATCTCAGGATGGTGGGCAGGGTCTGCTGGTATCTCCCCACTCGGTCCTTTCTCCATTTAGCCACAAAGGCCCCCTCAGAGAAGACTGGCGTTGTCGCTGAGCATTGCGGGTACCCAGAGAACTTACTGATCACCTCATTTTTAAAATGTTGCGGAGGCAATGGAGGGAGCTGCAGAAACCCGGGCTAGTGGGGGGGGTGGAGGGGGGACAACTGGGCATGGAGAGGGGCGTGCCGCAGAAAGGGAGGGAAGCATCTGCTGAGGGGCTTTCTTGGAGAAATGGGCAAGAATAATTATCCCGAAGTCTGCCCAGTGCAATGAGCCGCCCCACCAAGGAGACCGAGTTCTACGAGTAAGACTGCCAAAAGCACGGTGATTTATGGCTCTTGGAGGTTTCTGAAGCACCGTGCAAATATTATTTCAGATTCTTACAACAGCTCTGTGAGGGAGGTGCTCTTGTTTGCATTTTAAAGGTAGGAAAAGGGTCGGGAAGCAGGGAAGGTCACACAGCTGGTAAGGGTTTGAGGATGGATTTGAACTCGGGCCTTCCTAACTCCGGCGCTGGAGTTCTAGCCCCTGGGTCACAAGCTAACGGTTGACGTCCTTCCTCTTCACCAGATACACATGGAGGGAGATGTCTAACCACCGGATTAAAATGGGCGTTACTCTGTAAATCCGAATAGAAGGATGATGGGTGATTGCGAGCAGGAACATCTCGTAAAACAGAGACAAGCAGCAGAGAGTAAAACCAAGTTTTAAAAGTTATGGGGAATTAAAGAACAAAATGCTAATGAAGATGGTCTAGCTGCCAGACGGAAAACTATATCATAAAGCAGTGGTCAGCAAAACCATTGGTCCTGGCTAAGAAATAGAGCAGTTGATCAGTGGAATAGGTTAGATCCACAGGACAAAATAGTCGATAACTTTAATAATCTAGTGTTTGACAAATCCCCAAACCCCAGCTTTTGTGATAATGATTCACTGTTTGACAAAAATTGCTGGGAATATTGGAAATTAGTATGGCAGAAACTAAGCATTGACCCACACCTAACATATACCAAGATAAGGTTGAAATAGATTCATGATTTAGACATTGAGTGATATTCTAAGCAAAGTAGAAGAACATAGAATAATTTACCTCTCAGATTTGTGGAAGAGGAAGGAATTTGACCAAAGAAGAACTTGAGATCATTATTGATCACAAAATAGAAAATTTTGATTATATTAAATTAAAATACAGGCAAGATTAGAAGGGAAAATTTTTTACATTTAAGGGTTCTGATAAAGGCCTCATTTCTTTTTTTTCCCTTTCAAAATCTTTTTTTAAATTTTTATTTTATTTTATAATTATATATTATAAAATATTTTGACAGTATATATGCATGAGTAATTTTTAAAATAACATTATCCCTTGTAATCATTTTTCCAGATTTTCCCCTCCCTACCTCTATTCCCTCCCCTAGATGACAGGCAATCTCATACATTTTACATGTGTTACAGTATAACCTAGATATAATATATGTGTGTAAATCCCATTTTCTTGTTGGACGTTAAGTATTGGATTCCAAAGGTATAAGTAACCTGGGCAGACAGATATTAGTGCTAACAATTTACATTCACTTCCCAGTGTTCCTTCTCTGGGTGTAGTTGTTTCTGTCCATCATTGATCAATTGGAATTGAATTAGCTCTTCTCTATGTTGAGGATTTCCACTTCCATCAGAATCCATCCTCATATAGTATCGTTGTTGAAGTGTATAATGATCCCCTAGTTCTGCTCCTTTCACTCAGCATCAGTTGATGTCTCTCCAAACCTTTCTGTATTCCTCCTGCTGACAGGATGACAGAACGATAATATTCCATAACCTTCATATACCATAATTTACCCAACCATTCTCCAACTGATGGACATCCCTTCATCTTCCAGCTTCTAGCTACTATGAAAAGGGCTGCCACAAACATTTTGGCACATACAGGTCCCTTTCCCCTCTTTAGTATTTCTTTGGGATATAAGCCCAATAGCAAAAGGCCTCATTTCTAAAGTATAGAGATAATTGACTCAAATTTATAATAATTCAAGCCATTTTTCAACTGATAAATGGTCAAAGGGTTATGCACAAACAATTTTCCAATGAAGAAATTAAAACCATTTTTAGTCATATGAAAAAATGCTCTAGATCACTATTGATCAAAGAAATGCAATTAAGGCAACTCTGAGATACCCCTCAGATTGGTTAAGATGACAGGAAAAGATAACGATGAATATTGGAGGGCATGTGGGAAAGCTGGGACACTAATACATTGTTGGTGGAGTTGTGAATGGATCCAGCCCTTCTGGAGAGCAATCTGGAACTATGCCCAAAAGGTTATCAAACTGTGCACACTCTTTGACCCAGCAGTGCTACTCCTGGGCTTCTATCCCAAAGAGATTTTAAAGCAGGAAAAGGGAGCTGGATGTGCAAGAATGTTTGTGGCGGCCCTCTTTGTAGTGGCCAGAAACTGGACTCTGAGGGGAGGCCCATCAATTGGAGAATGGCTGAATAAATTATTATGGAATATTCTTGTTCTGTAAGAAACGGCAGCAGGAGGATTTCAGAGAAGCCTGGAGAGACTGACAGGAGCTAAAGCTGAGGGAAGTGAGAAGAACTAGGAGATCATACATGGCAATAACAAGATTATGCAATGATCAATTCTGATGGACGTGGCTCTTTTCAGCAGGTGATTCAGGCCAGTTCCAATGATCTTGTGATGAAGAGAGCCATCTGCCCCTAGAGAGAGGATTGTGGGGACCGAGTGGGGATCACAACATAATATTTTCCCTCTTTTTGTTGCTGCTTGCTTTTCTTTCTCATTTTTCCTTTTTTTTTATCTGATTTTTCTTGGGCAGCATGATAATTGTGGAAATATGTATAGAATTGCACATGTTTAACATATATTGGATTGTTTGCCATCTAGAGGAGGGGTAAAGGAGGGAAAAAATTGGAACACAAGGTTTTGCAAGGATGAATGTTGAAGATTATCCATGCATATGTTAAAAAAAAAAAAGCTTTAATTTAAAAAAAAGAAGGAAAAAAAAAAAAAAAGAAAATGAAGGGGAGGCTCCTCACTCCTCCCCATGGCTCCACCCATGGAAAATGCAAAGAGAAATCGTTATGACAGGAATTTTGCTGCCCCAATTTTACACTCGTGTGTATGGCTGTGACCGCTGTCAAGATATTTGAGGGAGTACAAGCCAAGATGAGGTGGGAATCAGGGGCAAAACTCTGTGGGAAGAGGGAGGACCACTGGAGTTAGAAATGTGACTGAACTGAAAGAGCTGGCCTGTTTATAACAATGAACCAATCTGGAATCGTTTTCTCTCATGCTGCTCCTTAGCGCCGCCATATCCTCCCTCAGTTATTCTGATCTGCTAATGATACCGAGAGCAGGGATAGCTCCCTTTTCTGGCGTCCCTTTATTTACACAGAACAAAACACCCCCCCCCCCCCAACGTCACCGAGGATGGATTGTATTATCCGCAGTGAGGGGACGTCCTAAGTCGGCCAGGAATTATGAACTTCAGGAACAGGACCACCCCACAAACTTTCCTTTGGAGCAGACAGCGGGAGTGGGGCGGGATGGGAAAGAAAGAAGACACTTCCCGTTTGAAAGAATGTTCAGTGAGGAGAAAGTTCAACAACGATGGAACGTGCCCATCATGGATACTCCTGGTAGTCTCCCTATTGGGGTCCCATTCTTTGACCATCTGTGTCCCAGCAGAAACCAGGACTTCCTTCCCTGCTTTCCCCCTCTGCCAGAGGAGCCAGAAACTGGGCGACTTTGCCACTTGTGGATGCTATGCCGCTCTGCTCCTGTACAGCACTCCTTCCTCCCCATTTCCACTGCCAACTTAATGTGCTATCTTTCCTGTTAGAACGTACGCTCCTTGAGGTCAAAGATGTCCTCTGCTTAGCATAGTATCAGATCTGTCTCTTTCTTTCTCTCTGTCTTTCTCATCCAGCCATCCATCCATCCATCCATCTACCTATCTATGTATCTATTTATCCACCCATCATTCTATCATATCTCTCTCTCTCTCTCGTTCTATCTGTTTTCTATCATCTATCTATCATTCTTTCTCTTTCTATCTATCATTCTTTCTATCTCTCTATCATCTATACATCTATCATCTATCCATCTATCTGTCTGTCTATCTATCATCTATCCATCTATCCATCTATCTATCCATCTATCTATCTATCTATCCATCTATCTATCTATCTATCTATCTATCTATCTATCTATCTATCTATCTATCATTCTATCTATCTCTCTATCATCTATACATCTATCCATCTCTCTATCTCTCTATCTATCTATCTATCTATCTATCTATCTATCTATCTATCATTCCATCATTTTATCTATCTATCATTCCATATTTTTACCTGCCTGTCTCGGCTCTTTGGCATCCAGGGCAAATGGATGGAGGGGGGATCATGAGCAAGATGAACACAAGATTTTACTCCAATCCAAGGTCCCACCTGAGACCGCTCGGGAGGCGACTGATAACGGAATCTGGCGGTGGAGAGACGTGGCTACGAGGGAGGGGAAAAGCTGGAGGTGAAGACTGCAGCCATTTCTGGACGGGGGCAGTAAGCCTGCGGGAGGGAGCCTCGGCGAGGAGAGAAACAAAACGGGTCTGGGTGGGGTGAAAAGTCCTCGATGGGAAGCCGGCAGGCGCCATGATCAGGGCGCTGGATTGCTCGTCAGGGGACTTGGATCACCACTGGGACTCAAATCCTGGCTAAGTCAGAGAGCCTCAGGCTCCCCCTCTGTAAGGTGGGGATGACAGTGCCTGCGTTACTTCATGGGGCTGGAGCTCCCGGCAGGAGGGATGGGAGCAATCTGATGACTGGAATTCGCCGTTAAAATAGCGCAGTGGAGGAAGCCTCCATTTGCTTTAGAGAGAGCTTTAAGGGCGGGAAAAGTGTCAAGAGGAATGACCACTGGGCCGGAGGCAGTGCCCAGGAGCCGCTGCCCGGTGGCTGAGGAAGCGAGCTGGGCGCCCTGATGGGCCGCCTCCCCTTGGGGAGACCCTCCGCTGCCATGGCCTGGGCAGCTGGAAGGAATATTGGGGGGCAGCCCCCGACAGATGAGGAACCGGAGGCCCGGAGCGGCCCAGGGCCTCGGCCAGTCTGCGGCCACGGGAGCGCTGACGCTCGGGGCCCCGAGGCTGCCTCGCTCCTCGGGGGCCTTTGGCGTGGAGAGCTGGAGGGGGGCAGGGGGCAGCCGGAGGCCGTTTCTGTGGGCTGACCGCTGCGCCCCCAGAAGTTCTTCCTGGCGGGGGCTGGTCCTCGGCCCCTCGCCTGGCGTTCAGGGCCCTTCCCCGGGGCCCGGGGAGGCAGCACACGGCGGGGGGGGGGGGGGGGGGCAGGGACAGTGGAGGGGATCCCCGAGAACCCGGGGCGGGGGGCGCCAGGAACCGGGCGCCCTGGGACGGGGCTGTGGCAGGGGGTCCGCCCGCCTTCCCTTGGCACGCGCCCACTGCAGAGGGCGCCCCCCCCCACCCCCAGCGGCCGCGGCCGCCCTTGCTTTACGGGCCCCACGCCCGAGCTCCTGGCAGGACCCGCGCTGACCGCCAGAGGGCGCCCCAAGCCAGTGTTCGCTCGGGCCGGCGAGGTTAGGAAGCTCAGATCGTGGGGCAGGCCCGGGCCGCGTGATCAGGACCCTTTGGGAGGCACCGAGGGGCGCCGGGCGGGGAAAGCCGGGAGGATCGAGTTCAGCCCCTTCCTGGCCGTGTCCCCGCTGGCCCCAGGTCCGAGCCATTCCCCCCCCCCCCAGCGGGCGCCCCCCAAGACCTTGTCCTCCCCCCTCGTGCTCCCCTCCCCCAGCTCACACGGCAGAGGGCCTATCCCAGAATCCCCGAGAAAAGCAGGGACGCACAGGCAGTAGGCGCCGGGGGAGGACATCGGTCGGTCAGTCAGTGAACCTTTAGTAGGCGCCTACTGAGTGCCACAGGAGAAGGGAAGGAGGCTCGGCCCCAGAGGCCGGAACCGGGAAGGGGCCAAGAGCTTCCCCCGGCGGGCTGCGGTCCAGCGCGGCTTGGGCTGTGACCCTGAGGGCCCCTGCCGTACACTGCGGGGACTAGGAGCAGAAGGGACCCGGCTACTCCTGCCGGGGCGCAGCGGCCCCGGCTGCCGAGCTCTGGGCGGCCACGCCCCGGGGGCCGGGGAGGCTCTCCGCTGCCTGGGCGCGTTTTGGCCGGGCACTCAATGCCACGGAAACAGGCGCCCGCCCGCGCCCCGCCGTCCGTCTCCGGCCAGGCGGCAAAGGGAGGAGGCGGCGGAGCAGTGAGGCTCCAGAGGAAAGTGCGGGAGAGAACTAGAGCCCCGGGCTCGGACTGCAGCTTGGGAACCCCGGACCGGCTGGGCGCCGCCAGGGAGCAAGTCCTTGGGGACTGAAGATTCGGAAAATCCCGGCAGGATGAGGAGCTGGACAGAGGCCCTTTCTCCCACTAACCGCCCCTGGGCGTTCTGGCTCTGCTGCGAGACCCCAACACCCAGTGCTGTCTGCCTAATGAGGGCTTTCCCGAAAACCCACAGAGGGCGGGCCTTCCTCCCGCGTTCACCGGGCCCAGCATGGGGCGTCCTCCTCAGAGAAGGGCAGTGCCCTGGGAGCAGCGCAGAACCGAGGGAGCTCAGAGGAACTTGTGCCCTCGCCGTGTGACCCGGGAGCATGGCGCGTCCTCCTCAGAGAAGGGCAGTGCCCTGGGAGCAGCGCAGATCCGAAGGAGCTCAGAGGAACTTGTGCCCTCGCCGTGTGACCGGGAGCATGGCGCGTCCTCCTCAGAGAAGGGCAGTGCCCTGGGAGCAGCGCAGATCCGAAGTGGCTCCGAGAACCACGAGATGCCCCAGGCTGCACAATCCGCCCCAAGTGTGGCGGGGCCTATTTGTGCCTGGCCTGTGGTAGAGCCTCCAAGCCGCCCTCTGTCTGCTCCGCCACAGCCGGACACTCGGTAACTTGACCCCAAGCCCACACTATCTTTTGGAGCTTCTTTGAGAATGAAGAACAGCCGATCCTTTTTGTGCGCAGGCCTTGGCATGACGATGGGCACAGAGTCAGTGCGTGTAATGCTTCTTCTCTAAAGTATAATGTTCTCTGGTTGCTTCTGGGGGCAGCCTTCCTTTCACTTCAGGGTAATAATCACCTCAAATGCGGCCAGGAGTTAAAGTCCTTTACTGTCTCTTTCCAAACCTTGCCTCCTTCACTGGGGGCTGGCTAGTTTTCTGGAGGCCTTCCGGATCCTGGTTCTCCCGCATAATCACACATCATTTCATTCACTAGAGGATACAAACTAGCATTCTAATAACCTTCTCCTGAAAATGGTCATGTTGTACTTGTGAATCTCCTTGACTGAATCCCGGCTCTAAATCTCCCGAAGTCCCCAGCAGCACAAGGTGGACGTTGGAGGGGGGGGGCTTGTGGGCTTCTGACTTGTGAACCTCCTGGGAGTCCATCCTCGGTGAGGCTCCTAGCTCATAGATGCTTTCTGAAGGTGTTAATGTGAATACTAATGTGGAACTCCTTTAAAGGGTGAACTCTAATGTGAACTCTTTTAAAGATGTGGACTAAGCACATAAGCATTAGCGCCTTGTTCTGGCCCATAACAAACATCTACGCATCCAGTGCTGGGGATGCTGGAGACGCCCGGACGGGCCTGATCTCTAAGAGCTTTGGGGACTTTTTGATGCAATTCTCACACGTTGGGTATTGTTGCGACCTCAGTGGCTGATTCGTCCTTGGTTGTAAAAGGCAGCGCAGAAGAAGACTTTCTCTAACTCTGCTGCTGTGCTGGGTAGTGAAGGTCGGGTCTTAGTTAGGGGTTGTAGAGGCTCAGCCACAGTCTGTCCTACCATCCACCTTCCAAATTAGTCTCCTTAGTGGCTCTTCTCAACAGTGACATGATTCAGGCCAGTTCCAATAGACTTGTGATGGAGAGAGCCATCTGCAGCCAGAGAGGACTGTGGGGACTCAGTGTGGCTCACAACATAGGATTTTCACCTTTTTCGTTATTGTTTGCTTGCTTTTTTCTTTTTTCCTTTTTGTTCTGATTTTTTTGTGCAGCATGATAAACGTGGAAATATGTAGAGAAGAGTCGCACTTGTTGAGCCTGTAGTGGATTATCTGCTGTCTAGTGGAAGGCGGTGGGAAGGAGGGAGGGGGAAAATTGGGGAGGCAAGGTTTTGCAAGGATGCATATTTTGAAAATAAAAAGCCATTAGTTAAAGCAATTAGTCCATTAAAGAAATCAGTCTCCTTAAGGTGTGCTCATAGGCAAATGATAATAGTAACAATAACAACAGCGCACATTTTTAGGGCAAGACACTTAGCCACTTTACAGATATCACCTCCTTTAACCCTTCCAATGCTCCTGTGAAGCAGGTACTCTTATTATCTCCATATTACAGTTGAGGAAACTCAGGCAGGTGGTGATTGTGACTTGCCTGTGATTGTGTCTGAGGTCAGATTTGAACTCTATCCTCTGAGCCACTACCTGAACTTTGTAGCCATTTCCACTGAAATTCATGACTTTGCCCACACAGGCTCCCCTTCAGGACTGTCATCCGCTCATTCACCGTCGCTTTTCCTGTCCTGTCATCTGTAATGGACTCTTTGTAGAAAGACATTTTTAGAAGAATAGAATAAGTGCCTAGGGTTACAAAGGAAGTCAGTTATATGAAATGTTTTTGAAAAAGCCAACTTTGGGAGCCGAGTTCTAGCACAGTCATCAGTGCCAGTAACTCTACTGTTTTTACTTTTCATTACTTGAGCTCCTTTTAGATTTCTTTGGAGTACTCATTCTCACAGATCTTAACATAATAGCAGATTGCTCAAATTTACGATCAAGTACTAACCATTCCCAACTGTCGCATTCAGCCAGGGACGGTTGGCTGTCTTTTTCAGTTATGATGTAATGTCGCCCCAAATGTCTTTTGACAGGTGGCATTAAAAAATACTCTTTCATGGCTTCTTAGTCCATTGGGGAAGGCCAAGCATCAGCTTCTAGGGTGTTGTCCCACACCCTTTTAGGTCTAATTTGGGGTCTAACTTTTACTGTAACTTTATAATTTTCCCCAGGGCATGATTATTTTTTAAAAATAATTTTTACTAAATGCTTTCCAAGGCTCTGCAGAAAGATTGAGTTTGCAGTTCCACTGACAATGCATGAGTGTGCCAGCCTCCCCACAAACTGTCCTTAAAGAGTTCTGCACCTAGAATTTTTGTTGAGGGCTACTTTAAGGTCACTCTAATTTGCATCTCTTTGATAATGAAGAAGGTTATCACCTCTGACTAATTATCAGCTCTCTCTGTTTCCCCTTTTGAGATTTGCCATTCCTATGGATTGGCCATTTATCCATGCAAACAGCAAGCTGCCTGAGACTTTTTGACCCTGGCAGTCTCACTCAAGCCTTCCAGATCTGCAGCTTAATGTTCAGAGCTCGACACAATTCCACTCCCCACGCTCCATCACATCCATTCCCAGGGGACACCTTTGCTTTCCTAAGGCTTCCCTGATGCTCCAGAGTGAGACGGAGCCCAGTCCAGTCCAGGCAGAAAGAAGCATCCTGCTCCAAAACGCCTGAAGAGCTGTCACCTGTCCAGCAGCCTCAGGCAGTCTGTCCCTAGTACACACACATACAGCTCCAGTTGTTAGGAAGGTTTTCCTGTCATCAGTGCCAAATTTCCTGGCTACAACGTCCCCTTGTGGCTGTGGGGGCCAAATGCTTTTACAAACATGATCTCATTTGATCTCACAATAACCCTGGAAGAGTTCCCCATTTTTGTAAATGATCCCCATTCTACAGATGAGGAAACTTAGGCAGGCAGCACTTCTTCCCTTGCTCGGGGTCCTACAACAGGTAAGCTTTGAGGACAGACTGGAAGTCACATTCTGAGTCCATGCTCTGCCCACTGCACCACCAGGCTGCTGAGTCTATTGTGTGGGAGGTTAACTCCTTGGCTACTTTATGGAGATACATTGACATTGAAGATGGCAAGGCACTAAGGGCAAGGTACCATACTGGTAGGGAGACGCAGGGAGAACACTCACAGAGGATGACCCTATAGAGATTCCTGGGGCCTCTAACATCATTTTGTTGGAGGAGAGCGGGGACTGAGCCACACCCAGCTGGGTGACCTTGGGTCATTTATAGAGTCATTTCAGGACTCAGTTTCTCCAAATGGACCGTGAGGGGTCAGAGTAGATGGTTCTAAATCTAGGACCCTAAGAGTCCTATGACCTGGTAAGTGATGAATTGATGCAGTGGCCAGAGCAGCAGCCTTAGAGTCTAGAAGACACTTCCTAGCAAGTCACTTCACCCCATTTGCCTGTTTCCTGGTCTATAATAGGAGCTGGAGAAGGAAATGGCAAACCACTTCAGTACCTTGCCAAGAAAACCCCAAATGGGGTCACAAAGAGACACATACAGCTGTAAATGACAACAACTAAAGTTCAGAGGTCACTATCGCCAAACTTGGGGGATTTTAACCCAAGAACTTGAGATTTTGGAAATGAGGTTTTTTTTTTGTTTTTTTTTTTGGATGTTTTTTGTTTGCATTTTTAAAAATTCATTTTCTTTCCTTTTTGATCTGATTTTTCTTGTGCAACAAGAGAATTGTATAAATATTTACACCTATTGGATTTAACATATTTTAACATGTACAACATATATTGGGGGCAGCTAGGTGGCACAGTGGATAGAGCACCAGCCTTGAAGTCAGGAGGACCTGAGTTCAAAGCTGATCTCAGACACTTAACACCTTGGAAATGAGGTTTGACACTATCATATTAAAAACCAAGCTCAAACCCAAGCTTGTGACAATATGTTAAGCCCAGGCTTCAGAACCTGGATGTGTGGTACTCACCAATCACGAAAATGATCTTGGACTTCTTCAAGTCTTCTGCAAAATCTGTCACATTAAAACATTGGAAAATGATTTGGCTGGAAAGGCTCGTTTGGAATCATGATTTTTAGTGCCTAAGGCATCTAGAAGCCTAAACCCGTTGGGTGCTTTGTTCCTGATCCTATAAGAAGGCAGGGTCTTCCTCGTCATTCTGAGGGACAAGGAGCCAGGATAGGGAAGGCTGCCGGCGCCATTTTGCAGGGACCTCTCCCACACCGTCCTGGCTGCACTGGCCCCATCCTGCCTTCAGTGCCCTTGTGCTGCCTTTGCCTTGGACTCCCCAGCTTGGATTGCTCCTGGGAAGGGTCCTATGCATAGATTGTTCCCTTTTTCTCCCATGTCTGCCGAGGGATCCAGGCCCTCAGGTCTTGGCTGGGGCAGCTTATTGGGGAATCCCACCATTGAATGCTGGAAGGGACCTCAGCAGCCATCCAGGAATAGCCACACCTGAATAAGACTCTCCCTCATCTCTTCTTTATTTGTCTGGGGTGGGGGTAGAGGGGGGATCTCCAGAACAGAATGGGAGAGCTTCACTTTAAGCTCCATATCCCTACCCAGCACCTGCCCCAGTGCCTTGCATAGTGTAGATTCTTAATAATGAAAGGACATATGAATATATTTTATCATTGAATGAAACCTACCTTCCATGATGTCCTCCTCAAAAATGTTGATCTCGTCGTCTCCCTGAAAAGTGAAATAATTTGCAAATTGAAAAATATTTATCATAAAAATGAGCTTAACATGGCCACAGAAAAACACTCTGAGAGTTTAACCCTGAGCTATTTCCACGTCCTTCATGATCATGAGCAGGGGCAGGGACGGATGGTTGGAAACTTCCAAATGGGATGTTCTGGTTCTCATAGATTCTCAATGGTGAGGAGCCTGGGTGGTCTCCCAGATCCCTCCCTGTGGTGTAGCGCTCTCCAACGTCAGCCAGACCAGCTGTGGGCCAGCACTCCAGCCGCATCTGGTGGAGGGCCTGCCTATGTACTCACCAGGTGACCCAGAGAATATTTCAGTTTTTGTTTCTTTTTTGCTAAACTCCCTCCTGTATCTCCAAGAGGTCTAGAGATACAGGGTCATCTTATGAGCATGAAGCAGAAATTATGAGGACTTTTCTATTCCTAAGTCACATTGAGGATTGGGGCACAGGTCTTGTTCTTTGTTCCTTCTGATACCTTGCTCAAGACGGATTTTAACTCCCCTGAGATAGGGTGCAGAACATTCAGTAGAAGAGAATGAATGTCAGGGCAATAAATTGTCCCAGGTTTGTTTGTTTGTTGTTTGTTTTTGTCTGAACTCCCTGGAAAAAGATGAAAAAAATTTGAGATTGATAATGATAACAATGCTAAATATCATAGCATTTTTTTATATATGGCTTCACTTGAGCCTCCTAACAACCATCGAGGTTATAGCAACTGCAAGATTGCTCATCTCATTTTTACAGAAGAATAAACTCAGGTTCAGAATTTTGGAAATTTGCCCATGTTTGTGCAGCTAGTCCGTGTCAGAGAGAGCATGGAACTCAGGCCCTGCGGCCTCCTGCCCTAGGTCCAGGATTTCTGGGGGCAAGGAGCCCTGAATGACTCTGAAGACTTTTACAAAGCTGTAGGCCTAATTCAAGCCTGACTAACAACTTTTGGATGACATCCAGCAGGTGCTGAAGCAAACTAGAAAAGTGAGGGAGTCTCATTGGGGGAAGGGCTGGACAAGCTACAGTAGAAGGATAGAATGAAATATAGCTGTGCCCTGAGGCAAGTCCAAAGGAGACTGAGGGAACTTCTGCTGATAATGAATGGTAGCCCCAGATATGGCCCTGGGCAAGAAGGAATCAGCACACTCTAGTAAGTGCAGAATCAGGGAGGCGCTGCAGGCTGCTGGCACTTCCAGGAGGGTGTAGTTCTTGGTTTTGGTTCCAGGTGTAAAGGGCTAGAACTGAGCAAATGCACTTGGATAATGGAGCACGTGAAACTCATTGCCAATTGGACAATTCTCTATTAACATGTTTGGAGGATGACCGATCCAGCCAGCACTGAATAGTTGGGGGATCGGTGGGTGTGGACAAAGAAGGTGAAGTGACATGAGTGGGTGGAATAGGAGGAGATTGATTCATTCTCTTGGCGTGGAGAGAGAGGAAGGCGGTGTGGAGATTGCTGGATCTAATCCCCTGACAGCAACCGCAAAAGACCAAGAATAAAAACTTTTAATTATCCTGACTCCAGCTGATTCTAAGAGATGCAGGGTCCCAACATCCAGGCTAGGGGGAGAATTTAAAAAGGACCCGAGGCTAGAGGTACCATCCCTTATCCCCCATGATTAGTTTATAATAAGTGATTTTATATAATGATTATAATAACAAGCTGCTAAAAATTAAGAAATGAGCAGGCAAAGGAGAAAGAGCCCAATCATAGAAAGTTGCTATGGGAATAGAGAAGATTAGGATTCATCTTTAGAGGAGGATAAAGTAAAAAAAAGTCTTTTCCATCCCAAAGAGTAATGTGAAATAGTCCCTGGCCCAACTAGAATTTTTAGAAGACTTTAAAAAAGACTTTAAAAATCAACAAGAAAGATTGAGGAAAAAAGGAAAAAAAGAACAATCCAAGGAAGCCAAGAAGTTTATGAAAAGACAGTTAACCAACTACAAAAGGAGATCCAAAATCTTAAGAAAGAAAACAACTCCTTGAAAACCAGAATTGGGCAAGGAGAAGCCAACAACATTATAACACCAAGAAATAATAAAACAAAATAAAAGAATGAAAAAAACATAAAAGGATGTGAAACATCTCATAAACAAAAACTGATTTGGAGAAGAGATCAAGAAGAGACACCTAAATATAATTAGATTACTTAAAAAGCTGAGATCGAAAAAAGACTTGATACAATAATACAAGAAATAAAGAAAATTGCTCTGAAGTTTTAGAACAAAAGGGGAAAGTAGAAATAGAAAAAAAATCCACTGATTATAACATGAAACAGAACCTCCCCCACGTTGGGCGCCAAAATGTAATGTTCTGTTTCTCTAAAATGTAATCGTTTTCTTGGGGGCAGGTTTCGTTTCAGTTCAGTTCAATAATCCCAAAATGCAGCCAGGAGTTAAAATCCAGATCCTTTATTGTGTCCTTTAAAATCCTGAATCTTTTCCTGGGCCCAGTTAGCTTTCTTAGAGACCTCTCTCTCTCCTGGGTTCCTGAGAGCTCTTGTCCAAATGTCTCCAGCCAGCCCCAAGGTCGAAGTGGGAATGAATCTTCACTCTGAATCTCCTGAGTTTTCCCAAAGTCCTCCTTGGCCCTGCGAGCTTCTTGCTTATGTGGTGCACACTGAGTATACACCAATCATCATATCACTAGGAAACCATTATTTGTTGTAGGATTAAATCCGTGCTAAATTAGATTTAATCATTGTCTCCTCAATTCCACTTAGCACCTTGTTTCAAGTTCTGGCCCATAATATCTCCTTGTAGGATCAGATTAAGCATACTGAATTAGATAATTATTGTCTCTATTCATTCCAGTGGCTTAGCACCTTGTAAGAATCCTAACATCTGTATGTAAGCATGCATCTACTTATCTATTATTGATCTATTTAAATAAGAAGTGTGTCTTTACACACACACACACACACATACACATATATAGTATGTTTCTAAATACTTATGTATCTACCTACCTCTGTGCATATCTATATTTCTATTTCTGTCTCCCTCTGTATATATGTATGTAAGCATGTATCTAACTATTTATGTATCTGTCTACCTCTGTGTGTCTGTCTTTACCTATATTTATATGTCTATAGTATGTTTCTAAATACTTTTGTATCTGTCTACCTCTGTATATATGTATCTATTTCTACCTATGTGTGTGTACATATATATGCATATGTAAGCATGTATCTCCCTACTTATCTATGTATCTCTCTACTGCTGTATCTATGTGTCTATCTCTACCTACTCAGCTATGTGTATATGTATGTACTATCCATGTTTCTAACTACTTATGAATCTATTTGCCAATGTATGTATGTATTTATCTCTGCCTACCTATGCATGTGTGTGTATGCATGTATCTGTTTACCTACATATTCAAGCAAGCAATCAAGGTATCTATCTATCTATCTGTCTGTCTGCATCCATTTACCTAGTTATCTATCTCCATATGTATGTACTTATTTCCATATGTATATATGTATGCATGTATCTACCTATCTAGCCTGTATCTACCTACCTATGTATGTATGTATGCATCTAATTACCTACCCATGTATTTAGTATCCGTCTGTCTATATTTACCTCCTTATGGATGGGTGCATGTATCTATTTACCGCATACTGTATGTATGTATGCATTTACCTCTGCCTGTATTTTAGATCTCTTACCTATGGTTGTCGGCATGTGTCTATTTACCTTCCTATGTATCTATTTCTTTATCATGTGGCTAACTACCTCTCCATGTATATACCTACGTTGCCATCTGTATCTACCCACCTAAGTATATATGTATGTATGCGGACGTACCTCCCTATGTATCTATTTACTGCCCTAAAACCGGGACTATTTTCAGTCGGTGTTGGAGGTTAGACATAACTAGATTTCATCATGGTATATACATACGGCCATAAACTGAGTGCTTGAGGTCATGTGGTACAGAGGTTTCAAACTGTTGAACCCTGGATAATAAACCATAGCCACCCCCACCTTCTTTGCAATTAGGACTGGGAACATTGAGTTTAGAAAAGAGCGCAGGAAAACCCTGAAGCTCCGACTCCCCTTTACGTACCACTGTGTCATAAACATCCAGGTGCATCATCTCCATCCTTGCTAGGATGGATCCCCCTCCTTTTGAGTATTGTCCCTCCACTCGCTATTTCCTGCTCTCTATCCTGTCAGGTTTAAGTTATGATCCTTTCCTGGATCCTCCCCATGTCCTTGCCTCCTCCTCATCTACCTTTGTTTCCCCTAAAGCTTCAATATGTTAGAATAAAATTGTATGCTCAGGTTATGTTTTCTGTTTGCAAACCCTAGTTAGCTAAAACCTTGTATAAGCTCTCTGTCTCTGTTTATCTGCACCAAGTGCTTTGGACCATAGTCCCATTTGGTCAGCTAACTTAAACTCTCCACATTAAAAATAAAACCAATCTTTACTTGCCTCAGTTTCTCTGGTATTACAAAACATGTCCCCACTCCCACCCCAGAGGCTTACAAAAACTCCTGGGTGAGCTAGATTTATATGTGATTTGGAAATAAGGGACCTAATAGAATAACAACCATTATTGGTTATTCTGTTATTGTAACAGAATTAACAATAGGACACAGATGATGTCCCTTTGTAGCTTTCTAAGTCAATACATGGCCCACAGGGAGCCTCGGGGACAGTTAGGTGGAAGCTGTTTCAACCCCATTGCTATAATACAACCCTGTTATTTTTCAGTGAAGGAGACTGAAGCTGGAGGTCAAGTAATTTGACCCGGGTCACACAGATAATTAAATGTCTGAGATGGTGTTTGAACCCAGGTCCTTTGCTATTGGCTAAGCCAGAGAGTCTTGCTGTCAGAGTGACAAAAAGCCCGGTTGAAGCTAATGACAGGAATTACTTTACACACCTTTTGTGGTATTTAGACAAGAGCTGAGATTCCTATTATTCAGGAAGACAAAAATATCGGAGAGAACGCAAGGAGATGTCGCAGGCTTTGTGAGCTCGGAAAGTTAGTTCCTTATTCCAGGAAAGAGCCGCACTCTTGTTTTTCCATTGGATTTTTTTAGAGCTTAATTGGATAGTTCCCATGGCAACCAAAGATCAGCAGAATATTCTGCCTTCAGTGAAGTGCAGACCAACATTTTTCATCTGCCTGAAGTTAAACTATGCTTTCTCCTCCCTAACAAAACCTTGTGCTGGTTTTTTTCTTGGATGAGGCTTTCTTAGCATATCTAGGAACCCAAGAAAGCAGCTTTTCTCCTTCTTAAATGAGAACATTCTGTTCTAGAGACAGAGGGTCTGGGATGGTCACCGGGAAGTACAGCAGTGAAGGGCACTGAGCACCCCAGCCAATGGCACTGAAGAGTGGGCAGGGGTCGGAGCACAGGGAGCGTGGACCAGCTCCCTCCTGGGAGGATCTTACAACAGAGTGGCCCAAGCTTTGGTCAGAGTCCTGGCAATCAGCCCCTAATTCAAAGAGTTGCAAGGAAGCTCCAGACCCTTCTCCTTGCCTTTAGAACTGTCTCTGGGCATAGCTCCATAGAAACCTGCCCAAAAGAAGATGGAGCTTTGGCCTCCTGTTTGGAAGGATTTCTGGGGAAGACGCCCGCTTTCTGACTCCAGTGATCATGGCGGAGTGTCTAAAATGGCCTCCCAAGTCCTATTCTGGGCCCTCCAGATTCCCTATCTACATGTTTGGGGTGGAGAGGGAAAAGGGCAAAGAGTGGTTCATCAGCAGAGCCTAAGGACTATGTCTTGGCTAGCTCTAAAAAAACCTTAATTGAATGTTCATTCAGAATAAAAAAATCTTTTATCTGAGTCCAATTTCTCTTTGTACTACAGGAGACAATTGGTTTTCCGCAACTGAGAAACTATGAGGCTGCAGGGGGAATGACTAACCTACTGGTACATCCATCACAGATTCTAGTCTTTCCCATTTCCGTTTTCTTTTGCCAAGAGAGCAACTTGTTTTATTCAGCTGGTTTCTTGTCATGCTAATTTGGAAACAACCCCTCCAGGGAGGCAGAAGTGGTTTACATAGAATTAAGATGCTAATTACAAATTATTCTCGGTCTGGAGGGCAAATGCGGAATAAAATGTTTAGGGTTCATTGAAGTCTCTCAATGAATTGGAAAATGATGTGGAGTAGAAGGGAAGAGTCCTTAAACTGTGGCGCTCATAAGTGAATGTGGGGGTCACAAAATTCTGAGTCCTTAGCAGGAAATGTTTGATTTGTATGTCTATTTTATGTATTTATATATCAGGAGTCATGTAAAAATTCTCAGGAAAAAAGGGTTGCATGATTGGAAAAATTTAAACAAGACCTGAGTTCCCATTCTGATTCTGACCCAGCCCAACTATAAGAGCCCAGGCTGATCACTGCCTCCTTGATCTTTAGCAGTCCTTTCTGTAAAATGGGGGCAGTAATGTTAGTTCTCTTACATGGTGGTTGTGAGTAAAATGGTGTATGAGGTTCCAAGCTCTATATAGATGTGAACTACTATTAAGATTTATTGAAACATAATTGGGCCGATTTCCTCCCACTCTTTAGCTGGCCCAAATGAATATGATTTTTATCATATTAAAAACCAATTCTTAGACATATCTCATAAAGGAAGTCTTGGTCTGTGTTTTCTGAAAGATCTGACTTCCATGGTTTTTTTGTTTTTAATTTAGAGTAGCTAGATATTTACTAGCTGCATGACCCTGAGCAAGTCAGTTAACCTCTGCCTCCCTCAGTTTTTTAATTGTAAAAAAAATGGGCCTGACAGTATCTCTGGATTGCTGTGAAGATCAAATGAGCTTTTTGCATAGTAGCTGGTGCATAGTACCATTAATAATAAATGCTTGTCCCTTTTTTCTTCTCCTTTAGAGTGGATGTCAAGCCAGCTGCTCTGTCTCTCTGACATTTCCAATGTGATTTTAGCTTTCAGATGCCTCACTTGTGACATGTAGGAAAAGCAGATACTAAGAAATGATTTGCTGAAGATTTTCCTCATTGGTTGCCTCTCAGTGGAGGATGCTTCCTGCCCACATGTTATCCTGAGTGTCTTTTCCAGGGTTCTTTGAAAACTTTGTAGTTGATTTTCAATTAAACTCCCACGTTGGTACAAGAGGCCAGTCACGACTGGAGTGTGGTAGAGTGGACTGAATCTTAATCAAAGCATTGGAGTTGAATCTTGCCTCAGATACCAGCTGCATGACCATGGACAGGTCATGGGACTTCTTGGAGTCTCAGTTTTATTCTCTGTGCAATGGGGATGAAAACTGTAATTGTAATGCTGGAGAAACTGAGGCAAGACAGATTAGAGGTATTTAATAGGGGCAAATTGGACTGGCAAAGCCATATTAGCCACTGGCTTGGATGAGGCTCTTGTCTGAAAGCATCCATCAATGAGTGAGTAGTTCCAGAGACTTTTATAAGGCTCCAGTGATCAGGGAAACAAAGGCAAGGGAGGAGGGGGAGAGTGCTGGTGAGTGGAAACTCCAGGAAGGACCATAATTTTAAAAATTCTGACAGGTTAGGGGTGAAGAAGGAAGGATCATACATTCTAATAAGTTGGGATGAAAAAGCTAGGAGGCAGGGAATCTGGGCCCAGGGGATGCCCAAGCATTGAGATAAGCCATGTGGAGTTTTATGATTCTTTGGAATGCCAGAGTGGCCAGAGCTCTACAGCCCTAATTATCTCAGTTCTAATGGCCAGGAGGGGGGGTTGCCACCAGGAAAACTGAGGTAGAACATAATGCCCTGAATAACATTTTTATGGTCACCCTTTCCCCTCCCTTTGCCATTAGGGCTGAGAAAATTAAAACCTCAAAGTTCTGGCCACTTTACATTTCATTGTATCATAAAAATCCAGGTGCATTATTGATCCTTGATGGGATAATTCCCCCTCTGTTTGAGTATTGCCCCTTGCCTCTTTATCTCCTGCTCTCGACCTTCTTATCTTGACCCTTATACTGTCAGGACTAAGTTTTAATCCTTTCCTGGAACTATGGCTTTTCCACTCAGTGTCCTCACCCCCCTTATCTGCCTTAATCTGCCATATATCTTGTGCAGCTAAAAAAACCTATAAAAGTCCCTGCCACAATTGCTCAGAGTTAAATGATTTTTGAGCATGAGTCCCATTCAACCAGCTAAACTCTTCACAATTAAAATATTAAAAACCAATCTCTGTCTTGCCTCAGTTTCTCCGCATTACAAAACCTCTTCTATCTAGTTTTTGCTTCCAGAAGCTGTTGTGAAGTTCAAATGAGAACCTCTATGGAAGTGCTGTAACTGTCAGATAATAATACTAAAAAATAGCAATGGTCATAATGATAGCACTTTTAATGGTTAATAATAATAAAGTACATTTACGTAGTGCTTTAAAGTTTGCAAAGTGCTTTACAAACATTGCCTCATTTGATCCTCACAATAGCTCTAAGAGGTAGGTGTTAAGATCCCCATTTTACAGAGGAAGAAACTGAGGCAGGTAGAGGCTTTTGAATTGCCAGGGTCATACAGCTAGGAACGAGCTTGGATTCTTTGATCTTCCTGGTTCCAAACCCAGTCCTCTATCCATTGAGCCATTATATTTTCTGTTATTATTATAACTAATAATAATAATGATAATAATAATAATAATAATAACCCTTATTACTTAGATCCTTTCCTTTTTTATGAGGAAGTAATATTGATGACAAAATAAATTGCACCTGTGTGTGGGTAGAATATCTAATGATACAATGGAATAATGCAGCCACAGGGTTCTCTTTGCTTTTGTCATTTCCCTTTCTGGTGATGTTTACTGCTATCTTTAAACATTTTCCATCATGTTTTTCCTTTACTAAGAGAGAAGCTAGCAGCGAGTTTGGTTCAGTGAGCTTCTTGACATGGCCAGCTGGAAAATTTCCTTTCATCTCCCATCTATTTATTTTCCGCCTCTGTGCTGACCCCATTCATCCGCCATATTTCCCTCATTTGACAACGATCTTCGGTTTTCTTTGGTCTGCTTCATCAGGGAAATGAATATCTCAGGGTCCTTTTCTAGAATGTTAAAGCTCTGTCTTGGTGACCTTATCAGCAGGCAGAAGATTGAGGCTGCTCTGAAGGCCATGGAGTGGTGCCAGTGTCTGCTAGAACACTTGGATCCTTTCCCTGACTATGTCAATATTTCCTTTGGGCATGAACATGCATGACAAACCACAGATAGATCAAGGCCTAGATTCTGGAAATGAGATCAATCGAGTGTCAGTGACTCAGACTCCTCTCCACCTCGCCAAGAACAACTTCCTAACCAAAAAGAGCTAATTCAGAGAGGAACGGCCATGAAAATAAGGGCACACGGCCTTTGAGCCTTGGGTTCTCCTCCCCTCCAGACCTTCTCCAGAAGGCTGGAGGACCATGGTCCTGTCTCTTTCCTCCCTTTCATGGCCAAACCCTTAAAAGGTTATGAACTCATGACTTCCTCCTCCAGGAAGTTCTTCATAACCTCCTTTTGCTCTGAGCCCTTCTTTCAACACTTGCTGCCAGTGACTTTGTCACCAAAACCAAAGATCTTTTCTTTTATCCAATCAGCAAGCATGTTCTCAACGTGGCCAGGCACTGTACTAGCCACTGAGAGTAACAGGCAAAAATGGAAATCCCCGCTCTCCAGGAGTTTTCGTCCCCTTTCACCCCCTCCATTGAGTATGTTCTCCTCCTTTGACTTTTAAGATACACGGACTCTAGGTGGGAGGGAATGAATCTGGAGGAAATTAGTTCAAAGCCAGAGGTAGAGCAACATCATGGTGGGTGGGCTAGGGAAGGAGTAAAAAGAGCCAATGACTGGCAGAATGTGGAGGAAGGTTGGGCTTCCAGCCAAGGAAGCCAAAATAAACCAGATTAATTCAGGGAGGTGCGTGGTCAGTAACTCCCTCGTCTGGCCAATTTGCCTCTGTAATCCCTGAAGCTCAGGAAAGGAAAAGGGTTCTCCCTTCTCTAGGAATTGTGCAGCCACAAGGTCTCCATCCTTTCTCAGTTCCATCAATTCTGACCCAGATGGGACCAGAGGGTGTGGCCATCCCAGCAGCCACCTACAATTGCAATGTCATCCTGGACTTCATTCTCTCTTACTTCCCATACCCAGTCACCTTCTAAATATTTTAATTCTATCTCCTAACTTATCTTTTCTTAATCCCATCTTTTCTTTTGTATCAACTTTAGTAAAAGAAAGCATTTCAATGGATAAGCATTGATAGTCTCCCTTTTCCACCTCCACCTCTTACTGAGAGAAAATATCTTAATCCTTGTAAAATGAAAACATTTCAATTAATAAACACCAGTAGTCTCTTTCCCACCTGCTCCCTTTACTGAAGAAAAAGAAAAACCCATGTGACAAGGACGTGTGGTCCAGTAAACAAATTCCCTCCTCGGCCATGCCCACAAGCAGGCTCATGCCATTCGTTAGTGAGTGCCCTCTCTCTCTCTGTGTCAGGACCTTCTGCAGCATCAGCCCTCTGGAGTCATTGCTGCTCCTTCAGTGGATGGGAATTCCTAAGTCCTTCAAGGCTGTCTACACAGCATCTTTCCCCGCCTGCCTCCTCTCTCCATTCCCGGGGCCAATGCCCTAGTTTCCACCCTACTTGCCTTTCCCCTGGATGATTGCAGTAGCCTCCTCACTGCTCTGCCTCCCATCCATCCTCCTTCCAGCATCCACTTCTGAAAGTGCTGCTTCTCTAGTCACTCACCTCCAGGGGCTCCCTATGGCCTCCAGACCATCCAAGCCTTTACCACCAGCGTTATAGGCTGGTCCCGCCCTACTTTCCTCATCCTGGCTCTCCTAGTTTTGCCTGAAGCTTATCTCAAACATCATTCCTGAGGTCTTTTCTAATTCCCTTAGTGGCTAACCCCTTTCCCCTCCAACCAACTTGGATTCCCTTCAATCTAGTTTGCATATTCCCATATATGTACGTGTCGTCTTTGTCTCTTGGGATGGAACCCAGCTTCCGTCATGGCAGAGAGAATTTCACTTGTTTCTTGGCCTGCCTGGTGCTGCTTAACACACAGTAGGCACTTTGTAAAAATCTGATTGATTGGCCATAGTGGGCACTTATTAACTATTTCCTGGACAGATGAAGTTCATGGAAGGAAAATTCGGATCCTAGATTTTCTTGGTCCCTTGCTCATGATCATGGAATTATTTCTGTGGTTCCCTGAGGATTCCCCCAAATCTGGGTGGGGAGTCGTTTGCTCTTTCGGGGGCAGCCTTGGAGTTTTCTCACAGTGCCGGCCAGGGACAACATGCATTTGTGACAGAGGCTAAACGGAAAGCAACTGCGTGAGGAATAGCTAAGTTAGGCTATTTCACCTCTCGAGGCCCCCAGTGTAAAGTGAATGAGATGAGCTAGCTGATCCATCACTCCTTTTCCAGCTCTCAGATTCCAGGACTGCGCTTTGGAGGCTGGACTCCCGGGATTCTGCCTCTCCGGCCTCTGTGGACAAGTGAATTTGCCTCACCTTCGAAAGGAGAAGGGGGGATGAGCTCGCCTGGAAGCCTCTGCCAGCTCTCCCCGAGTGAGTCACTGTCCTGCCCAGAATGCGGAGGAGACAGTGAGGCTGGCAGCTTGGTCCAGCCTTCCCTCACTTCAATTCGATTCACTTACAAGTCAAAATATTACCTCCTGAAATCAGGATCCTTTTTGAGAATGAAGGACAAACAATGGCAAAGGACCCTTAGGGATCAGTCAGCCCCTGGGGCTCAGATTCACTGGAAGTGCCAGTAGACAAATATTCTGGTCCTGCTGTTCACTGGCAGGTCCCTGAATTGGAGCCTCCCCTGGGGCTGACCCCTGTCTCACTCCAGTCCTGCTTCTAAGAAAGCCGGACATTCAGAGGCCTCTACTCCCTCAGAGACTGCCAGACCACCTCTACTGCTCCCAATTCACTCCCATGAAGCACTGGGACCTATTATGCAAGTGAAGCACCCAAATGCCCACTACAGACAAGGACCAAGAGTAGTTCCCCCCCTCCAAGTTATTCCAGGTCGTTTAGGTGGGAGGAGAATTGCGTTCTTGATTGTCTGTGGGGATTGGCCTCTGTTCACTCAGTCACTAGTGCAAAAGGCTCCAGAGGATCTTCCTGGCTGAGCGGTTCCCTGGAAGCATTCGAGATAACAGTTCCTAACTAAGGTGAATAATTCCCTGACAAATGGCGTCAGTCTACCCAAGTGTGAAATGGAATCAATAACTTTCCACCGTCAACAGTTCCAAGCAGTGATTCAGGCAATTTAACCCGACTTTGCCCGCTCATGTTTTCGGTGAAAATAATCCAGGGCACCTTCATGGAAAACCCGCAGTCAACAGAAACAGGGAGAGGCTCAGATCTGAGGGACACACGTGACCGGCTGCTTCCCACTCCGCTGCTGTGGATGGCGCTGAGCTGGAGTGGCCGTGAAACGCTCTCCCCATTTTAGGGGCCAGGAAAGTGGGAGGTCCTGAGAGTCGGGGTCCTGTGAACCTGTGTGGCCATTCGCTGGGGGCTGGAGGGGATGGGGCACCCCTCACCCGGCATCTCGCTGCTTCTCTATGTTCGCTTTCCTCTAACTTCATGGACAACTCGACCTGTCGATGATCATGCTCATAAAGTGTGAAGAAAGTCAGGTAGAGCACTGCCTTGGAGTCCCGAATGCCCCTAACCTCCCTGAGGCTCAGTTCTCCCATCCCCGTGAGACCTTGTGATCCCTGAAGTTCCTTGAAACTCTAGAATTATGATCCTGTGGGACCTGGCTTCAAGCCCCAAGTCATTTTAGCTTTTATCTCTCCCCCTGGTGCTCCTCTAGAGCCAGCAGAATCTCCAAGGAGACTTCACTTTCAGTGTCACAGCTGGCTACTTTTCCTCCCGGCTCCAGCAAACATCTGCCCAGGGGCCGCGTTCTGTTCCCCACTCCCACTTGATCCAGGGACAGCCTCCGGTTTGCCCCGAAGAGGGGAGCAGAAGGGGGTCGCCAAGGAGACTTGGGACGGCAGGGTGGCAGAGGAGGTGGAGGAGAGAACCCGGCTCCACTACTTTGCACCTGGGTGCCCGGCTCTGACCTCAGTTTCCTCATCTGCAAAATGTCTATGATAACCTGGAGCCGTGACCTGCCACAGGGACGCTGTGTGAAAAGTGCTCTTCAAATGCCCTCATGTGATCATGGCTCAGTCCTCCCCTTCTTTGGGGGAGCTTGGGCTCGGTCATTTCTTATTGAAACTGAGCATCTTGGGACCGAAAGGGAGCAAATCGTTCCATTCGACCGTGAGCTGAAGACCTTCCAGATTCTTGAGGGGACGTGGATAAAGCCCTAAAAAACACGTTAGAGACGGTGTGTCCCAAAGTCTTGGTGCAGTTGGAAGCTTAGTTAGCTTTTAAGCTCTGTGTGTGTGTGTGTGTGTGTGTGTGTGTCTGTGTGTGTGTGTGTCTGTGTGTGTGTATATGTGTATGTGTGTGTGTGTGTTTCAGTGTGCTTTTGTGTATATATGTGTATGTGTGTGAGTGTGTGTATATGTATGTGGTATATATATATGTATATGTGTGTGTGTATGTGAGTGTGTGTGTGAGTGTGTTTCAGTGTGCTTTTGTGTATATATGTATATGTGTGTGTGTGTGTGTGTGTGAGTGTCTGTGTGTGTGTCTGTGTGTGTCTGTGTGTGTGTATATGTGTATGTGTGTGTGTGTGTGTATATGTATGTGGTATATATATATGTGTGTGTGTGTGTGTGAGTGTGTGTGTGTGTGTGTTTCAGTGTGCTTTTGTGTATATATGTGTATGTGTGTGTGTGTGTATATGTATGTATGTGGTATATATATATGTATATGTGTGTGTGTGTGTGTGTGTGAGTGTGAGTGTTTCTAGCCTTTAGCACAGTGACTTAAGCATGGAAAGGATTTTATAAATACTAGTGGATGACTGTAGTGGGGGGAGGGCTAGCCTTGGAGGGGCAAAGACCTGGGTTCAGATATTGTCTCCGATAGAGGGTGACCCTAGGCAGTCACTTCATGTCTCAGCTCTCAGAAATGGTGAGGTAGCCCAGCAGATGGAGCGCTGGACTTGGAGCCTGGGGTACTGAGTTCAAATTCTGCCTCAAATGGGTTGGCTAAGTCATCCTGGACAAGTCATTTCTCATTCTCAGCTTTGGTTTCCTTGTCTGGAAGGGCTGGATGGGACGGCCTTTGAGGCCCCTTCTGCCTTTCCCCCTCCATCCTATGACTGGCACATTACCTCGTATTAATGGAGGAAGGCTCCACGTTGGGGTACAATTATGAGTTTGGATCTCAAAATTTAATACCTTCCATCTGTAAATATTTCTTCTGTATTCAATTTCCTTAGAATTCCTCCCTGACAGCAGAGAATCTACATGAACTCTGAAGAGACATTTATGTGTCCCAAATGCCATCAAATGATCTTAAGCCTCCGTGCCCAGAGCAGCATTACAGTGATAAAGCTTCGTGGCTCAACAGTTAGCATTTATCCTGAAAGGAAAAGAATAGATAGAGCTGCCAAGAATGGTGAAAGCATGCCCTTGTCCACCTGGCTGCCTCTCCGTCTACTTCTCTCTCCATCTATTTATTTGTCTAGTATCTCTATCATCCATTTGTCTATCTCTCCCTGTATCTCTGTCTGTTTCTGTCTTCCTGTCTGTCCGCCTTGGTTTTCAGAATGGGAGCCCTCTTTGTGCTTTCAGAATCAGTCACTCCACGGGCTTTTGAAGACAGAGATGACCCAGCTGCTGTCCAGTTGCTGATGATTTGAGCTTTAAATGCTCACCGGAAGCTGCTTCTCCTCCTCCTCCAGCCATTTCCTTGTTCCCGATTTCCTTGCTTCACCTTGGCTGTTGGCAGGAAACTGGCTCCATCACGGATGCATGCTGCTGCATGTGGGGATGGGAGAGGAGTGTGGTTCTCGCAGCTGGTCCCGGCCATCTGGCCCATATGGGGCTCCGAAGGGAGGTCCGCTGCCCCGGCTACACGTCCCCAAACTCTGCGGAAGCGCCCAAGGTCAAAAGCTACGACTCGGTGACTTTTGAAGCTTCTTGCCTTTGAGGAAAGTTGGGCTTTAAGAATCTGCTGCAAGAATTCGAATGTGTGTTTGGGCATTTTCCCACATCTTGGATAAGCTTTAAAATGAGAACTAAGGAGAACTTCTGAGCAACTTTTTTGTGACTTTTTTTTTTTTAATGAATGTGTGTGTGTGTGTGTGTGTGTGTGTGTGTGGCTGTGCAAGGGACAGAGAAGCCAGGACACAGTGAGGGGGGGAGGGCTCACCTGGAGTGGAGCGGGTGATGGGGGAAGTAGGTGCCACCTGGTAATTACTCAAGCAGGTCTTGCCAACTTGGTGCTCAACTCCTTTGTTTCTCTGCTGGGAACACCTGCTGTCTGCACCCAGTTAAGATCTAGTGCTCAGAGCAAATCCCTGTTGCCTTCCCCTCCCCCTGAGGGCAGGGACAGAGACTTTGCTTTCCCTGGTTTGGGGAGTTCCTGATGAGGAAACTCTCTCCATCCGTGCAGATCGGCTCTCTCCGTGACTCCATTCTTAGAGAACAGCTTGGTCAGGGGTAGCACATGAACACGGGTCTTACTGCCTGCTCTAATCTGAGAAGTCATCAGAGAGGCCGTCGGGACAGTCGTTCTTCTCTTCTCTTTCTCCCCGGCACCTTACAGGCGACTCCCCCGGCGTCCACAAAGGTGACATGACAAGCCAGTGTTGTCGATGGGAGGGCAGGGATTAGGATTCTGTTCCCAGAGAAGATGAGCATCAGTGAGGAGAGCGTGAGCATTGTGGGGCATTGTGGCGCACTCCTGGCAGGGGGGAGAGCAGACCCTCCTGCCCGCCCTCCCGTCACAGGGAATGAAACATCCATTCTCACACATGTCACAGCATCTTTGGCCACCTGGCCCTGGCTCCCTCTTCATCCTGGCACGTACAGTCTTTGCTCTTTTTTCTTTGGCTCCCAGGGGCCTTCATTTCCTTCAAAATTCTGGTTACGTCATCGTCCTAGAGAATCTCTCCCCCCCCCCCCCAGGTCCTAGAGCCCTGACCTCAAAAACACTTTCTTTGTGTATATTGACTAATTTAATAAAGTTATAGGGCAACTTTCATAATGCCCTAGATCCCACTGAAACTTATGGAGCCCTTCTTGGAATAATGTTTTTAAATGTATAAAATGCATGCAATTACAAAGGAAACTAGTTATGCTGAAATGTCAATTTTCACTGGATACCAGGTTAAGAATCCCTGCCATAGGGCTTACCTCAAAGGTCAGGGACACAAGGGGAAAATGAGATACTATCATGTGCGAGAGAAAGAAAAAAATAAAACAAGTGAAGAGAGACAGTGAAAGAGAGAGAGACACAGAGAGAGAAAGAGACAGACATGCAGAGAGAAACAGAGCAAGAGAGAGAGAGAGAGACAGAGAGAGAGAGACAGAGAGAGAGAGAGAGACAGAGAGAGAGACACAGAGAGAGAGAGACAGAGACACACAGAGAGAGAGAGAGAGAGAGAGAGAGAGAGAGAGAGAGAGAGAGAGAGAGAGAGAGAGAGAGAGAGAGAGGGAGAGGGAGGAGGAGAGAGAAAAAGAAGAGGAGAGAGAGAGGGGAGGGGAGGGAAAGAGAAAGGAGGAGAAAGAGAGCAAGAAGAGAGAGAAAAAGAGAGACAGAGAGGAAAGGGTGGGGAAGGAAGGGAAAGAAAGGGAGGGAGAGAGGAAGGGATGAAGTTATCGAAAAGTTTCCCACGGTAGAAAAATGAGAATGAGTAACATACTAGGGCCATCCCTCCTTCAATATATATCATCAGCTTTGCTATTGGCTTCCTGTACTTCACCCTCTGGATGGACAGCTGTGGGGGGTGTGCAGAGAGCTGCCCTCCAAGCCTCCGTTAGGAGAGTTCCCAGGCACAAGGTGGGAGGAGCTGTGGCGGGCACAACATTAGTTTCCCACGTCCCCTTCCTTGCTCTGATGGGGGCTGCGCTAGCTTTTCCTAATCCACCTCCAGCCCGAGCCTGTGAGGACAGTTTCTCTCTAAAGCCACTGACGCTGTCTGAGATCTGTTGGCTCGCAGCGTCTCGTGCTATTTCCCGCTCTCAGACCAGGTCCTCGCTCGGTGCCTGTGCCCGAGACCCCCGAGCCTCTTAAATCCCAGGACTTTTCATGCCATTTGAGGAGAAGCTGGGTTAGTGTTCATGGGGTGGGGCCTTAGGCCCAGCCAGCGCAGTCTCCATGGTGGGGGGAGAGGATGGGGAGGGGGGGGCTCCGGGAGATCACACTGCTCCCATCACAGCTAGAGGAAACTGTAGCCAAAGGAGTGAAGAGATGAGGGAAGTCCTGTGGCCACAAAAAGGAGCTGCAGGAGCTGTTTTTGTGATGGCAAAAAGACTAGAAACTGGGGGTCTCCAATCCATGCAGGAATGACTGATTAGGTCGCAGGCGGGGAATGGGACGGAGCTCATGACTGTGCTGTAACAAGTGATTTCCCAGGTAACCGCACGTTCCGGCAGCAGCTCACAGACCTCCCGCACAGACCCCCAGCACCTCCGGCACCCAGCTGGGGGCTCTCTGGCAGCTTCTCCTGGTTCTCCCCCCCTTCTGACTCTTCTTCCTCACTTCCTTTGGCAGATCCTCCTCCAGATCCCCCTTCACAGGGCTCTGCCCTTCTCCCTCCTGATGACTTCCCTTGCTGACCTCATCCACTTCCATGGACTTCACGGCCATCTCTACATCGATAATTCTTTTTAAAAATAATACAATATATAATATAATATAATATAATATAATATAATATAATATAATATAATATAATATAATATAATATAATATAATATAATATAATATAATATAATATGATATGATATATGATATAATATAATATAATATAATATAATATAATATGATATAATATGATATAATATAATATAATATAATATAATATAATATAATATAATATAATATAATATAATATAATATAAATATAATAATATAATCCAAGCTACATTGGAAAACCTTTTTTGATAGAATGTAATCAAAATTGTCCATATTTCCACATCTATGCTTCATTCTAAGCCTTGTTTGAATGAACCCCTCCCAGTTGTGAAATCCTACTATTTTCCAATTGTTTTCTTTTTAAGGATAAAACATTTTACACTTAGGTCTCTATTCGTTGGGCTTTATGATGTTCTGTAGTGTAAAATGCCGGTTAAAAGCTTTTCTACTGATTCTTATTGATTCCAGGTTCGTTCTATGCTGATAATTCTTAAATCTATCTTTCCTGCCCCCACTGATGGGCCGAGCTCCAGGCTCACCCCTCCGCCGCCTTTTCCACATCTCAAACTGGACAGGCGTCTTACTCAGCGCGTCTGAAACACAGCCTTTCCCCCACCCCCTCCCCTGCTCCTCCCTTCCCTGTTGCTGGAGGGGGGACCCCCCCCAGTGCCTCAGGCTTACCATCTAGAAGTCATTCTGATTCCTCACCTCCAGATCCATCCTGTCAAATTCACCTTTACAGAATCCATCAACTGTACCCCCTTCTGTCCTCGGGTCATTGCTACCCCTCCCACTCCCTACAGAGCCGGGCGTCCCCACACGCCTGAACTACTGCATTAAGCTGTAGGGGACTTCAAGTCTTTCCCCTCCAGTCCATCCTCCATTCAGGTACCAAGGCTTTTTCTAAAGCATAGGTCCCATTATGTCATTCCCCTGCCTTCCCGTCTTCTCCAAGAGCAATGCAAAATGCTCTGCTCGGCGTTCAAAGCCCTTCAGAGCCCACCCCATCTTCTTTTAACTCACTCCCTAATACACTTTAATCCAGGGACACACTGGCCTCCTGATGGGTAAGACCATCCATGTTTCAGCTTTGGGCTCTCCCCCAGGTCTGGAACACTCTCCCTCCTCCTCTTCAACTATGGACCTCCCGGATTTCCTCAACTAAAAATCATACCTTCTACAGGAAACCTTCCCTACCTCTCTTTATTTCAGTGTTTTTTTTTTTTTTCTTCTGTGAGTTATTTTCTATTTAGCTGGTCTATAGCTCATTTTGTATATATTTGTTCCAAGTTGCCTCTGCCATTTAGATTGGAAGCGGCCTGAGGGCAGGGATTTCTTGCCTCTTTATGTGCGCTTAACACACTGCCTGACACACAGTAGGAGCTTAATAAATGTTAGTTGAATTGAACTGAAGTTCAAAGAGACATGGAAAAATGGGCTGAACCACTGGAGAATGCAGTGAGCAGAGACAGAAGAACAAGCTGTACAATAACTTCAATATTACAAAAACAAACAATTTGGAAGAATGCAACCCGACCAAGAATGAAAACGAGCAAAGTCGGGAGAACCAAAGAAACCACGATGGCGCACAAACCACTTTGGAAGCTCAAAGAATTATGATCGATACAACGACCGCCCACGAGTCCGGAAGACCGGTGGGGAAGCGATGCTGTCCAATCCAGAGAGCCGATGGAGGGAGCACGTGGGGAAGATGGAGATGCTGCTCTCGGCAGCTAAAGAGGGATCTGTCTGGCTCGACTGCATATTTGCTACAAGGAATTTGTTCTTGTTTTCTCTTTTTTTTTTTTTTCCAGTGGTGTGGGAGGTGGGAGGGAGAAAAAAATAGATGTCTGCTAATTATAAAAAGCAATGGAAGTTAAGAGGTGGGGGTGCTACAGCTGGGGATTGTTGTGTGCACTTTCAGATGAGGTCATCGTATTGTCAATTTTGCCTCATCGCTTTGCTTTGTTCCAAGAGAATTCTCCTGGCATGGGGGCGATCTGTAAATGTAATGTGAAAACAAAACACGACCATGGGACTTTTAAAAAAGCACCCTCCAATAGAGAGGCAGCCCTGGGCCGGAGTCAGCAGTGGTGGCTGTCCCAAAGCTGAGGAGGACAGGGAGGGGACCACAGGATCTGGGCAATATCTGGGCAACCAGGACTTTTACTTGCATGGGGATGGGGAATGGCCGTTTGCCAAGAAAAAGGAGCCTACATTTAAATCTGCTTAACTTAGTGAACCCACCACGCCAGGATATGTCATCTCCTCTGCTAGAGGGGAAGTTCCGTGAGGGGAGATGTGATGTCTGGGCTCTCTGGAGGGCCTCAGATCAGTCAGAGTCAGGATCAGAGTCTTTGGTCTTTAGGAGGAGAAGTGAAGGAGGCAGCAAGCTGCCACGTGGCTCGTCTAAGATGGAACCTGGACTCAGGAGTCTGCAGCCTGAAGTCTCCCCTCCTGAGCGTGCTGTGGCAGAGAGCCTCTGACCCTTTCCCTCAGATCTCCAATCCTTCCCTATGATTACCTCACAACAACACATTTAGCAGGGGCCAATCTTGAGGAGAACCGTCACATCTCCTTATCATCTAAGTATATGTTTATAGAACCATCATCTCACATTGAGTAGGTACTTAGCCATAAGTACTCTGCTGTTCTGGATTCAAGTACACCTTTTCAATTCCAGCCCTCTGCAGGTATGGAGAAAGTGAAAATGCTGCCCCCCAGCTTCCTCCATTTCCCCTCCTCCAGCCTCCCCAATTTTCCTGGGGTCTTCATTTCACCTATCTTCCTCCTCCTTCCCTGCTCTACTACATGGTGGAATTCTCCTCCTTCCTTCCTCAGCTGCCTCTCCTTCCTCTCCCTTTCCCTTTCCCCAATCCCCCATTTTCCTGTGGTATCCTGAGGTTTCTATCTCACACCTCTCCCTCCCCCTCCCCTGTACTATCATCTCATGGTAGAGTCTGTGTGCCTCCTTCCCTCCTCAGCTGGTGCTCCAACTTCCTTCCCCACCCCAGTTTTCCTCTGGCACCCCAGTGTTCCTCCCTCCCCTGTGCCCCCTTCCTTTCTCTCTTCCCCAACAAAGGGAGTGTTTTGTGCCAATAACTGGGTGCTCTTTATCTCAGCTCCAGACATTCCTAGATAGTGTCAATACTCTAAGAAGAGTCACCGATGTATCCCCCCAAAACCATGCAGATAAAGATCTAATGCTTCTCTCCTTCAGCACTCCTCTAAGGGCCCAATAAATAATGTTGGCTGATGGGTGATGACAAGAGATTGAGATGTGGGAGAATTATTTGCTGAGAA